>NC_045715.1:25785496-26091668 GCF_009834535.1 Camelus ferus | reverse complement strand
CATGGTTGGTCTGTATCATCATGGATCCAGTTACTTTCTGGTTCCCTGCTCTGCATTCTACAACATCAGCTTTATCCTAAATCTGGTGTCTTTCAAGTGGCAATGCGGCTGTACCTGTTCATGGGTTATTGTTTTTTTTTTCTGATAATGCCATTATTATCAATATTTATCCCACCTTAAGAAACAGAATATGGAAGTTATAAAAAAGCTAGAATTCCAAATAAGGTTAATGTGAATGCTATATTCACATGAAAAAGTTTCTCACTCATGGGAACTAAAGACATTATTTAAGGCCCAAAGTTAAACTGTCAAATCACTCAACAGAGTGAATCATTTGATCTGAATAAAAGCAATTATGTAATTGCTTAAAAATAAATATATAATTGCATATATATATATATATATATATATATATAAATTAAATACAATCTATTATTGAATTTAATTAAGTGATAAAGATTAAGGCTTAGGGCATTTGAGAATTAATGACTAGCCTGAAAATTTGATGACCCAAGCAGATTTTTAGACCATTAACCCTCTCTAGTCATTAATTTCCAGAGAAAAGCTATACCAAAGTTGCTATGGACATTATGAGATCAAAAGCTTAAAAATAAACCAAGATCTTATTTTATTTTTATAAATGGTGCAATTTCCTATTGCTGCTGAAATTGCGATCTACCAAGCATTTCTCGAAAATTAATGTCCTGTGTATTTATTAGATGTGATGGAAAATATTTCTCAACATTCCATCAAGCTTGCAATTTTCAATAAAAACCATTATCAATATTTAAACATAATATCCTCAAATATTTCTTATTTGCCTGAAACTATCCATTAATGAAAAATGAAACTCTTACTTTAACCGAAAATTGAAATTTGATTGTCTCAATCTGTCACTTCTTAAGCACTATCTATTAATATTGATGGTGACATTCCAAGACTGCTAGAGCTGCATCCTTAGGAACCAGAAAGTGTGTCCACCAAATTGTCAAAAAAAAAAAAAAAAAAAGTAGTGAAGAGAAAATGGAGCATATACTATAGAAAATGGAACAAGTATTTTGTGGGGATATCAGGGCAAACCAGCTGGGAGGTTTAAAATTCATTGGTAACCAAAGTTGATTAAATATACATTTAAAAAAAAAAAGAAAAATAATTATCACAGGCAGAATGCTTCACTCATCACTGTGGTAGCAAGAGGTAGACCAGATGGCCAGAGGAATGAAACTGTTGCATGAAGAATTGTCTGTTGCTATGTACCTGCTGCATTGACATCTGAATCAGCTTTCGAGCATGTATTTCTTGTCCCTGCCCCATGGAGATAGTTCTGCATTCTGTAAAATAGAAGGATCACTATGATAAAATGTAAATTCTATAATAGGGTTGGGACAAAAAATTAATTTTTGAATGGTCATAGCCTCCCTCCCTCCATGGCTTCTAAGGAGATTTTGTTATGCAAACAAGTCTGGCTTTTGGTTGTGTTGATGAGAGAAATGAGTGGAGCAGAAACTGGAGGCACCACCTGGAAAGGGAAGGGCAAGCAGAGAGAGACAAAAGGCACAACATTGGGCTTTTAGAGAGATTTGGGGTTTCTGGAGATAACAAGAGAAATATTGATGGGGAAGAGGCAGCTACAATGATATCGTAGGTATTTAGAGGGAAAGAGGATTTTTGAGGTTAGCTCTGTGTTTTGATTAGAATCTTTGGTGTTTGAGCAGATGCTTCAGTAAGGATTTAAATGGCTTTTTATTCTTATAGGATGCTAAGCTTGCAGTGTTTTCTGTCTGTCTGTTTGGGTTTTGTTTGCGTATTTGTCCATTTTCTGAGATGGAACTCGTGGCAGTTCAACCCTATGAGGGTTACATTCAGAGGCAACTGCTTCTTGGGATTAAATCACCATCTTGAAACTGAGCATGAAGAAAAAGTGGAGACCACTCCACGGTTAGAGATGTGATTATAATTCAGCAGAATATACACTATTTAGGCTCATTAGTGAATTTGATGTCCCAGGCAGAGAACCACACATGTGCCCTGTCATATGAATTCACTAAACTGAAGAAGTCTCTGAATCATGCTTGTGAAACTGGATTGGAAATTAACTTTTTAAGCAAGACTTTGCAGACTTTTAGACTTTGCAGAGTTTTAGAGGCATGATCTTTAAACCTCTAGGGGCACAGGGAAAGGGGGTCAATGGGGACACTGTGAAAGCAGTGCATGCTTTTGCCCCATTCCACTGAATCCTCAGAAAAACGAGCTGCTGTGGTTGGGCAAATAACGAGGCTGGCTTGGGAACTGCTGGTAGAGGTTACAGAGGATGGGAGAAATTTATGGAGCAGGGAGGGAAATACTTCATTCTTTTGAAAGTAGTTACTAATTTTTCCATTAATTTTACCATTTGTTGAAGAGATTGTCCTTTCCCCCAAAAAATGGTCTGGCACCCTTGTTGTAAATTGACCATAAATGAGGGGTTATTTCTGAACCTTCAATTCTATTCCATTGATATATATGCCTATCTTTATGACAGTATCATTCTGGTTTTGTTTTTTTAATGGAGGAACTGGAGATTGAACCCAGGACGTTGCACACGCTAAGCACACGCTCTACTACTGAGCTATATCCCCTCCCTCTCCATCATTCTGTCTTGATTATTGTAGCTTTGCAGCGGGTTTTGAAATCAGGAAGTGTGAGTCCTGCATTTTTGTTCTTTTTCAAGGTTGTTTTGGCTATTCTGGGTCTCACGTATTTCCAGACGTATTTTAGAGTCAGCTTGTCAATTTCCAAGAAAAAAAGCAGCTGGAATTTTGAAAGGGGTTGCTTTAAATGTATAGATCAACTTGGAGAGTATTTTCATCTTACCAATATTAAATCATCCTATCCATAAACATGGGATACCTATTTTTTATTGTTATAATCATCATCATTACTGCTGCATTTTCTCTAATTTTTTTAACTACATTTTGTAGTTTTCAATATACAAGTTTTGCACTTCTTTGTTAAATTTATCCCTAAGTATTTTTATAATACTGTAAATGGAATTACAATTAAATTCCGCTCACATTTTAAAAATCATAATTCCATTTATAATATATTTTTTTAATTTTAAAAATTGTAATTCCATTTATAATAATTTTTTTAAATTTCATTTTTGGTTTGTTCTTGCTAGTGTATAGAAAACCAGTGGGCTTTTAAATATTGATCTTATACTCTGTAATCTTACTGAACTTGTTTATTAGCCCTAGTAGTTTTTGGTGGTCTTCTTAGGATTGTCTATATGCAAAACCCTATCATTTGCAAAGTGAGATGGTTTTACTTCTTCTTTTCCAGTGTGGATGGCTTTTATTTCTTTTTCTGATCTAATTGTCCCGTCTAAAACCTCCAATACAGTGCTGAGTAGAAGTGTGAGAAGACATCCTTCTCTTCCCCCTGATCTTTGGGGGAAAATATTCATTCTTTCAACATTAAGAAAGATGTTCTCAGTGGGGTTTTGTAGGTGTCCTCATCATGTTGAAAAAGTCCCTTCCACTCCTAGTTTGCTGAATGTTTTCATCATGAAAGAGCATTGGATTTTTCCAGTGTTTTTCTGCAACTATTGAGAGAATCACACAGTTTTTGCCCTTTATTCTATTTAATATGGTGTATTACACTGATTAATTTTCATATGTTTCACCACCCATATATTCTTGGGTTAGATCCACTTGGTCATGGTATATAATCCTTTTTTTTTCTCTCTTTTTTTATACATAATCCTTTTTATATGGTGCTGGATTTGGTTTGATAATATTTTGTTGAGGATTCCTGCTTCTAAATTCACAAGGGATACTGGCTTCCTTTTCTTGTAATGTCTTTGTCCGGACAGTAGTTGTCTCTAATAATTTGTCCATTTCATCTAGGTTATCTAATTTGTTGGCATAGTTGTTCACAGTATTACGTTATGATTTTTTAAAAAATTTTGTCAGGTCAATGGTGATGTTCCCTGTTTCATTCCTGATTTTAGTTATCTTAGTCTTCTCTCCTTTATTCTTGGCCAGTCAAGCCAAAAGTTTGTCAATTTTGTTTATCTTTTCAAAGATGATTTTGGTTTGTCAATTCTCTTTTATATTCTCTCTTGTCTTTTTTTTTTTTTTTTTTTTTTTTTTTTGCTCAAACATTTACTATTTCCTTCCTTTTGATTGCTGTGGGTCTAGTTTGCTCTTCTTTTCCTAATTTCTTAAGATGGAAGGTTATTCATTTGCAATTTTTCTTCATTTTTAACATAGGTCAATAAATATTTGATACATTTTCTGAATGGTCCAGAGAAACTGGATTAATTGACATTAGAAAAGTGAGGAAGCTTTGCACTTGGGAAAGGAGAGGATCCCAAAGGACAGAGGCCATTGAGATAAGAGGCAGTGCAGGCTGAACTTCCAGAGAGGGTGAGGAAAGCTGCTCAGACATCATGATGGGGACTCTCAAGAGAAGGACGGATGCAGAGAGTGTTGTAGGAAGTGTTGTTTCGGCTAATGCAGCATAATTATTCTTCAGTGGATTGGGATTTGTTTTTTGTTTTTGTTTTTTTGTTTGCTTGTTTGGTTGGTTGGTTGGTTTTTTTGGCTTGTTGGTTATATTTGAGAGACTTTAGTAAGATTTCAGTTGTTTTTCTATTCCTTTCCAAAATTAGGCTTGAGTCTCTTTTACTTTTCCTTTTTCTTTTTTAAAAAAACTTCAAAAAATCTAATTAAGTAATACATGTTTATAGTGAAAGCTTTGGAAGATACAGGAGAGTCTAAAGAAGAAAATGAAGATCACCAATATTCCTCCTTAGAGGTCTTCATTCTAACCTTTTTCGTATGCACAATCTGCAGTCACTTACCCGCATTTCAAAATTCAAAACATTCTGAAAACTCACAGTTTTGCTACAAAATCATTTTGGTGGCAAAAGCTGACCTGAATGGATAAGAGGCTATTTACAGTCTCTATTTATCCCTATCTTTATGAATATTAATAATTTCATCTGCAGTGTATTATATATGAAATACTATCTTTCTAAAAGCTGGAAAATTCTAATTTCTACAATGTATCTGACCCAAGGGCTTTGAATAAAAGATGTAGGCCTATCGATATTAAAAAATTATATATGTATAAGAATGCATATACATGTCATTTTATAGCTCTACTTTGAAAAAGTATGTTGTGACTATTTTATTGTCATTAAATACTATTGGGAAAAGTTTTTAATGGCGGCACAATGTTCCATCATGCTGATGCATTCCTGTCCATTCAGACACTACCCTTCTGTATATTTAAAACATTTTCAATCTTTCAATATTATAAATAGTACTAGATTGAACATCCTTGTATATGTATCTTGATGTGTATTTCTCAATTTGTTTTTATGAGAAATTTGTACATGTAGAATGGTTGGGACAAAGCACACAAATATTTTAAAGATTCATTATATATATATATATATATATACACACACACATATTCCTGGATTCCTAGAACTCCACCCTGTTACCTAATCACCAACCAATCGGAAGAAAGTCACACACCTTGCAGTCCTCAACCCAAATTTTGCCTTTAAAAACTCTTGCCCACAAAATCGTTGGGGAGTTTGGGTCTTCTGAGGATGAGCCTCCCATATTCCTAACCTGACCCTTGCAGTAAACCTTTCTCCCTTGCAATAAACTTTTCTTTGCTCCAAACTCCGGTGTTTCGGTTGGTTTGGACTCACTGTGTGATGGGCCCAGGAACTTGGATTCGACAACAGTTTGTGCTTTAATTTTATTTATGATGCTTTTGACACACAGAAGTTTTAAAACTTCATCCAGTCAAACAATCTTTTCCTCTGGCTTTGGGCTCTAGTATTATGATTAAGAAAATCTTAGCTACCTCAATAGTATCAATATATTCTTCTTATTCTTTTATAGTTTAGTTTAAATCATTAAAATGTATGTTAGAGTTTAATGTGAGGTAAAATTCTTTCTTTTTTTCTAAAGTTGACCTGCTATCCCAGCACTGTTTACTGACTAATCCATTTTCTTCCACTGATTTGAAATGTGAATCTTATCGCAGGCTAAGCTATTGTATATGCTAGAGTCTAACTTGGGGCCTTTCATTTTTCTTTATTGATCTGTTTACTCTGAGCTAGTCTACACTGACTAAATTATTGCCATTTGATAAAGTTTAAAAAATCTGATGGTGCCTGTTCCCATTATTCTTTTTCCTTTTCAAGCTTTCTTGGTTATTCTTGTCCATTTATTGTTCTAGATGATCTAAGATCTCTCTATTAACCAATTAGGGAAAAGATGCTGTTGGAATTTCCATTAGACTTGCATTCAATTTATAGATTAATTTAGAGACTATTGACATCTTTACAATATTGAATCTTTATACTGAGGCATGTGGTTTTAACTCTCCATTTATTCTATCCTACTTTCATGTCTCTAGGAAAGTTTTATAGTTCTCTTCTAATAGTTATTTTAAAGATTGTTTCTCAGTTTTACTTTTATTGCTACAGTGAATGAGATTTTTACATTTTACTTTCTAAGAATGTTCCACTGATTTTTTTAAAAAATTTATTCTTATTGGACTATCTTGTTAAATCTAATAGTTTTTCAGTTGATTCATTTGTGTTCGTTAGTTAGACAATTACACTGAGAGTAATGATAATTTTTGTCCCTCCTTACCAGTAGTTTCCATTTTTTATAATTCTTACAATACATTAGCTAGACCCTCCACAGCAATACTAAGTGAGAGTGGTGACAGCAGAATCTTTATCTTGTTTCTGACTTTAACGGGCATGTCTCTAGTTGTTCACCAGGAAGCATAATGTTGTTTGAAGTTCATATTCATTACCATATTGATATAATATTCTTCTAGTCCCACTTTTTAAAAGCCAAATACAAATGGTGAATTTTTATAAAATGCCTTTTTAGCACTTATCAAGGTAATTATATGAAATAACTTATGGAAATGTCTTTCACTTATTGCTATGATGAGATTTCTTAATACTGTCTCTTTCTCAGATGTATCCATGCATCCTACTTTGTCAAGGCACATTATTATTTTTTGCATGTTATTTTAATGTTACACTGAATTCTTCTTGCTTGCATTTTGGTTAAGGTCCTTATATTTATATCAGTAAGTAGGATCAATCTGTGGTTTTCTTTCTTTTTTACAGTGACTATCTTGGTCTGTTTTTGATATCAAGATAATGCTGTTCCCTTAAAGGGAAAACGTACCTCTTTTCTATGCTCTGGAATGGAATATAGCATGCAAAGGACTTACCAAAAAAATCATCCAAGCCCAGAGCCTTCGCTGAGGTAGTAACTTTAAAAACTTCTGGCTTCTGATTTTTCTCATCTTAATTATTGGTCTATTCAGGTTTTTCAACCTTTTCTGAGAAATTTTTATAAATTTGTATTTTTCTACAATGTTATCCATTTCAAAGAGATTTTAAAGATTAATGCCATCATTATGTACTGTTCTCTTACTACTTAAATTTTTTCACCTGTATACATTGTTATACTCATCTTCTCATTCCTACTTTGTATATTTGTGGGTTTGTATTTTATTTGTTTGTTCTCTTTCATTTGTGTTTGGATTCTGTTTTCAAACCCATCCTTCCTCCAGGACCCCTTTCTCACTTCACCCGGGCTCCTAGTAGGGTTTTCTCATGCTAAATCTATCTCTTTTCTCCCTCTTTCCCAGGCACTCAGTGCTTTTGTGCAGAATTTATTTGCTCCAAATTTTTCATTGCAGAGTCTGACAAGTTCCATAGTGAGAAGTTCTCCTTCTCTTTTCTACAAACATTTACTTGATCCAGTCCTACTCCTCAAGTCGCTGTCAGGTAACTGGTTAATTCATCCACTAAAGGCAGTGAGTGGGAATGAAAGAGAAAAACACTGAAGGTGGTTAATGAGACTTAACCATGAGCACCTGCCAATGGAATCTAGTAGCTCTTTGCATTGGGTATCAGTGTTCAGACAGAAGAAAGCGGCCATTCTAACTGAGTCATAAAGGACACAAATCGGTGTAGAGACAATTAACAGATCAAAGTCAGATAAGAAAGACAGAGTGAACACAGACCATGCTAACATCAGCTAAGGGTTTACAGTAACTTCTTAGTGCAGAGGGACATGCAGCAAATACTGGAAGATAATTAAATTGATTTACATCATGTTTATGTTAACTAGATATAAAACTCAAGTTTTATTTCATAGAGTAGATTTAGTGATTCATAATCAATCACTTTTATAATCTTTATAAAGACATAAGTGATTAACCCTATGAGGCATGGATATAGAGATCTGAACCTGGAAGACTGCAAATGGCAATTCTAGTAACATTCAGATTTTCAGAGGATGAAGAGTAAACCGCCCTCCTGTAAACAGCCATCCTATCAGAGATGGATGCTCTCCGCATCAGGCGAGTCCTTGTCCTTCAGTCCTGCTGACTCAGCCATTGCTCTCACAACTTATGTGTTTATAACTCCTCGCCCTGCCTCCTCCTCCTAGAATAACTTTCCTTCTCTCTCCCACAATTCCACCTGTAAAATGTTATCTATTTCTCAGATCCTACTCAACATATTAGCAATGTGGTGCTTTCCCCTAGATCCTGTGCAGTTTGAGTAGCTCTGGATCTTGTCATCGGGTGTGACTACATAACTCTGTTACAGCTGCTGTCATGGTGTCTTCTATTACCTGTTTACACGTCTGTCTTTCCCAGCTACTTTGTAGCTATCTCTCAGCTCCCTGAATCTAGCACACTGCTTGTACTAAGGGGTTATAGAATGAAAGCATGAATGGATAAATCCCTAAATTACTATGCATTACAATAAAATGGTTACAGTTTTCCAATTTGTGACAAAATAGACTTTGCTGTAATTTTGTATAGACACGGCAATAAAATTTGCTCCCGTATGTTCATTCTTGCTAGTCCACTATCTGTGTAGTACGGAAATCTGCTTACAACTTAAAAAAAAATCAGTATATAGTAGATGAGTGTGTTCCTCTCTGCACAAAGATATTTATATCATACTCTCATTCTAGGAGAAATGAAAAGGGAAGAAAGAGGAAGCAGTTTGATATTTTTCTAACTCAGTTTTGTGCGTATATTTATAATAATCAGCTAAAAAAAACTATGAAAGGCAAAATCTGAAGCAAAAGTACAGAGGTTTGCTAAATTTCATAGATTGCTGATCATACCCAGCTTCAGTTTCTTGGCCAACGCGTCGATCTGAATTGTGGGATCGGATCCCATGGACAGTAAACATATCAGAGGTGTCCGTGTATCACTTTCTTCCCAGGTTTTCTCCAGATTTAAGATAACTGGTTCTGTGTACTTTTCTTCCAAAGACTCTGCAATGTATTTTCTTGCCTGAAAAACAGTACGGTCTGGGCACCAAGACCTAGAAATGCACATAAGTTAGAGGAAATAAACTCAGGGTTTTTTTTTTTTAATTCTATCTAATTCTAGGCACATAAAGAACATGGAGTTAATTAACACAGAGGTAACAAGCTAATCCTCCTTTAGGCAGAGGCATAAGAGGGATGGCAAGGTTTTCTATCCCTGGGGGAGTGTAAGTTTAATCATGTGGTTTTGACGCACTGGCAAGGAGCAGGACAGAGCCAGTCTAGGCAGTTGACTTAGAAGTCAACTGATCCAAGTGTTTCATTTTCAGAAGTAGCAGCAACTACTCTATAGCTTTAACTAATTTTCTTTTTTCTTTTAAACAATGATTATCCTTAGTAACTAGGCTATCAGCCTCATGTAAGCAATTCCTCATTCAAACTAACACACAGGAACACATTCATTCTTTGACAATCATTTACAGAGTGACTCCTTCACGTTGGTCCCACTCTTGGTGCAGGGCACTCAGCAGGGACACAAGGGAGAGGTGGCCTCTGTCAGCTCCAATACATGATGGGGGCCGACCTGCTGCACACTCTGGGGTTCTGCAGTCTCCAGGGGGACATCAGCGCGCCAAAGGTGTCAGAAGGAGCTTGATCAGCAAGAATTTATTGAATCCCATCTGTGTAGCCTGCACTGTAGCACATTCTATACACCAGGACATGAAATAAATGTCGTTTGATACTTTTAGATCACAGACAAGCTCTGCAGATTCTTACTTGCTAGCAGATTACACTATTCATTTGACATAGATTAATTTTTAAATGATGGATAAGAGATAAGAGACATCTGTTCCAATAAAAACAAGTAGCTCTTTCCCTACTCACTGGGTCACGAGGCCCCAGTCGCTGATCGCTCTGATTGCTCTCCAAGAGTTAGAGCATGCAGGAAACAACTTCTTCTAAGAAAAAACTCACGGATATCACATTAAGGGAAGACAAAAACTACTCCAAAATAATCCTACATCTTTTTGTTATCCTTTTGGTGGTTTCATCTCACCCAACTGCATCCTCCTGCCTTGCCCACCAAACACATACCCACCCCCGCTCATACACACTATCTTCCAGTACAGAAGCCCTCTTTGAGCTATTGCAACCTGAGAAAATGTGAAAGGTGAGAAGGAAAAGAAAAGAAAAGGAAGAATGCTCTTCCTCAATATCAATTTCAAACTTCTGCTTCCATTTTAACAGCCAAAACAACACTTATACAACATTTCAATAGCACAGTATTCTTGGTTTTAGCTTAAAAACAAATTGCTTTGTAATTTTGTGAGATCCATTCTTTTTAACAAGTAAATTCAACAATTAATGATTCACTCAATGGTAAATGAGCCAAGTGAATTGTAAAAGTATATCTTTCTCTGTTTTGCTAAAAGCACTATCACTAATACGTTGTCAAAATATACCCTTCACCATTTCATTTGCTTGTTAAGGAACCAAAGAATTGCCATCCAAAACTTCAAACTGGAAGCACACATATTTATTACAGTAACTACTGGGACATAGTGAAGTAAACTCACTGAGGTGGAATCTGTAATTTGACACTACGATGAGTGATGCTTCTAGTTCTGATAACACCTATTCTCACCTGATAAGTAAAAGTTTGCGGCAGGTATCTAGCGAGTCGTTGTATCCGTCAGGGATGATTTCCTCCTCTGGAGCATCTTTATCAAACCAGCTTTTCCATCCCTTCTCATTACGAGATATCTAAAGCAAACACGCTAATTAGCAAGCCTCAGGAATATATCCAATTAAAATTGAATAACCTAAGAAGGTTATTCTTTATAAGGCAGATAACTTTTTAAACATAACCACAGTGTTTACATTTAGAGCCTAAAGCTACCCTACTGTGGTGACTTCTTTGGGTGAAGGATTTGTCACCAGGAGGCCCCAGTTTAAAAGGCCCAGGTAGGTGTGCTTGGGTTTACAGGTCTGTACTCTTTCCCAGCCCTTTATTACCTGGTTCATAATTTCTGCAAATTGCGGAAGTTTACTCAGTTCCACAAGATTCAGCCAGGTCATATCGAGGATCCAGCGGAATGGTTTGGGAGGGCAGGCTTTCAGATCCAGGGCTGCTCCCCCTGAGGAAAGGCATCAGTGGGAATCAGGTCAGTTTGTGCTCGGTTTTTCAGAAATTTATTTTCCAAATAATAAAATGAGATAAGCATATTATAGGGAAAAAGTGGGAAAATTGGAAAATAATCACATTACAGAAAATGAGGTTATCTTTTTTTGGTACGGTTTCTTCCAGTCTTAGTGATTTATATCATCTTATACAGATAGTAACTCCCTGTCATTTTTCCCTGCAAAGAATTTTTCTCTGGTGGTTGCAGATGTTTGCTTTTTATTGTTTTTTTTAACCATCTGAAATTTACAATTTTGATATCAATGAATATAGGTTGATCTTTTCACGTATGATTTTAAAAATCACTTCTCAGTCATCACTCCTCCAGAAGTTTAATATTTAATACTATTTTTTACCAGGTTAAAAAGATGGATAGATGGGTAGGGGGAGGGAGGGAGGGAAAGAGAAGAGCAGTATAACACATCGGTGGGTTTTTAAAGGGGTAATCAATGCTCAAACCATTTGTTCACTCATTTACTCAACAAATATTCTCTGAGCCACCTCTATCCAGCGTATTCCAGGCACTGGGGATAAAGCAGAGGAAACCGAACAAGTGGAGGATGTGAGTGATAGCACTTGTTTGTATTTTGAAGCAGATCACAAGTCAAATGAGCACATCCAAGACATGTGATTATATCTTGAATTTCAAAATTCCTCTGCTGCATGTCTTTCTTTAGTAATGTTTTATCATAATAATGCCAGCTCTGTAGTTTAATTCAGATGTATGCAAAACAGCGGTTCTTGACCTTTTAAGTCTCATAATCCTCCTGAAGAACTCATCAAATCCCTCCGCTTCACCTATCAACCCTTGGGCACAAACGGAGATGGTGAGGGGATGGAGGGGATGCAGGTCTCTGCTCTCCCCTCCAGCGTCTTCCTGAGAAGGTGAACAAGCCAAGGTCCTCCTTTCATGTCAACCCTTTAGCTCCACCATGGGGTCAGGGGCTTTCAGTGCCACAATGCTTTTAGAAGGTGTAAACCTTCTTCCACCAACACCACGCACCACCCTTTACCCCCAGCAACCCTAGGAAAGAGAAAGCCTTATTCTAGCACCATTTCTGCTAACACTGAGTTTACTGTGGGAGAGGCAAGGCCTAGAGAAAGTCACCTGCAGATTTAAGGGATTCTGTTCCTCTAACACAGAGACAGACTCGTCCCTTTTCTTCTTGGTTGTTTCCAGAAAAGAAAAATGATTTCACGTGACCATACACTTCAAAGACATCAGGAGAGGCCATTTAACCTACATCAGTGTTTCCAACGCATCATGCACCTAAACTAACCCAGAACAGTCACAGCCCACCCTACTCCTCCATATATCCTGGCTCTGCCATTTGCTAGCTGCACAAACCTGGACAAAGAACTCAATTTCTCTCAGTTCCCTTTCCTGTCAAATGGGTGTAATAATAGAATCCATTGGCTGTGGACTGTGGCTATGAAGATTAAATGAATTAATGTATGTAGAAAGCTAACAACAGTCTTGGCCCACAATAGGAGCTATGTAATCATTAGCTCTTATTTTGACATTAACTCCCTTGTTTTGGAAGACTCGGGTCCAATCCAACCTGTAAGGCAAGAGAAGACCCCCTAAGGTGTCTTTTTGTCCATGGTTTATGACAAAAGAAAGATGGTATCTTTCTAAAATAACCAGGCAGGGGAAATAGGTATATCAATTACTCTATAACACAGGAGTGCCCCTGGTATCTGTTTCATTTTTCAAAGTGTTCTGACATTCTTGCTTGAAGAAGAAAGTCAAAGGCACCTTCCATATATTGCAGAAAATAAGCAGAAATTGATACAGAGGGAGTCACTCTTGGGAAATCAAACATTTCTGTTATGATAAATAAGTCTTTCTTCTTTCTCCCTTAACTATTGAGTTCAAAATGATAAAAAAAAAATCTAAGGGCCATATTTGTTAACTTTATAAAAAACATTAAAAACAAAGTCTTATCATCTTTAAAAAAATAGTTTGGTCAAAATGTAAGCCAGTTCAAAACTAATATAAACTGTACAATAAATCAGCTTTGATTTTTTAAAAACCTTTTACTGCTGTGCTGACTGTACTTCTGACAATCAACCTATCGTAAAATTCCAAATTAATCTTCTAAAGCATTGCTCTGCTCATGCTACTTCCCTGCTCATAAAGCATTCAATGGCTCCCTATTGCCAACAAAATTAAATCCAAACTCCTGACTGACCCTCCTAAACCTATACAATCTGGTTCTCCCTGACTCTCCAGTTTTATGAAATGGGGTCATAGATGTGCTCTAACCACAACCCAGATGTGCAGCCTTCTTTATTTTCTGTGACAAATCAAATCCTCCTCATAAATTCCCTCCCCACAGTGTTGCTGTGTTTCTCAGTCTCCTCTGATTTACACACTTTCTCTCAAAGCATCCAGTCTCTTTCAGGGAATAGCTCTGGCTTGGCTAGGTGTGCTGGGTGAGGAGAGGGGTGGGGTGGGTTTGTGACTTGATGGGGATGATGACTCAGATCTGCAGGCTGCCCCCTATCCCCTACTTGTCTCAGTCCCAGGCTGGGATCCTCTGAGCTATGACCAATCCTACCTGAACTACCAGGGCCTTGGGTTGCTATCCACAGAGGCTGGTCCTTTGTCTCTAGTTACAGAGTTCCCTTGCCTTACAGCTTCTTAGTTTGGACCCCAGGCCCTCGCTGTGCACCAGCCCTCTCAGCATTTCCATATCCACACTCCTGCCTGCCCAATTTATCCATCTACCCACCCCCGTCTGCCAGTGCTGCAATGCAGATTCCATGCTGGATGTGGCTCTGAGCAGAACGCAGGGGAAGCTCCTACCTGGTTGAGTGCCCGGAACCCTCTTCCATCCGCCCTTCTTTTCCCCAGTTATCTTCATCTGCATTAGGAGATTGTTATTTCTCTTAAAACAATGTCTGGTTTATCCGTGTATCCCAAACACTGCTAGTATGGTGGGTTTGCACAGTATGTGCTCAGTAAGTACTTGTTTACTTGAATTGAATGAAAATACCACACTTCTGTCTTCTTAATTACACTTTTAACATGGAGATAAGCAATGAACAGGATTAACTTCAAACATGACACAAGAGTGTGCCTTTTCTACAGTCTTCAATGTCATTATAATCCCTTGCTCGAGGAACTGCTCCCTCGCAGTAGAAAGCACATCACCCAGATCCTTCCCTTTGGCATTCAGGTCTCCTACTCACGAGCAGCAATGCTCAAACTGAATCTAATTATATAACTGAAAATCGCAGAGTTAACACAGACCTGAGAAATCATCTTGAGTTAACCAGAGCAAAATGAATGGAAGTCAGGAGAAAGAAAAAAAAAAAGAGGTATAGACAAAGAACTTCACTTCCATCAGAATTGAATTCCTCTCTGCATTACAAGAATGGGTCTACCGTACATCAAAGAGCTTATCAAAAGCAATCTCCTTTACACAGCACATCCATCTCCCAAACCCTTCACCTTTAATGAGAGCTTGAAACTCTTTATGCTTCACTGTTTCTCTCTGAAGATCGATCTTTAAGGTCATGAGCAGCACAAAGAGGAACTTGTGGTTCTCGTACAGGCCCCTGACAGAGTACGTGAAAACTTCATACGTCAGATACTCGATAATATTTGTAATTCTCTTTTGAGGTAGCGGAGACTTCTCAGATCTGCAATATGTTTTAAAAATCAAAGGAGTATGAATCCATTTCTAAGAGACTCGGAATACACACAAACCCTGGGGGCAGGGGGGAGACAGCGAGGCCCCACCTGGCCATGGACTGGTCAAACAACTTCAAGAACTGGGCCAGTGAGGTCTGGTACATGATGTTGACCATGCTCATCTCTGTGATGAGGAAGTAGAGGATGCTGCCGCGGGTGGCGGCGGGCCGGAACTCCTCCTGAGCCATGTTAATCTTGATCTCCGTTTCCGCGGCCACGTGTAGCTTTTCACTGACTTCCGCGGCTGTCTGCTTGGTGGTGCGCAGGACGCCGATGAGAGATTCGTCATCGACCAAGGAACCTAAGAACCAAACAGGAGAACTCCAGAACACAAGATGGGAAAGACGCAAAGTGAGATGCATCACTTCTGCCATCACCCCGTGAATTTCCAGCTGGACTTCTTAAAAGCCCACAGGGTGGAAGGGCAGAAACGTGAGACACCAAAAGGCTCCTTGTCCAACGACCATCCGAGACCTGAACCCTTCTAAACATTCCTGCCCAGGGGTTACTCCCTACTCTGCCTGAGAGTCTGAGAAAGGCAGTTCTCAAGGCAGCCCTCAAGACTGGTCTTCAGACGTCTGAGGAACACTTCCGTCTTCCGCTGTTTGTTCTGTGCGGAGGCTCTTGCCTGCCTCCGTTATCATCTTGGTGGCTCCCCTCACGGGGTCACGAGCTCTTCCTTCCCGCCTGTCTTACAGCCCAGCTTGCAGGGAAGTCGTACATTCTTTACTCCTGCCTTAGTACAGCCATCCTTGCCACTGAGAACTCTGGTCCTTCTGTGTCTCTAACGAGTATATTGGGAGATTGCATTAGTGTTTGCCCAGGAAGAAAAATCCTGATTTTTTTTTTTTTGAGTTTTACCCTTCATTATTGTTTTTAATAGAATGGCATGTCTGTGCCAATAAACTCAATTTTAATATACAGAAAGACGCTTTGGACGTGCTGAGCTAACAGTCACCATGTCTGCAGGGAGCAGTGAGTGCTCCAGCCTACCCTAGAAGTCTGGAGGGCAGGTGAGTGCTACGCAAGGTGCTGAGTTACTCTGTCCGGCATGCTAGGTCCCTAT
This sequence comes from Camelus ferus, assembly GCF_009834535.1. Taxonomy (NCBI): domain Eukaryota; kingdom Metazoa; phylum Chordata; class Mammalia; order Artiodactyla; family Camelidae; genus Camelus; species Camelus ferus. Next base: position 26,075,385 of record NC_045715.1, on the reverse strand, counting down.
GGAAGATGTGATTAACCTCACAGGAGAGGGTTGTGGATCCAGAACACTCTTGGCTGGATCATAGGAGGAGCCCTCTGTCAGTCCTCTTTAGTAATATTTAGCATGCCCAGAGACATCCACATGGTTGGGAGATGTCACGGATCAAGAGGCAAACTTCACCAGCACAAGCAGTGCAATTAAGGCAGATAAAAGGGCTTTTCCCTGAGGTCACCTTAAAGTGCTAGAGAGTATTGTGAGAGTAACACTTAAGATTTTTTTTTTTGTATCCAAGGGTTAAAGTGCTGTTGGGAAAAATTCATTATTAGATTTCTAATGAATGGTAGAATTTAGGTTGCTATAATTTGCCTACTATAGAGCCATACATCCCCAAATCAGGAAATCAGGAGGTCATATGATGACCTGACTGTCCAGAGGAGAGCCTATCTCTGACTTCTAGGTGGGAGGTCTAAGACAAGTCCAGAGTGACTGGGCCTTGGCTGCTCAAGTGTCTCTGACAGGATGACACACATCATAACTGATGTGGCAATTGCATTTCAACACCAAATGACAAAGTCAATCTAAAAAAACAAAAAAATAGATTGAGCACATTAGTTTTCTTCGGGCTAGGCAAATTAGCCTATTATGAGTTACCAAGCTCTATTGGGAGCCCTTATTTTTCTCAGGAGAGAGCAATTATATCAAGAAAACTGTGCTATTATCAAATGCTCAGACTCCAGTTGCTAATTCAAAAATCAGATTCTCTTTAATGTCTAGATGGAAATTGCCTCGCTTGTTTCTGCATTGATAACTCAACTGTTTCTTAACATCTGTAATCATGAGGGCATTGAAAAGAGGGTACAAGAAATCCTTATTCAGAATCCATCATGTGATTACTTCTTAATAACACAATACCTTTTGTGGCACTTAATTTGTAGAGGAGGTTATCTTCAAGTTCTTTCATCTTCCGCTTATTAAAAGTCACATCTTCCAAAAGTTTAACCCTCTCAGACTCTAACTCCTGTTATTAAAAAACAAATAACACCAGAACTGTAATTACCAGTTATTATGGTAAATCCAACTTACCAGTGTTTGTTATTCCTTTTTAAAAGTTTAAACCAAAGTGCCTTTCAAATGACAAGAAATTATCATTGTTAGTTAAATCTGTCTATCTGTATTTTTGTTTCTCTTTTGTTTTAAAAGTTATGCCCACTAGCATTAAGTTTCCATTGAGATAACTGCTAAAATAATTTTGCTTAGCTCTCTTCTCAGCTCTAAACTTATTTAAATTAGAGTATCCCATTCTCTTGGCCTTGTTCCCACACACTGCCTTAGTGCAGATAAATGCTAACTTGCAGTCAGAAGTAGTAGAAACAAAGAGGCATTAATGGCAAGAAACCGAGAAGCTACTGAAGCCAAGTGGAGGCCCTGGGTTGGGACCTGACTAGAGGGACACCACATACCCAGTGTGACACAGCAGGTTGCCAATACAAACCCATTTTCCATTGCTTTGCATCTCCTTCTACCAGATGGGCTATATTGGATGTATGGAAGGTATGTATTTTTCTACATAATGATGTATTTTCAAAATTATACTTTCAAAAAGTTCCAAACTATCAGAAAACTCACAAGACTGGTACAATGGACTTTCATGTACCCTTCCCCTAGATTCTTCAAATAACACTTTGCAGAATTAAATCAGTCCTCCTGCAGATTAAGTGTGTCATTTGTTTTTTTCTAGCAAGGTTGGTGTGAGCATTGTAGTGCATCTCTCGAGGAGGAAGCTGAGGCCTAGGAGAGTGGGTGTGGGGGGCTCTGGGGACATGGAGGGTAGTCTACCTTAGACAGTGCTGTGGCCTGCCTTCCAGAAGTTAGTGTAGCCTGTACGGGGGATCTGGACCAGTGAGGCATCCTCTCGAACAGACCTACAGCAGCAGGTAGACCATGAAGGAAGGACTAATCTTCAACAGTTGACACCATGTGGCCCTAAGAGGTTATGGAGGGGGCCCATGCTCTCTGCCTGACTGTGGAAGTGAGATGATGCCCAGATTGTAGAAGCCGTAGGAGTTTGTTAGAAACTATTATCAAATAGTTAATGAGAGTGGAAGCAGGGCCTGGGCCTCTTCACTCCACCAGACTGGCCTGGCCGCCTTTCAAGGGCCTGCCCCAAGTTAGCCATCTCTTAACCAGGTAGGATTTTACTTCTCATTTTACTGAGTCCTCTATTTCTTTGGTGTCAGTATCATTTCTCTTTCCCTTTTTGAATGTCTTTCCTCTGTATTTGTAGCCATGTGTCCATATCTCTTCCTTTCCTCCTTTCCTTGTCAAGTCCTCTACTATTCTTTTCCGCAACCTCCCATTTTATGCCTCTCTGGTCTCTGTATTTCTAACCTTGCCTTTTCCTTGAGCCATTAATACTAAAATCAGTGGTATTTAAGCAATTATAAACTTTCTCAGTTTCTATGGAAATGTATTTTATACAATGCAAGTATATAAACATTTTATATGTAACATTCAATGTTTTCTGAGCTTTATCTTAAAACTTAACCTTCTATCAGTCTCTTAAAATCTTCCAGCCTTAAGTTGTTCTTTGCTTTATTAGAATCCTCAATTATTCTTAATTTCCCTGCTTCAGTGCAAATTTATTTAATTAAAAGTATGGTTCCCTATATCATGAGATTATCAAGTTGCAGTACTATCAATTCCAATCAAGTATTATCAATTACTATTGTAGCGTAGTAGTTGAAACTACTACAATGGTAATAACACTCATTCAGAGCGATTTCTTTTTCTCTAGGTTCATTGTTTTATTGAAATTTTCGGGTGTACCCAAGACTATGCATTCATAGGGCTATAGATATGAAAGTCAATGTACCCAAAGCTTTAAAGTCAGAAGTAGAAAGAGTGGTGTGTGTGTACATGTGTGCTTTTGGGGTTGAAGAAGAGGTGAGTTACATGATTTCTTAATAGGAATTAAGACTACAAAACAAATAGCTATGCTAACAAAGGTAAATGTGATTTGCTTAATTTTTTCTTTTCCATATACTCAACAATTTCCCAATACATTTTAAACGTTTATTATAATTTATTATAAGTAGAAGTTCTTTACCTTGAGAAATTATTACCTGTTTCTCTGTTAGAATTACCCTCCTTAGTAACTGATTCTCAAGTCCTTTCATGGTAACAGTAAAATCAATGACTGATGTTTTAGCATTGATCTCAGGGGTAAAGGCAGGGTTTGGTAACTTTGTTGTTATATAAAGTTTAAATGTATCCATGATATCACATTCCTTATCACCGACTTTCACCTATATCAATTCAAATATTAAATTAAAAGCAGCATAAAGGACAAGACAAGGAATTTGGGTTCATTTTAGTAGAGAATTTACCAAAGGTCAGTGCTGTAAAAATTAAATGAATTGCAAAAATCAAGTTGTAAAATTATAATCACTTATCTTAAATAATAAACCTATTCCTGTAGAATAATTTAGATTTGTGTCCTGCCTGAAAATATTTTTAGCCATAACACCAAGCAAATTAAATGAAAAAATTTACCCAAAACATATGTTGAATAAAGGAAAACTCAGATGCATCTAAAAATCTGTTTTTCCCCACCTGAGGAAATTGTTTCCTACTATGGAAATTTGTTGTGTTTATAAGAAGTGTTCTTTTTTTTTTTTTTTTTTTTTTTGCATTTTACAGACATAGCTGAAGCACATTTCACAACAGAAGGGGTTCATGATATTTAGAGAAAAAGATGCCAATTTTTTTTTTTTCCAGAAAGACAGCACTTATCTTAAACACTACAATTTGCAGTATATTAAAAACAACCCGGTTTGCCATCTAAAACTCAGGTGGAAATTATAACATTTTTAAATGATATAGATTTTTAATTAATTTTAATTCTGTATGTGATTGACAACCACGTAACTAAGGCACTAATTCTCAGGCACCATGGCCCTCACATGGAAAATAAGAATCCGGGGTCTTTTAAAAGATCTTTAGGAGCGAAGATACTACAACCATGCTTGGCATATTAAATATGGTATGCAAAAGAATTCACATTATGAAGAAAATTTTTCTAAATAAATATATCTTTGTTTAATGAGCAATTTGGCATTCTTTACTTATTCACTGATATTCTTGAAATTTCGTTGTCCAAGGCAAAAAAATCTCAATCAGAAGTGCTGTCACTCATCAAGAAATAAAACCAAAGAAGCTAAAAGAATGAAAGCAATTAAAAAAGAAACACTTATATTGAAAACAATTCATGTTATCACTAATGATTGGGAACGATACTCCACTGCTCCCAGCAAAGTCCATGAGTTTGGATTGAAAGCTAATAAAGAGAGAAATAAAATCGATGTCCGTAGACTGTACTAAAATGCCATTTCTCCAGTGAGGAAATGCAGGTTTTATTGTATAGATGTATATATAGCTTGAAAACCAACTTTCTCAGACCTGCTAAAATATACATAATTTATGTGTAACACTAATATATTATTATTGTAACCAACCATGCCTTTCCTTAATATGTTATTTAGTTTCAGCTAAATGGCTATGGTTACCAAGGTATTGTTCTCCCTCTGTATTTCTTATACACAATTTTTTTAAAAAAGGAAGCACTGAATATGAGTTTGGAAATAATTTTTTCCAGCATGTCAAATACTATCACCTGAAAGAAACTGTCTTGGCTGCTGTGCTCAGAAAGATAAGTAGATGTCACCATTGTTCTTTTCTTTTTTTCCTTCCCTTCCCTTTTTTTTTTTTTCTTCCTTTCTTTTTTCGAAGCTCACCTTGAAAGTGGTGCCTGATTTAATGAAATTCTTTTCTAACACATTATCTAGGGCTGGATCCAGCTCTTCGCGAATGTCCTCAATGAGAAGGGGTCGGCCCAAGGAAAGACTGTCCTCCAAGTGTGTGCGGAAGTATTTATGGTTCAGAGATGTCACCTAAAAATAAAGAGTTCATTGCTATATAAATGTTACAAAGAATGTAACATTCCTAAGTGGAAACCAGGAGATACATTGGACAAGTGACTAAGAACTGTAAGGGCTGTACAGGAAGCCTTACTTATAAAAATGGAAGTAATGAACAAAAATTAATTTTCAAAACTTGATGGGTCATGACTTTGTAGAGCCTTGAGCGTGTAACGTGGGTCCCTCCGATCAAACGAGGAGAATCAAGTGATATTCCTTAAGTGGATGTCAGAGCTCTGCTCCTTCACATGGAAGAGAAGCAATCAAGGATTAATTAATCCTTTTAAACTTCCATAACTACAATCACTCAGAGAAAGGAAAGTAACTTAACTTATTTGTGATATTCATTTATCTTCTCAGGACACCTATGAGATGAATAAGTGATTTTAAAAATAAGTGTAGGAGTTTCAGAAGTGATACACTGAGTCAAACCAAGGGTACACCCATGTATTCTGTCTCTAACAGTGGCATAACATAAGAATGCGAAACTTTGCACAAAATCAACCTAAAAGACTATACATTCACTTTTGTATTCTCACATTTTCAAAAAAATTTAGAATTCTGAATGCCTGCTGGGCGTCTCCCATTTTTAGATCAATGTTTGTGATTAGTTAAAATAGACACATTGGGCCAGCTGATCTTTGCATCAGCCAATTGGTTTTGAAACTCTTACTTCTCCAGTGACCCCTCCCCTGCCCAAGTCTGAGGATTCCCAAAGGTCCAGTCCTCCACTCTACCTGCTTATCCTCTAGTCTCTGAATTCAAATGCTGCCTTTGTGCTACTGTGAGTGCTGATCTTCAAAGGCAAGGAAGACCTACTGGGACAGCGGGCGATCAGGAGAGTGAAATTGAAAAATACTATCTCTCGCTTGCAATGAAAAAAGATGTGGAATTGAAAAATTAAATAAGTCTGTCTTTGTCCTGTTTTGGTTTAAAAGGAAATAACTGAAACAAAAAATCCTGCACACGAAGGAATTTTTCCCCCAGGGTGGGTCGCTTTATTTACATAAATGGTGTGCTGTGAAAGACCTTACTATGAGTTGATAAGGTAAATGAATCTAAACAAAGAGCTCTAACTAGCTTATTTAAACAAGATGAAACAAGGACCCAAGAGACTAAATGTAATTGTCCTGCTCTATTCCCCAAGAAGCAAACTCTGCTTTTATCATGCCCTTCCCAAGTGTGATGGTTAATTTTATGTGTCAACTTGACTGGGCTAAGGGGTGTCCAGATAGCTGGCAAACATTATTTCAAGGTGTGTCTGTGAAGGTGTTTCTAGAAGAGATTAGCACGTGAATCTGTAGACTGAGTAAAGAAGATGGCCCTCACCCAAGTGAGTGGGCATCATCCAATCCATCGAGGGCCTGAACAGAACAAAAAAGGTGGAGGAAGGGCAAATTTGCTTTCTGCTTAGGCTGAGACATGCATCTTCTCCTGCCCTTGGACATCAGCTCCTAACTCCTGCGACTTCAGACTTGGACTGGGACTTCCACCATTGGCTCCCATGGTTCTCAGGCCTTCAGGGTTTGGACTGGAACTACACCACTGCCTTTCCTGGGTCTCCAGCTTGTAGATGGCAGCTCCTGGGACTTCTCAGCCTCCATAATCCCATGAGCCAGTCCCTCACAACAAATCTCTATGCATCATCTACGTCCTTATCTACATCTAGATATCCTTTCTGTTCTGTTTCTCTGAGAACACTGACAAGTACATCAAGTAAAGAGGTACTAACTTTTAAATTGTCAGTGTATTAAAGATTACCTTTAACCATCTTCGGTATCTTCTGTAAACTTGAAATAATACCTTGAGGAGTCAGAACTTCAGGTTTACTTCACTTGACTTTTCTCGTGTGGAGATGCTACGTGGTAGCCACCACAAGAGCCCGTATCACCTGCACAGGTACGCTGGAGCTGGATGCACTTTACAAGGTGGTCAGTGAACTCTTTATAGGGGAGTTTAGTGAATACAAATACATTCTCCTTCCAGAAGTCACGGCTGTAGGTCCTAGAGATGGCCTTGGCAAAGCTGCCAAGGTGGAATGCAGCCCTGGACATAAAAATCATGTTTTGCTTTTCATTTATGAAGTGTTTCGCTTTTCATTTGGTCTTCCTTCCCAGGCAAAGAAATAATACTTTTGTTTCATTCTGTTTTCATTTATGTGTGTTTGTGCATGTGCTTATCTGCCTATTCAGAAAAACAGTTTTCTGAGGAAAAAGGCTACAATTCAGTTTGCTTGCATCCCAGCAGTTGATGTATTTTAAAACAAGGACGTGTCTCTGGCTCATTTCTGTTACTTCCTCAGGAAGGTTCTTGGGACTGGGTTGCATCAGGAAGGATGCTGACCGAAGGCTGTCAATGAGTTTAACGTGAAAATGGAGAGACAAAGCTGTGATCAGGAAAAATAAGAACAAGCATAATTGGCCAGGGAAGGCCAGAGGAATGAGGAATGAGGACAAGTTACAGCTGAGCCAGATCCGGGAAGCTAAGTCCAGGAGCAGGAGTGCTCCATACTCACCACTCACGCACTTGTGTGTGTGCAGGTCCTCGGAAGCCGCACTCCCACTAACTCCATTTCCCTTAACTCTTCCCCTCCACTTACACTCTCTGATCCTTTCCAGGATTTCTCTGGGATGTCTAAGTTAACACAGACCGGAGTAGTAACGAGGTAGGAGTATCCTGGGGTGCTCCTGAGTGCTAGGCAGTGTCCACCTGCCTGCAAAGCCCTGATCTCAGAAGGAAATCTTTCAACATTTCACTATTAAGTATGGTGTTGGCTTTTTGTAAATACTCTTTATCTAATTAAGGAAGATCTCTCCTAATCTTAGTTTGCCGGACATTTTATCATGAACATGAAAAAACCAAGTGCTTTTTTTGCATTTATCAAGGTGACCACCTGATTTTTCTGGGTTTGTTTTTTCCCCCCTATAATGATGACACACTTTGATTAAGTCAATTCAATAAATATCAGAATGACTACCCTATTTAAAGAAACGTGCAGAAAATACAAAGATGTTGTAAAACCACAAACCTGGCTAACAAGACCTTTATGGTACAGTCAAGATAAAAGACAAACATGCAAAGAACAATAATTTAACACAGACTCTTAAGTCCACAATGGAAGTACAAGTTGTGTAAGAGTCAGGACAGGCTATATTAAGCTGGGGACTCAGATAAGCCTTGATGAAAGTCACACTGGATGTGGACTTTGGAGAATGTTTAAGATTTTTATTGCAGATGTAAGTAAAGTGAGCACTAGGGTGGAGAGGACACTCTGGTTAGTAGACATAGTACAAGCAAAATATGGATCCAGAAGACATAGAACTGGGAACAGTGTCTAGGAAACAATGAACGGTCCAGTCCATATTGGTAGCTGAACTGAAATATCAATGTAACAAGATCCCTAAAGGGGCCAGGGATTTTGGAACCCTGTCCTCGTCCATCTCCACCTTAAGATGAACACCTGGGTAGACTCCAAGTCCAACACTGGACTCTAGTATGCTACGCAGTAGTACTACCAAGTGCCAAGCTAGGCTGGCACAGACAGCCTTAAACCGAGGAATCAAGTCCTATTTTTGTTGTTTTACTATAAGCCCAAACCCAAGGCCCAGAATAAAAGCCACATCCAACAATGGCAAATGCAACAGAACCAGGGAAAAGGACAGAGAGAAGGAGAGTGAGATCAAGAGAGAGCACAAAAGAGAGAAAATAATTAGAGCCTTGGCCTCAAATCAGTGTTTCAAAACTCAAGGGTATAAATTAGCAAACAACTATCATAGAGATGACAACTTTATGACTGACAGATTCAATTGAAACTTTGGGAAAACTTCATAATTTCAAGATTACTTTCCCATGCACCAAATGGCACATACCTGCAAGTCATTTTCTTTTTCCTTTGATTTAATCCAAGTTTTGCCTTGAGTTTGTGGATCTATGAGGAGTGGGTATCTGGTGGCCTTTGTCACAATGATGCCATTCTGAATTGAGAGGTCATCTCCTGGTAATCCCTGCAGCCCCCACTCACCAATCTGACAGGAAATGGATGTGGCCATTCAGAGGAAAACAAGAAGGCTTTCGTTAGTAATTAACAGTGCCATGATATAAAAGAATCTAAAATTTGGACATTTTTTTTCCACTGAGGATAGGTAACAAATACCTAGGAAAAGAAACTAAACTTGTAAATGTGAGCCAAGTAATATTAAATTAAAAGAAACAAATTTATCATCTAATAAATCCTTTCTCTAGAAACCCAAGGCTAGGTTAAACCTTTTACATTGTGTTTTCATACTTATGAGGAAATACTGTAAACTGACTGTATGTTAAACCTGATTTGAAGATTTTAAAGCATGGTTGCTGAACATTAGGAGAACACAGGGACTTGAAATATGGTGAGGCTGGATGGGTGGTGGGATCCAGATGGACTAGAGGTAGCAGAGATAATGAATACACTGAGAAGACAGAGAAGGTAAGCCCTAAGGGTTAAGCCTCTGAAACTTCCCCTTCCTGCTCTTTGGTTCTGCTTACATGGGGGAAGGGGGACCGCACAGCTGGAGGCAGAGAAATCAGGGGAGAGGAGATATTATACTGGCAGGAACTCATCGATGACATGTTTCTTAATATTTCCTTTCAAAATCAAGAGGGAACTGCCAGCCTGGCTCCAAGTGGTCAATAAAACCCAAGATCCAATGAACCAACCAGCCTCCACCTTCATTAAATTATCCCAGTTCCCTGACAGGCCATAATCAATAAAGAATATCCTGGTCCACTTTGCCTCGCCTGTTCCCAGTGCATCTCCAGTACGTCAGCTAGTCCCTGTAAGGACCAGGTGAACATTGTTTAAATGGAAAAGATTATTTTTTAACTTTAAATAGAGATAACTTGAAATTAGTAGCATGGCTTCCCTAAAGAAACTGCAACTAGGGACCATATTTACATATCAAAAAGCAGCTCATGAATACAAATTGCCTGGAAAGCACCTAATACCGCAGGAGCTCTGTTAAGATATACCGAAAATTGACAGTGGCATCAAATTCCCAGCAAGGAAGGTTAGTGTAGCAGCCAGCGTGAGCTATTAACTCAGTGATGACAGAATGTGCTATTGTGTTATGCTGTTGAACATTATAAAAAAATGGTTAATGACCGGAAGAAAGTTAACAATACCAGTACTTTCGGCCGAGCTAAAGCCTACATTTTCCTAGAATGTTTGTAAGAGAGAGTGACTTAATAGGACTGGTGTAAACAGTGGTGGCTTTTAAGAAGAGTTCAGTATTAACAAGCCTGTAACTCATAAATGATCTTTTAATTTATAGTGATGCAACCGGTATTAATTTGAAAGCAAGATTTCCTAAAATGCAAAGCAACTTTTATATCACAAAGGAAAAAAAATTCTTGTAATGCTTTAGCTTTTTCAAAACAATCCTTTCAATTAAATGAAAAAATAAAAAATCAGGTGTCAAATTACCTTGATTTCCTAGTAGGTCAGAAACAAAATGAGGCTGAAATTCAAACAATATAAGGAGAGTAACACTTACCGTTGGAGGATCCACCAACATTGAAATAAGATTCAGGTTTTCAGTGAAAGGAATCTTCCGTGCTTTCAACTCTACCTCCCACTGATCTTTAAGCAAATAGTTCCTAAATATCTGATTAAAAGGACCAAGGTAGGAAAGGAATCCAGTGCACAGCAGAATATCACCTACAAGTCTGTTAAGAAAAAACACAAAGTGACTTTTAAGCTCTCCCAGCAGGAGTTTGAAAGGCCACGGGGCAGTTTTCTTACTACGTGAAATCTTTCTTTGTTCCCTGCTCCACCCTTGGCAGCAGACATGGAAGGATCATGGAAAAAGGAACCCAGAAGCGCAAAAGGGGACAGGAGTGGCCTCATTCTGGGTAAGTCAGGGAGCAAGAGAGAAGGTTCCTTCCTGAAGCCTACAGGTCCTGAGGCTTGGCTTCCAGAAGAGGAAAGCATCCTTTTCCCATCCCATCCCATGCCCTGGTCCTGTTCAGATTCACTATTGATTAAATTACTTTTTCTTCTTCTTTGCCTTCCTTCTTTTTTTTTCTTCTTTTTTTTTTTTTTTTGCCATTCTCCTACTCCCCTCTTATTCCCTCTCTTCAAGTTTTCTGAAGACACACCAGAAGACCTCAGCACAAGATACCCTTCCATTTAAAACTGTTGATCCACACTTTCAAAATCCCTGAGGTGAAGAGTATAGACCTGGAGCCAGTATCTAGATGGTTCTGGCAAATCCAAATAATGTCAGAAGTACTCTCGCACCAAAACCCCACATTTCTGAACCTAAACTGAGATTTAAAATGTTTCACAAAGTTTTCTTCCCTCTCAGTTCTACTGAGTGTATGTGGTTCTGAGATGGAGATAAGGAAGTGGAGAAAAGCACTGCAGGGAAAAGGACTTTATGTTCTCTCTTGTCACAAAGTGATGGCCTTTGGGGTGATGACTAAGAAGGATGGCAATTATAACAAAGACCAAAATGTATACCTATTAATCTGAACTTTGAACTGTTTGCTTTGCTGAGTCCATCGGACCTTTTCCCCACTCAGCCCATCGATGAGGGTGGAAGCTGCCTGCATCTTTTTCCGGCACATATCAGCATCATTAAGCAGATCCTACATTCATAAAGGGAGAATGTCTCAGAGAGCTCTTTAAATTGCTTAATCAAACATCCATTATGTTCACATGCAAAAATACATGGAGGAATTTCTTAATTTGCAAAATTAGTATAATCTGAAAATACAATGAGAATTTTACATATTAAATCATGTATTTCATTCATAATAGTTATTTTACCTTGAAAAATTTCAAGGAGAGCCATTTTGTAAGAGAGACTCCAAATCACATAATTTACATAGTGTTTCTGTTAAAGATTTTCAAAACATAATCAAATCAGTAAAATACACCATTTTAAGTCTTGGATTTAGTAATAACTATGAGTTCTTTGCAGTTTACTAAGGATTTTTCCCCAGAAATATCCTACATGACTATAGTCTGATACAGCCAGCTTATATCAGCTCACAAGAGTCAACTGTTAAATTTTGAGACAAGTTGTGAGCTGGTGTTAAACACAACCATTACTAAAAAATAAATTATATAAACTTATAATTAAACAAATTATATTGAAAGGAAGGGTAATAATAAAAACTCATCAATTCGTAATTATTTACTACATTTTTCCATAATCTATACTCTTGAGTATGTTTAAGTTCATCGTATCTGCATGGTGGAAATAGCATATACAGTGTGCTGTATCTTTTTCCAAATCTGCATTGTGTTGTCACATTGATAGCTTAAAATTGATGGTGGCGGGGGTACCTAGACCACAGAGATCAGCCAACACTGTAAACCAAGGCTTTCTTCTCCCCCAAGCCCTTGCCCCCTACAAGCCGATTGTTAAACGTTTACCCGACCACCAGTGCTTACAACCTACACCATGAGGTTGTGTGAGGCTGTCCATTTGACAGATAACGCTGGTCGATTGCCTGCAATGGCACAATTCATCAGTGCCTGAGCTGGATCTCAAACCCAGTTTTCTGACTCCAAAGTCAGTACTCTTTGCGTATGACATCACAGCTTCCTCTTATAGAAAACAATCACTAAAAACAGAAAAAAGATTTTGGGGTGTTGAAGACCTAAAATAAGTAGACACTGCCAGTGAGTAAGGGCATTTGGATAAATATTTTTTCTTCATAAACATCTGCCTGATTTCTAAATACAACACATGCTTGTGCAACATTTCAGTACGTTGCACTGGTGATTGTTGCGCACTTAATCTCACCATTTTCTCATTCATTGCTGCGTCAAATTTTGCTTGCACTTTATCCAGCTCTCCTTGTTTCTCATCAAGCAGTGCCTGAGCCTTCCCCAGTTCAGCATTAGCAACTGATAAACGGCCCTCTTGCTTGGCCAGGTTAGCCTTCAAAGGAAGAAGATGTGGTTAGTGTAGAGCTGTATTAGTGCTACGAAACATTCATTTCAGTTGGTAACTAATAACATAAATTACTACATAATTTTTGCCCTCTTTGGAAGTCATCTGTTTTGGTGTCTTCAGCTGCGGAAGCAGAGAAATTTCATTAAAGTTGATTTTCTTCCTTGTACCTGTTAATGTTCATATGAAAAATGCCAAAATATATGAGGACGAGTGAAAAAATTACTCATGATTTTACCCAGAGATAGTCTGTAAGTATTGTGTCAAGAAGTTGATAACTAGCATTTTGATTTTTTTCACTTAAAATAGTACAATCATTTCCCCCACATCCTTAAATACTTTTTTCATGAATATTAGTTATATGGCTGCACAATATCCCATAATTTGGATGTATCATAATTTATTTAACCTTTGCCCTACTTTTAAACATTTCTCCCCTACCCCAAATTTTAAAGTATTATAAAGAATGCTATATAATAAATCCTATTGGGTATGTAAACATTTTGGTTTCCTTGGTAAAGATTTTTGAAGTGAAATTACTGTAACAAGAGTTTTTCATCTTTTTCTAAGTCCTACGGCATGGTAATTATCTGTTTCTTATAAATTTAAAGTAATTAATCAGTAAAGAAATAGAGCCCTAGAGCCTTCTAGGGTAGAAGTTCCTTGGTAACTTTCTCACTTTCTTTCTCGATATTTGGTTTTTTGAAATTAGCTCTTTTTCTCAGTAAGTTTTTATTTCATTTAGATGTTCTAATGTATTTACATATAACTATGTAATATCTGCTGTTTATTTATTTAAATCTACACATCTGTGATTATATGCATTTACCTTTTGATATTCATTTGTTTTTGTGTATTTTCTTCTTGATTAGATTTTCCAAGAACACATCTCTTACATACATATATTTTTGCAGAGCACCAATTCTTTAATTCTACTACTTTTCTCTGTTATTTTATTAGCTTTATTCTACTTTCCTCAAATTGCGTGTGTGTGTGTGTGTGTGTGTAAGCTTACAGGTGAGTATTTATACATACTGGAGTGTTTAGTTTCTTTGATTCACTTAAGGGCTAGGAAAGTAGCATTTCTGGCCACATCACAGAAGCTTTGGTAACTAGCTTTTTACCATCATTTTCTAAATAGAAGTGACTGGCTTTTTTTTTTTTTTAATATAAACATTCTAATTTTGTTGCTTATAATCAGAGAATGAGGCCTCAGCAATTTTTGCTTTGGGGAACTGAATCAAAGCCTTCTTTTAGAATTGAGTATGATCAATTTTTGTCCATGTGTCTTGGACACTAGACATAATCTCATAGTCTTTGTTCATACTGAAGAAAGTTCAATGTAGTTATTCAACCTTAAAAATAATATAGTGTGTGTAGCACAGGGAACTATATTCAGTATCTTGTAGTAACTTGGGTGACAAAGAATATGAAAACAAATATATGTCTGTTCATGTAGGACTGAAGCATTATGCTGTACACCAGAAACTGACACACTGTAAACTGACTATACTTCAATAAAAATACATATATTTAAAAAAATAATAATAATATAGTATAAAATCTATAATTAATTTATGCCTATTCAGGACTGGCTACATAAAATTGCAAAGAGGAAATGCAGGGACCCTTGTTTAAAAAGTATTAAGGACTTCGAGAGGGGACAGCAGAGCATTAAGCCAAGCATAGTCCCTTCGACAGCTGGCTCTTTACCTACCAGACCTGTCGCAGGTTAATGGTGTATGCCACAATCTCAAATCACAGTATTATCTTTGTTAATTTCCACTTAAAATATTAATGGACTTTACCTTATGTAATGTGATGCTATTTTATTTATTGCATAAGGCATTATTACAATGAAGTCTCACTGTGGATCATGATTCTTATCAATAAAAATAACTGCTCTTATAAGTACTTTTTTTCTTGAATTCTACATTTATAGTAACATCTCTCTCTTGGTATCTTTTTGTTTGGGTGTACTTGCTATATTTGCTCACCATTTCTCTTTGCTAAAACTTTTAAATTTATTTTCTGTTTTACTCAAAGTTACCTATAGGCAAAGTTTAAAGAGGCAGCTATTTCTATGAGGCTTATTGTGAAAAACAGTATGCTTCTGCTTGCCTGTGTACCATTTTCCATTCCACAGAGCAACCTCTTTCAACTTTTTTAGCTTTAAGGTGCTGAGAGGATGGAATGGGGGTAGTATGTGTCTGGGTGGTATACTTTATGAATCCTTTGCATGACTGAGAATGTATTTTTGTTCCCTCAGAGATAAAAGACAATCTAGCCCAGTATAGATGGTGTGGGTGTGGGTGTGTGTTTATCCCTCAATACTTAAATTGCATCCTTAAGAATGTCTTTTTGTTCCCTCATATGTTAAGAGCAGCTTGGCCAGTTGAATTCTTAGACCCCAGTAATTTCCTACTCAGCACTCTGCATGTGTTTTTCCACTAATTTCTAGTATTTTGGGCTGTGGGAAGTCTGTGACATCCTGATTTCTCTTCTTTTGTAAACAACCTTTTAAATTTTGTTTCTTAGAGAACCTCTATAAGGTTCTCTTTGTGTCTTTGAAGTTGAAGACATTTCTCGGTGTTGGTCCTAATTTTTATAAATTTTGTTCAGAATACGGTAATCAAACTTAGTCTCCAAATGTAATCTCAAATCTCTAAAGATATGGCCAGTTTCCTTTCATAATAGTTTGATTATTATTCCCAATAAGTTCACTTCCTGTTTCAGTTAACAAGTTGGTTTTGGTTTCTTGTCTGCAATGACAAGAAACATGTAACAGATGTAAAAAGAATGAGAAACTGAGAGAACATACAGAAAAAAAAGAAAAATTTAGTAATGGAGAAACTTAACTTTATTAGTCCAAATTATGCTTTGTCTTTTAACAGCAGTAATACTGATGATGACTGATTTTATTAAACATTGATTTACTGGGAAAAGGAAGGAAACTTTTACCTTCAGAGGCAACACTTCTCTGTTGATACCATAAAATGTTGCCATTGCAAGTGTCCAAGACAGCAGACCTGCCACATTCCCACAGACTTTTTTGGCACTTTCAAAATTGTAATCATCCATATTAAAATACGGCTGTAGTAACTCAACAGTCTCTTCATTTATAGTGTCCTTGGGGAACTGCTGGAGGCTCCACAGGAACCCTGTTGCACTCATCAACTGAAAAACAGTATTACAACCTTTAAGCTCCGGGAGAAAATATGCACTTTCTTCTTGGGTTAGCATGTACTTCTAAATTGAATTTTTTTCAAAGAAGTAACAATTGATTTGCTGTACACATACAAATCAAGACTGTGGCAGTAGTCAACCTAAAGCTATAAATTGCAAGCTGTCTTCCTGTTTCCATGGTGAAAAGTAAAGAAGAAAAGCAAGGTAAGTTTCCTGTCTAGTGAGTGCATCGAAATGCCACCAACCACACAAGCTCCTATGATGTTGGGCTGACATCAAGACTGTGCCAATACAGCTACTGATTTCAAGACAGATTTTATAAAAAGAGGGCATCTGGCTTTAAATTTTTTTCCCTACTTACATTTTGGGAGATGCAGTTTAAGATAAACTCTTCAATGCACAATGATCAATTATTGCCTGCCAGCTGGTCTGGTCTATATTAAGCATCCTGAGATGCAGACACCTGGTACACCCCATAGGACTTAACAGAAATTGATTTTACTTACTTTTAATGACTCTCCCCATGATGGCTTGCAGCAGGGTTTTTCTGGATCCATAGTGACAGGGTCAATTTTCTTTTGAAATAGTAACAGAACACAGTCCATGATTCTCATAATAAGATGAGGGGGCTTTGCAAGTTTCCTGACTGTGGCAATATCATTTGGCTTGATAGTCTGTATTTGGGGTTAGGGATCAAAAATTTTTTTGTTGAGTACTATTCCTAGTTGTATGGAAAGCTAATACTTTTAAATAATTAAAGTAGAAAACTTTAAAACATATTTTCTCCCAAATCCTTGATATTATCTCCTCAAGGCTTTGCATTCCAAGTTTTCTGCATAATGGCTCTTTCATTGTCACTTTGGGATTTCTGTCTCTTTGTTTTCATTTTTTACCCCTTGTAGCCCTCAAATGCCCACCACCCCATTCCTCTGTTAGTAATAACCACCATTTATGTGTAACATTTAGATAGCTTCCATCTTCAAAGCATAGAGTCTTTATTACATACGGATAATAAAAGAGGAGCAAGGCCCTGAATATTAGAAACCTCACCTTCAGTTTTCATTTTGAGGGCTGCCCTGTCTGTGGAAGGGAGAGGCATTTGAAGGAGACAAGAGAAGTTATTATAACATATAACTCATTAAAGTATTTTTGAAAGTATCAGTGAGCTGGGTTTGAAACAAGACATTACCTGACATTCAAGTCAAGAAGGACTGGGACATCATGTGATCAATGAAAACACCTAAGACTTGTTTGGTTCAGGGCTCACTGTCTCGTATGTTATCACAGGAGCCATAAAGGGTGTGAGGGTAGAGAATGTGTCCTGGTCATTGTCACAATTTTATTAAATGATGATAATAAATCTATTCATCTGTTTAGCAAATACAGGCATTCTCCCAGATAAAACAAAAACAAACAGTAATAGCTCTGTCCTCAGAATCTTCTAAGGAAGAGAGGGAAGACACAGTTACCCTAAACTAGGATTATCTGCCATGACAGGAGTATAGGAAATCAAGAGGTCCAGAAGAATCAAAACCTTTCTGGAAGGCGTGAGATCTGAGCCTGGTCTTGGGGAATGACTTTTATTAGCCAGTGAAGGTGAGGAAAAGCACTCCTGGCAGAGGAAGAGACTCATTTAAAGGGGACAGACCATGATTATTGCCAAGCCTGTAGGTGTTCCTGCATGGCTGGGTCATGTTCTGTGTAGGGACAAGACAAGAGATAGAGTTCAAGGGGTAGACAGGAGCTAGACTATCATAGCAATAGCACCAGTATTTACTGAGCACTTCCTATGCACACAGCCAACTGTTCATTACTTCTAATGCTTACATTTGTCCTTCAAGGATCAACGAAGAACTGAATCCTGATAGAGACCCAAGGAAGTTAAGTAAATTTTCCTCCAGATTATCGTCTAAGAAGTGGTCATGAGAGTAAATGCAGATCTGCTGGTCTCTGAAGCTGCCCCTTCCTGCCTCACAGCTGCAGATGCCTTGCTTGAGACTGTAACCCAAAGAGCAATGGGAACCACAAGGGGATTTTAAAAGGGTGCATGACACAATCTAGTTAAGATGCTGGAAGAACTGAGAAGGCTCTCTATATAATCTGAATCCCTTAGGCTGCAGTTTAAGCCAATAACCACAGCATTATTCCTCAGCTAATGGAAGACTGATTTATGAAATAAAAATGTTATGGGAAGTGAAGCCTTAAAAAAAATAGAACTTTGAAAATACATAATCAGCAGAAATATTTGTTTCAAATGTTTCAAAACTCGGGGATTATAAATCACTGTAAGAATTCAATTCAGTTTTCTGATGACAGAAATCACACGGATAACTTCATGCAGTGAAGCGCGGTGCCTGCTAGAACTTTTGTTGGGAGGGACAGCAACGCACTGCTCACGTTTAGGGCGGCTTCTGCTTCTTCCAGTGCAGGTCTAGCCGCCTCCAGCTTGGTCTCAGCTTTTACTTTTTCACTATCAATTTCATCCACTATTTTTTGGGCTTTGTCTTTGACTTCCTGCACTTCATTTTTTACTTTGGCTGAAGCCTGAGCACTTATTGTGACTTCTGCTAATACCTGTTAAATTGAGGAAACACACGAGGGTAAATAGAAACCTTTCAAGGAAAATGTACAGATTCACGTAGTTAGATAATGTTTATTCAATATAATATAAAAGAAGACTAAGAGCAAATGTATTTCCCATCTAAGCTGTCTATATTTTAAATGTACTAAAGTATCTCCTTCAAGCAGTTTTGCAGTCTTCTATTTCCTAAGCTTTCTCTCAGGCACGGAATGTATAAAAATAAATTTTAAGCTTTCATAAAAATGATATTTCTACTTTATGTAATTTCTAGAAAATTAAATCAATTCAAGTAAACTGCAATAGAATAAGGTGAGAAACCATACTAAGTCTCGTGTAATAATAATATAATAGCTAATGTTTGTTGAGTGCCCACGACACGTCAGGTTTATGCTAAGTGCCTCACCTATGCTAACTCTCGTTTCAGTAACTGGCTAACGGTCAAGACTTAAGTGTCTATTCTTAACTGACTCTCAGTGAGTGGAAGCTAAAAGCAGGTTGAGACTGCTGGGTCATCGATAAAGAAGCAGCACACAGATAACCCTGTCACCTTAGGAGGAGTATCTTATTATTTTTTTTTCCAACTCAACCAACTCTTCCTTTTATCCTTTTTCTTCCCCAACACAAACTTCAGATAGGACTTGGTTGAGCTATCCTAGAAAGCTAGAGCATGCACAGACCTTAAAGAGAAGACCAAATATAACTTATAATCAAGCAGAACTTTCCTAAACAGATGACAGAAAACAAAAGAAACAGATAGATCCAGAGAAGAAAAAAATAATCTTAGACCAAGCAGAGGACATAATAGTTTAGGTATGTTTTGGTATAAGTTAAATAAAACAATCTCTTGGTCTTTGTAAACATTATCTTACCAGAAATAGTCTGTAGGTTTACATTCTGTTTACTTTTTAAATAACATTTTTAAAGAATGCTTTTTTTTTCGGTGGGGTTAGGTAATTAGGTTTATTTATTTTCAGAGGAGGTACTGGAGATTGAACCCAGGACCTTGTGTATGCTAAGCATGCGCTTTACCACTTGAGCTATACCCTCCCCTCAAGAACGCTTTTTTTTTAATATGAAAAAGTACTCCTCACACTAGTAACAAAATAAATGCAGACTCACTTCATCTGCTTTTATGGAAGCCACTGCCAATTCCTTCTCCTTTACTGCAAGATCCTGAGAGAGTTTTGCAACAGATTCACTTGCCTCCATCAGCTTATCAAGACCTTTACAAACACACACACACACACTTTAGCTAAGCATATGACGATCCTCTCAACAAATATTTACTTAATATTTACTACTGACAAGGTATCATAATATGTGCTATAACACAAACAAAATAGTAATTATGGACAAAAGCTTTAAAAAACACACAGTTTAGGAGCAACAATACTAACTATATTTCTGAGAGTTTCAGCAAGGGATGAAGAAAATTGCTCTGGTTGGAGAATACCATCTAGCTACATTTAAGGGAAAGTCACATTGCTACACTGAGTAAGATTAATTTAGTCAGGAAACTTATTGGACAAACTTATGCTCTCCTTGGCTTTGCAAATGGTTTGCAACTACCATTTTTTTGCCTTTGAATCATACTGTGGCTGAGATGGCAAACAAGACAGATGATATGTTAACGCTTTTTTGTGTGTATGATTCCCTTTGCTATAAAAATGAAAATAAATGCTAAAACTTATGCAGTTGGCTACAGGACTTACAGGGCTCTGAAGCTAAATAACTGGCTAACTGAATTTCTCACATTCCAACTGGGTTCTACACAGAGGCAGGTGTATTGGTAAATATTTAGCATCTGGATCTGGGGTAGGGGCACTCATCTGTATGATTTCCAATTTCCATGGTGTAAATACTCCCACCATGTCTGATTCCAAGCTTCTGAGAGATTCTCAGTAACACACCACTACATATTTCTACCTACAAGTAGAATAGAGATAAATAATCTCCAGAACATTAATAATGGCAAAATAAAGTAAAAAACAACTCAGAAGTAATGCGTTTTGGGTATTCATTGCCTTCAATTTTAACATCATTTATTTAACTGTAAGTTTATATTTGTTAATTTTTAATAAAGGCTGTTTTTTAGCAACCAGATCATAAAATTCCTGAAAGCTGAACCATCATTTCTCATGAGCCAGCACAAGCAGCTTCAGGGCACCACTGACCCTAGAGCATCGTATGGAAAAGCTGCAAGCAGATGAGCCATGGAGCTGTGAGAAAGACAGCAGAAGAATGTTCCCTTCACAGCGTTCCCATCACCACTGTAACTTCCCAGACCTTTGTGCTTTGTGACCACGTTTTGTGCAGAAGTGAAAAGACAGGGCTAAGGTGGTTTTGGATTGCTTGGACCAAATGCTTTCCGGACATAAAATTCGTTCCCAGTTACACTTTTCCTACTTAGACTACATACACTGGACAGAGAAAAATCATTGTTCCCGTAAAATCTTTTTGTTTTTATTTGTTTGTTTCTGTTTCTGTCTTGCCTTTCCCTTTGTTAGAAATCAGAGTCATTAAACATGGCAAAGTTTACACAGATTGAGGGAAACTGTAATGAAACCAGAAACTGAAATTGTGGTCAGTTTCCAAGAGCTGGCTTCTCCCCGTCTGCTCGGTGCCCTGAACAGGGTGGACCCAAAGTTGAAAGAGCTGGAAGAAATGGTTCTGGAGAAAAAAGGAGGCCACCTCTGTTTAGATTTCTTCTGCCCAGACTTTGTTGACAAGTCCAAAGACCCACAAGGGCATCCCTCAAAATCATCTATTACTCACAACAAAATCAGTATTTCATTTTCAAACGCATCAATATCCACCACAGAAAATACTGGGATCCCTATCAGACAAGCCCTGGAAAGATGAGATTCATTTCCACTTACCAATATTCATACGTTCAGCTTGTTCATTAATATATTTCACCTTCTCGGTATAAATGTTTTTATAACCATTTATAAAGGAGAGATAAGACTTGGGAGTCACATGTGCCCTTCGGCGGTATCTGAAAGCAGAAGACAGAAATGAGCTTCACGGCTATCATTCTGGTGTACTCCCCTAACGTGTCAACACAGACGCTTTTCCCACACTGAAGCCAGTGGGATCCCAGAGAGCCAGCGAGTCACAAGCAAGAGGGCAGGAATTGTGAATGGTTTCCCTAGAGGTGAGGCGGAAAGAAGACTAAACCTCTAGCGGATGTTTTGACTTGACCCTTATCCCTATTCTGGGCTTCTGTTTCCTAGTCTGGAAAACTGAGAAAAGAATCACTGTCCTCCACCTCCCAGAATTTTGTGAAGATCAAGAAATAAAACGGCATATGTAAACACACTTGGTAAACTTTAAGGTTCTGTGCAAACACTACAGTAAGTGGCTGCAACGAGTTTGTGCCGAGATTTGTTCTCATTCACCTGGTGTTTGCAACACACCCCTTCACCGCTAAGAACCCAGCTGAGTAGGCTTACAAAGGTGAAAAACCAGTCTCCCTCCTGATTCACTGGACCATCCTTAAAATCAAGGCACACTTGATTCAAACATTCAACTCTCTATGGGCTTTAGTACAACAATTACAGTTAACAATAGACATAAATAAAAGGAGTAATTTTATACAGGAGAAACTCAAATCAAAGAAGAGATTTCCACACACTATAAAATTATTTCTACCTTTCAAATTTTCATTTCTGGAGTTCTGAAGATTTTTAACATTAAAAAATATTTTAGGGACTTTGGCATATACGTGACTATTGTTAAAGCATTATATGAATACTGCATTCAGAGTACACTACAACTTAAGAAGATTCGAACATTTTTGGAAAATAACACCAAAACTTTAAAAAATAAAGACGTAGGTTTTTGTAGCTGTACAAAGGTAAACATTCCTCTCCACAGTTGACGGTAGTAGGGGTAGTATTCAAGGTAAGTAGAAGGAAAATCTTCCCAGTACAGAGAATTAATACACCCGGATTTACTGAGAGAATCTAGGAGATTATTTAAAATTATTTAAGAGGATGGTCCAGGCATAGTTTTAAGTAAGAAAATAATCTAGGCTAAACAAACTTTCGTGAGGTAGGGACCCAGCAGAAAAATCAATGAAAGTGTTACTCAAGACTCCCTGTGCAGAAAAACAGACACAGTCTTTCTGGGAGGCCCTGCACTCTCTGAAGCCCACCCATGAACCCTAAGGGGTTCACTGCCCACTGATCTAGAGACCCACATTGGCCCACCTTTATTCACATCAACTGTACACAGTGACTGTCATGCTGTGGGAAACTGTCAACACCAGCTTTCACATCATGAACACCACTGCTGCTTTTAGGGACTGGACTCTTCTACAGCCAATTAAAATTTAGTTTCATAATTATTTAGTGTGAAAACATGGGTAAGACTACGTGATGCAAGTATAAAACCTAAACGTTCTCTTGGCATAAGGCAATAATGAAACTTTAGAACAGTATACTTCTTTAATCAAAATAAACAATGCATTTGAATAAGAAACTAATCTTAAGCAGTTTATAATGAATTAAGTCATTTCCAAAAAAAATAATAATAAATTAAGCAAATGAAATAAAGCAATTCATTAAGCATCTGTTACTTTGAGGCCTGGAGGGAAAGAGGTAGTTAAGTATGGATGCTAGTTAATTTTTAAATCTTCCTTATTTATCATTGTTTCAATGCATAATCTCTAGAAAATCAAAGCAAGAAAAAATTTAAGGGCAGCCAGGCTTCCGCCCTGAATCACCATGACCAGCCTTTCACTAGATGCTACATTTAAGTCCTCTTTGGAGTGAACTTCATGTTTCTGTAGCTATCACGCTAGGTAATGTCACTTACCTTTGGAAATAACTTTCACAGCTCTCTGAAACCATGTCGTGAAAGAGGCCCATTGTTTCTACAACTTGTCTTTTAGTGTCACTAGAGCAGACAATACTATAGCCTGAAAGGAAATAGGAGGCCACAGCCACCAGAGCCTCCTTTGGCCAGCGGCTGAACCAGTCCATGGTGCACCCTGATATCAAGCCAGGAAATTTCAAAGATCGGGCACGGAACTTCTCACCAACCTATCAACAGCAAAGTCAAAAAGTATTAGAAACACAGAGGGACCAGAAAACGGCCAGAGAGAGGTTTATATATTCTGAGCCAATAAATAGCATGACATCACAACTAAAAAAAAAAAAAAAAACCTTCCCAGGCTGCATTAACATGTAAATTAAGTGTCCAAATAAAAGGAGCTAACATTTCCACACTCCTCCTGTCCTAAGACTACATCTGTTCGATTCTAGGAGCTACCTTTTAAGAGGAAAATGACAAACTAGATCTCTTCTAGAGAGAGATGACCAGGACAGTGAAAGGCGTGGATACTAGGACACGTGAGAACAGCAGAAGGAACAGCAGGTGTTTGGTCTAAAAAGGACTTAGGGAGTTTGCAAAAACTTTCTCCAAATATCTGAAGAACTGTGTGGGGGACAGGGATCAGGCTCATTTTACAGGACAATACCAGAATCACAGAGGAAAAGAGACACAAAATTCCAGTGATTGTGAAGAAGACCTTTCTGGACAGTAGACTACCTAAAAATTAAGCAGGCGGTCTTGTAATTTAGTGAGACCTCCCCCAGAGCAGAGCTGCCCAAAAGAATTTTCCATGATGATGGAAATGTTCTATCTGTGTGCTTTCCAGGATGGTAGCCACTAGTCACATACAGCCATTAGCACTAGTGGGACTAAGAAATTGGATTTTTATTTTTACCTAATTTTAATCAAAACTGAAGTCCCCACACATGGCTAATGGTTACTAAACTGGACAAGCACAGTGAGCTAGAGATACTCAGATCTTTACCAGGGACATTTGAGACAACAATATATTGGAGGCAGAGCTGGACAAGACTCCATCACCAAATCCCTTACAAATCAATCTATGTTTCTAGGTAATGAAAGTTGTAGACTTTGCAACAATTGCTGGCAAGATGAATATTTTAAATTATCACACTTTGGTATGAGATTTTGGTCAGTGGAGATTAGTGGCAGTAAAGAGTTAATTTTCATTCAATGTAACAAATGCGAGTTTCTGAGCAAAATATCTCATCAGAGAAGGCGAACTAAGTACATTCAAAGGAATAACCCCTCCTACATAGATGTAAATAGAAATAACAGCTCACTGGAGAAAAGCAGAGAACAACGTGCAAGTTCTTCCTGGATCTGGAGATGAAGTACTCGTACAGGTTATCAAAGGTGGGAGGGTGGCGAGGTAGCTCTCTTTTCATCACCGATATGAGCCCTTGGGTGATTTCATCCATCTCATCCCGGGCAAACAAACTGGAGATCTTTGAGAAATGGACAAGAAAGTGTTTGGTATTTTAAGAGTTCTCCACAGCCAATTCACTGCCAAAGTCTGGTCCTTCTTTACCCTCTACATGTCATCTTTTTTCTTTCTTTCTTTTTCTGCATCTAGTTTGCCAGAGATTACCAAGAATGCAATTTTTTATTAAGCAGCTTAATCAGGAGCAAATTGTGTCTCCTTTTGCACAACTTGCTATGACCAAAAAGCCATCTCCTCTACCATTCCAGTCATCTCCTCAAAAGTCCAGGGATGCTCTCTGTTCTGACCCACAGACAGTCTCAAGTCTGACTCCAAAGGAGCTGACTGGATCATAAACAGTAAGCACCACTGGGAAGGGAGGAGTTACCGCGGCAGGCCTGATCTTGAGAAGGGTGTGCTTGCAGGGCTGCTCCTTGGCCTGGCATGTGGGAACTTGGCTTTTGGCATGTCTCCTCCACCACTAATTGATAACTGTGTTCCATTGTACCTAGACTACTTACACAAACATGGGGATATTTGGTGAACCTCTGCTTTCCTTCTGAGAGTCTGGGATTTTGGCAGTTGCGGCTACGCAGACAGCGCTACATGACCTGCCTCCAACAAAACCATTGAGTTCAGAGTCTCAAATAGGCTTCCCTGGACAGAAACAGTGCATGTGTTTCCACACTTCACTACTGGAGGGGAAGCACGTTCTGCACGGACCCTTTGGTGAGAACATGGGAAGCATGCATATGGATTTCCCCCATCTCCCCTGGCTGTATCTTTTCCTTTACTGATCCAGATGTGAATCTTTACTGCGTTGCTGCAATATATCTCAGCCATGATTCCAGCCAGCTGTATGCTGAGTCCCATGTGTCGTTGTAATGAAGTACCAAGCATGTGTGTGGTCACAGAAGTGCTGATATAAGTGGCGTCAGATTATTAGATAAATAAATGATTATTACATAATATTATTAGATAAATAAATGATAGGTAACTTTGCCTCTCCTGAAATAAACTGTAGGATCAAATTGAAGATTAAAGATACAAGTAAGGAACCATATTTAAAATGGAAGAAAGATAAAGTATCTGGTGGTGGACAGCATTAATTTCACAGAAACTTCAAAAAAAAAAATCTACTAAATCTCGTCAGTCAATCATTTCTAAAGAGAAAAATGTGTAACTAAATGGCCTCACATCTGAAGCGTTGTTGTCTTTTCTACTCGGATACACATCTTAAAAGTATAAGCTCTTTCTCCACTTTTGAGACCTACCTCCCCTGAAGACAGCAGGTTGTTGAGATATTCTAGAAACGCTTCATCTTTTATTTCATTGTCAGTAAAAATAAAGGTGATGCCTTTGCCATCAGCACCAGCAACTTTGTACAAACCTTTTAAATCCTCTGTTAGATTATTCACATTATAGGACCTAAAAAGAGAAGTGGTAGGAAATTTTAAATTAAAAATATATATAATCAAAATTTATCTCAAAACACAATCTGTGATAATTAGAGCATAATCTGCACCTGCTCCAATAGATACTAAGTAACAATGCCTGCTAGGAAACACAGAGCTAAATAGCTATATGTTAGCACACAAAATAAATGCATTTAGCTTGAGAAGTGAGAAACGGGGAATTTACCAGAAGTGACTTGAAGCATAACTGGGAACAGGAAAGTGAACTTTTAGTCCCTACAATCTGATGGTCCTCAGCACCAGATTTTTTTTTTTTTTTGCCCAAGTGAATATATGTATAGTATTTAAAACTAGTCTGAAATATGGATGAGCTTGGATGAGTAAGAAAGTAGAAATTAAATTATAAATAAAATCAGTGGTAAATTATAGATAGTGGTAATTTGCACATCTCACTAAGTGGCTAGAATCAGAGAAAGCTGTCAGGAAAAGCTGCATTATGCAATGTGACATAAATAATAGAAATGTTATAATTATGTGGTTACAGATTATGGAAAGAGAAGATCTTGATCTTCATTTTCTGTTTATTCTGTTTCCTACTAAATGTATGTGCTATCAGAAGCAATGTGATGTGTAAAAATAAAGCAGACTTTTTCTGAAGTATTGTATATAAATCCCCATGAGTAGATCCATGAAATGGACTATAAAGAGACCCTTATTTGAGGGAGGTTTTAAAGTAGCAATTAATAGGGAGTTTAGTGTGAGACATCGGGTCTAATGGAAAGACTACGGGCATTGAAACCAGAAAGACCTGGGGGTAAACAAAAAAAATTTTTTTTAACAGAATATAAAGAGAGCACTAAAATAAAGGGAACAAATTGAAAACCTAGGTTTCATTAGAATTAAGATCTGCTGAGAGTGGAAAGGCAAGCCAATGATTGTGAAAAGGTATTTACAATGCACACTCTGACAAAGAAATTACATCCAAAATGCAAAAAGAAATCCTAAAAACCAACAAGAGAAAGAATCACCCTCCAACAGAGGAAAAAAAAAAAAAACAGGCAATGGACTTAAACAGGTATTTCACAAAAGAGGCTGTAAAAATGGCCAATAAGAGATGAAAATATGTGCGACACTACTGACCATCTGGGAACTGCAAATTGAAACTCCAGTGCTCTCACGGACTGCTGGGGGAAGTGTGCTCTGGTAGAACCACTTTGGAAAACTACTCTGCAGCTCTGCCAAAGCTGAATATTTGCCCAGTCACACCCAGAGATTCTATCTCTAGGAGTATACTCCAACATGTACAAGAATATTCATAATAGCTATATTGGCAAAAAGAAAACCCCACAAACGTTTGTTAATAGTAGTACAACGGATAAACAAATCCTGGCCATATGTGATAAAGTGGAAGACCCTACAGCAATAAAGATGAGCAACCCACTGCGACACCTAGCGTCGTGGGTCAATCTCACAAACACAGTGCAAGCAACAGAAACTGGACACAAAACAGTAAATCTACTATGATTTGACTGACAAAGTTCAAAAATAGGCAAAAATCACTCAATGGGCTTAGAAGTAAGAATAGGGTTCCCCAGGGGAGGGCAGTCACTGGGACAGGACCTGCGGGGTACTTCTGGGTGCTAGTGATGTTTCACTTCCTCGTCTGTGAGCTAGCTACCTAGGTGTCCTTACTTTGTGACTCCCATGATTTGTGTCCATTCTTTATGTATGATGCACTTAAAAATTTACTTAAAAAGAAATATACCAAATTGTTGTAATTTTTAAAAGTAAACATTTTACTCCAGTGAAATTAACCATAGAAAGAAAAACATATTGGCATATTTTACTTTATCTTACCTGGTTAGTGTTATCTGGAATATTTGATATCCAGCTATAAAAGAGGCCAATCTTGAAAGACTTTGCTTTCCCGAACCACCAACGCCCACCAGTAATGCATTTCCACATGATGTTCGAATTATTCGTGAGATCTGTTTTGAAATAAAATAGTATACATTTGAAAATAGAATTCAACTGTCTTGATTGGCTTGCAGTAAATGGGTCCAAGGTTTGACCATATGCTTCTAGACTACATTAGACTTTTTCCTTTTATGCAGAGAGTTTCATATTGATTTATTCAATTCCAATTCTTTCCTTGCCCATCTATATTTACATCATGAAAAAGAGAACAAATTGGCTTTCCTAGTTCCTGTTTCAAAACTATTTTCTGTGTGTGTGTGTGTGTGTGTGTAATTTTATTATTTTCAGACTCAACAGGTAATGGAGCTGCTCTTCCCAATCGGCAGAAAGTTTAGAATAATTTGCTTATTACCAACAGTCCAACATGCTGACTTCTGTAGACACCTAGTTCTACAACAAATAATACGTCTATCATATCTCTGCCAATGAAGATTTTTTTCAAAGTACCAAAAGTCTACTTCAAATGGGGGCAGGAAGACATTTGTAGGAAAAGACTTAGAGAAACAGCCTTTAGCCTTTTTAGCCTTGTGTTGCTCTTCTGTGGTTGATTCCCTCAGGGAGGATGAGGCTCAGACTGTGGTTCAATTCTTACACAAACCAATCGGAGATATTGCTAAAAAAAAGCTAACTTTTACATTACTACAAAGAATTTTTTTAATGCAAGTTTTACAGATGGCAGACACCTTGATATGTATCAATTCTATTTTAAATCAATTATATTTTTAAAATGTTAACCATTTGTGTGGTTTTGCACTTAGAACAGGGTCCAGGGCCCCAAGACCCAGCCACAGTGGGTACTCAATGATTACTTGTTGAACAGATGAATGTGAAACAGTCCTAGAACATCTGGAAATTCACCAGTTTTGCAGAAGACAATTGTATAATAAATACAGAGTTAACTGCCTCCTTTTTATGAAACCACTGTGAACGAAAAATACTGCAAACCACTTCAGTAAATAAAGAATGCTGAAGCCATCAAGTCATCAGCGGCTGCAGCCACCCACCAGTGGGGACAGGCCTGCAGCCCAGCCTCTGCAGCCACTCACAATGGTGCACCCTGAGGGGACTCAGATTCTAAGAAAAGACAGGATACTGGCCCCAGATAGCTAGATGCTTGTCAAAGGAATGAATTCAGTGAGCCCAAATGTTTGCCCCCTCCCATACATAGAAAAGCACTAAATTCTTGAACTTGAGATGCCTGGTTTTCTTTAGTCAACAAGTAAGCTTTTAATGTTCCAATTACCTGGTCTTTGTTGTAAAACTCCTAAATATCCTAGCTCCTCCCCTACCTCCTCGGAGCAGTCCCTCAGAACGATCTGAGAGGCTGTCATCCTGGCTCAAAGGGGTTCGAGTCCTCAGAAACGTCCGCCAAATAAAACATAACTCTCAACTTTTAGGCTGTGCACTTATTTCAGTCGACACCTCCCTACTCCCATGTTCTGACTTCCTGGAGAAACTCCTTTTTGATCTGTAAGCCAATCGTGAAACTGACATTCTTAAAAGCAACAACTTCTCCATGGAGAACAGGATTCCCATTATATCAAAATATAATTTGAGGAAAGGGGTTATTTTTTTCAGGGTTCTCCAGCTTACGTTCTAGGAAGGTTATAATCTTTAACTCAGAATGTCAAAAGCTCTGAACACAAACTTCATCAATTTGCCCTTGAAAAACATTTGCTGTTACACAGGTGGATTCAAACAAGGGGTTCCTGATTAAGCCTTTGTTTTGTGAGACAGTGTACTGAGTCAATCCACGAACTCTTCTATACACTACCTGATACTATAAATTTACTCTCTGAAAAAGTTTATCTGTGAAATTTATTAAGCTTCTATATGATCTATTTGTATCAGTGAATAGTCATAGTTAGAACCTTAATAAGATGAGTCATTGCATCTTTAAAAAACACCAGATCAAGAGATGTTCCTCTAATGATTTCATTGAACTGTCTCTGGTAGAATTGGAGTTTTTCAGACAGAAATTCAAAGGATGGTACCTATGGGTAGGGAGAGAGAGAGAAAAATAATATTTAAGATTCATAATTTAGGAAAGCAGCAATTGTAGAGATTTTCAAAAGTAATTCTCAATTTTCTTTTAACCTAATGGATTTCTAAAAATTTGTCATGAATTAGTTGACTTTTGGTTATTTCCATTTTCAGAGGCCTGAAATCTAACTGGTTGGTCTCCAATATGAAATCGTTCCTGAACTTTTCCTTCAAGAACCTCAGCACCAACTCCTATCCATGGTAATTAAGGTTGGAATATAACAAACACATTTCTCACTTTTTATTTCCTTCTTAATATTGCTTATGGAGCTTTAAAAATGCACAGAACCTTTACACTGTTTATGTAGTCAAATTATTCTGAAGTCAGTACTCACATATTGTGAAGGAAAAACCGGGCTGGTCTAACAAGATAACTCACAAGTCTAGGAATGTGAAGGAGAGGCTGGGCTGGGCTAACAAGATAACTCACAAGTCTAAGTATTGGAATACCGATCTGAGTTCTGCTAGACTAACTTGTAAATCTAGGCTAATTAGTGTTGGTTTGCTGTTCAGGTTTTTTGCTAGCCAGCTGAGTTTTCAAAGATACATATCTGGCTTTGGAATGTTGGTTTGCTGCCTCCCTGCCTCCACTTTTGTGATGATAATGCTGCTAAAGCTGTTCCATGCCTATTGGCCGAATACCCCAAGCTTGTACTTTACCCTATGAAACCTCATGCGCACGTCTTGGAGGTGCTCAGAGCTTCGGAGCAGAAGCCCTCTGAGCCCGCCAGCGTAATACATATGAGTACTCCAACCCTCCGAGTGGTGCTTGTTTCTTGACTGGCCTGTTGTTTCTGTAACAGTATTTGTTTGATAAACTGCTTCTCCCCATTTAATTCTTTGACCTACATGTGCTTCAGAATTACTGTGTTATGTGACTCTGTTTAAAAAATCTCTTTGGAGTCTTGTTTCAAGCTTCACTAAACCTGTACATTCATTTAGGGAAAATGATGTTTTGTCATTTAACCAAGTAAAGTTTTATCATGTTTATTCCTAGATATTTTACCGATTTGTTGCTGTTGAATGAAATAATTTCATGTTGTCTTTCCTATCTTGGGACTGTTGGCAAGAGGACAATCTTTTTCTGTAAAGGGCAAAGTAGTAAGTATTTTAGTCTTTGTGGCCCTTATAGCCTTGGTCACAGCTGTACAACTCCACCACTGTAGTGCAAAAGCAGTTACAGACAATGTAGCAACTAATGGGCTTGGCTGTGTTCCAATACTCAGGAACACTGAGATTTGAATTCTATATAATTTTCACATGTCACACAATATTATTACTCTTTTGATTTTTTTCCTACTCATTTAAAAATGTAAAAGCCCTTCTTCGCTCATGAATCTAACAAAAAACAGACAGTAGGCTGGATCTGGTCCATTGACTGCAACTTGCCAACTTCTAATACAGCAGGACATTACTCAGTTTTACATTTATATCATTCGTGCTCAGCTAACTGGACTCTTAGTAGTTGAAACAGATTTTAAATTCTCTTGGATTATATTGAGATAATCATATCATCTGCAAATAATGATACATTTTTTCCTCTCTGATAATTACATCTATTTTCTATTTGTCATTTTGTTTTATTGCCTAGAATGTTCAATGCAATATTAAATAATAGTAATAATTGTATGTATACTTATCTTACATCTGACTTTAATGGGATTGCTGCTAAATTTCATTGAAGTAACTATTTTACTTGGTATATGATGACATGAATCATAACAGAACTATCGTAGAAGTTAGGGCAACTCCATGGTGTGACTCTGGTGCAGGGAGAAATATCGAGTTAGGCGAGTAATCTAAAGAGCTGAAAATAAATACCAATTCATAGATTTTGGGCACTTCGAACACAGAGTCTTCAGGTTCATCACCAGTGGGTTCGGGCATCTCACGGAGAAAATCTACAAAATATGGTTCAGGGAGAATATATGATGCCACATCTGGGCTAATGTTTTCTTCAAGTGCATGAATAAGATGTGCATTAAACCACTGCTCATCATCAGGAGTTACAAATCTGAAACAGAAATACAGGATTAAAATTCAAAACAGGAAGGCATCTTTTCTAACTGAACAGTGGTTTCAACCTCTCTCCACCTCCTCTCACCCCCCATCCTGCACCTCCGTTACCTCATGACGTGGAAACGATACGTTCTGCCTTGTGACCAGAGGCAGTCATGACCCCATCCAAGAGAGTTATAGCACTGACAGTACCACTTATAAAAAACACTGACAAGGAGTCTCCCCTTGGCCAAACTTAGGCTCCTCTGAACCTGCTTCCCAACCAGAACTCAACTTCTGGACTTCCGTGTCCTTCTCTGCATCACCCAATTTTAGCAAGAACCCCTGTTAGATCGCTTTAGCCAGAGTCCTCTCTTACTCCTCTTATTTCCTCTTAGTAATTTCCCATCTACCAAACTTCCCCATTCTGTTCCTTAGTTATTTTAAATTCCCACTTTTTCCTTGCTGAATTCGGAGCTGAGCCCAATTTCTCACCCCTACTGCAAAACTCCATTGTACAGTCCCTGTACCCATCGCCAGAGTCCTCAAGAAAGCCTGAGCATCTTATTGTTTCAACAAGTGTCATGAATAATTTTTTTTTTTCTTTAACAATACAGATGAGTCCCTTGGGTGAGGTCAAGGTTCCCTAAAACTTGCAACAGAAAAGCAGAATCGACAGTCAGTAGTGGGTGAGCATCCTCCTTCTGGCTTTGTGGGCACACAGTATACGAGGGTCCTTTTCAGAGTTATAACATCAGAGGGGTAGGGAGGAAGGAGGGGGACTACCACTGGACAAGTACCCCCTATGGGAGACACTGTGGTAGGTCCCTTACAGCTCTGTCAGACCAGCATTACCATCTACATCTTACAGAGGAGGGAAAGGACGCTCAGAAAGATGACTGAGATTAAGTACAGATCTCACCATGCAAAAGAGCTCTCTCGCCATACAAAGCTCCAATTTTTTAGAAACTGTGCATAACTGAAACTTGCCTCTGAATGTTACCAATTCTCTGATAATGCGGTTATTTTAAAAAAAGGTCCTGTTGAAATACTACTCAAGTAAATTTGCAGACAGCTTTGTCTTTTTTTTTTAAGGTGACCAGCAGGTGGGAAATAACATCAATGCTTCACAAGTCCCAGAGCAATTTAAGATGATGCGCCTCATTCGACTTATTAGAGTAGACAATGCACGAATTATTCTAACAGTATAAACTACTTAGAGAATACATCAGAACCCAAGAGCTTAATATACACCTGTCTGCGATCACTCTGCTTGCACTCGTGTTTGAAAAGTGACAGGAGAACAGGAATCGAATCGCACTCCTCAGCTTTTATGGTTAACATTCCTTGCCAAATTCTGGAAAGATCTCGAAGATTGAAAATGTAATGAAACTTAGAAGGAGTGGGCAGCATCTTCACCTAGAGTTGGGGGAAAATGTAATATTCTCAATTTGCTTTCCAGGTAAGACTAAAAGCACAGCTGCTTTTTAGAACTGGTTTTCTTCACAAATCCAATTTTAAACAAAATAGGCTGAGTGAGTCGGCCAAGGCTAAGTTTATGTTTATGTCACAGTACTGATGGAGAAAACACATCATAGATAAACCAGCATAGAATTTAAAAGACACTAAGAACTTGAATTGGGTAGATTCAAGAAGGATGCAGCGGATGCAGATTCCACCTCTTGTTCTACCACTATTAGTTAGTTGGCTTTGAACAAACCACTGTCCCGAGTTCTCAAAAACTATGTGAGTTGTAGGAATAAGCATTTCTAATCACCATGAACCTCATTAGTGTATATGGAAATACGTCGTAACAAAAAACTGAATGTGAGCTGACAGTTAAGAACAATGAATGTTCACCTCTAAAGTCAACAATGACCATCGTCTATAGATTGCTTTTGATTAAGGTCCTGAGTGCATTTGGGTTTCCACAAGTATATTTGTTCATCATAATCTAGATTTCACTTAGGGATCCAAACTTAGTCAATATGCTTTCATATATCTGTTTATCTACAATAAATTGGCAGACAAGTCTGACATGCAGCTATAATTACTTGATGGTTTTTGTGGGGTTTGCTTGTTTGTTTGAACACTCATTTACTTATTTCTACCAACTTTTAGAATCCAAACAGGCAAAGCTATCACAGCAACACAGTGCACATTCTTATACAGAGAGGTACCAGTAAAGGGCTAAACCCGAGGTGTACTAGGTGTGGGGAGCACTGCTGGCCAAATGCAAAGATGGAAGCGACACCATCAGCATCTTTTGAAAGTGAAACAATGTCAACTCTGGAGGTACAAAGCAAACTCTCCACACGATTAATGCAGGAAAGCAAATGCTTTCTTTAGTTATCTATTCATGGAATATGCTCTTTCTATATTGAAAAAGTACCCTATTGAGTTTGTAGAGTAATTTCTACAGGCTAATTCACAGTGCAAGTTAAAAACAGCGGGTAGCAAGGGAAGACAGAATAAAGAGACATGTTATTTTAGCAATCACCTTTCAGTTTCCCCCCTTGCTCTCAGTTCCATTCCAAGCTAAAAATGTTCATACTACTCATCAAAATGTAAAGCATACACTTATATTACAAATATGCAAAAATAAAGGGATAAGGCAATGTGAATACTGTTTTTTCCCCCTATGCTGTAGAAGACTGTAGCTAGGACGGCAGCCTTTGGCAATTGAAGCAATCATTAAAGAGAAATAAGTTCTTTCTTTCCCTTTTCCTCTCACATATCAACCTGCTTCTTTCCTTCTCTTCCAATGATTCCTTTAATTTTTGTCAATTTCTTTCTTTTCTCACCTGCTTCTGTTTTAAAGCTACGTGAAAGAATATAAAGTGATATACAAGGCACGAATGGATTAAAAGAGTGCTCGATGAAAATGAGAAATTTGAAGAAAAGATACAAGGAAGGCTGCTTATTTGGGGATGGGGAGAGGAGGAAGATTCCTTCATTTTTTTATGACTGTTTCTGAGCACCTCCCACTGCTTTTACGAAGATTCCATGGTAAACAGGACAGCTAAATCTGGGACCTTCCACTGTAATGTGGGAGCCTGACAATAAACAGGAAACAAATATACTGATAAGTAAACAAGCACACAATAATGATAAAAGTCACGGTTAGAAAAAATAAAGTAAGGTCAGGAGACAGCTAATGCCTCTGACAGGGCCACAGGGAGGGATTTTAGAGAAAAACGATCTGAGAAAGCCCCTCTGAACGTAAGAAAAATGAGAATGAGTCAAACCGCACAGAATGGCCCAGAGACATGAAAACTCAGCGTGTTCAAGGAGCGGTGAGAAGGGGAGCACAGCTGGAGCAGAACGACGGGCTGGAAGCCGGGGGCGGGGGGTGGGGGCAGGTCCAGGTCCACGGGCCAGAGCCAGGCACTGTGTTTCCTTATAAGTGTAACTGGGAAACTACTGGTGGTTTTAAGGAGGAGTGATGATTTCTGCTGTACTTTTTAAAAAGCATTTTAGGACTGTGTAAAGAACAGATTCTAGGAGGGCAAGACGAAAGCAAGGAGACTGATTAAGTCACTGCATGGTCCAGAAGGCAGGAGATGGGAGGGTCTATGAGGGTGATCACAAGGAGATGGAAATAAGTCCTCAGCTTCGGGATATATTTGGAAAGCCTGGTTACTAAGACTTGCCGATGGATTGGATGTAGCGGGTGAGAGGTATGAATCAAGGATGGAGCCCCGTATTTTAGCCTGAGAAGCAGGATAACTGGCGTCACTGATATTAAGATACAAAAGTCTGAGGGAGGGTCATATTTAAGGATGTGTTAACTTTGAGATGGTTATTAGACATCAGAGTGGTGATGTCCATTAAGCTGTTTGAAACAAGTCTGGAGTCAGGCAGAGAGGCCCGGGATGGAGGTATTGACTTTGAAGCCATCAGCACAGAGATGGTGTTTAAAGCTGGATGAGACCACCTGGGTGAGAACAGAGGTAGAGACAAGGTCCTAGCATGGAGATCAGGTGCACTACAGTATTTAGAGGAGAGAAAGAAGAGTGGGGACTTAAAAAAAGGTAGCCAGTGAGGTAGAAAGAAAACTAAGAGCCTGAGGCCCCCTCTGAAGCCAAGTAAAGAAAATGTTTAGAGGGATCATTCATGTCAAATCCCGCTTAAGAGTTACATCAGAGGAAGAAGAAATCAACCTTTGGATTTGGCAAAACTGGTGACCTTGAGGAGAGCAGTGGAAACGACAACTTGTGCAAAACTGGTTTAAAAGGTAAAGAAAGGTGAGGAAGTGGAGCTGATAAATATTCATAAAACAAAAAAGCTCTGATGGAAAGTCACCAGGAAGGCCAAAGCTTTCCAGAAAAACACATCTGCAGGCACATTAAATTGAACAATAGCCCCACAGGAAAACAGATGGATCTTACCACAGAAAATCATCTCAGACACTCAGATCTTGCCATTCATTCTGGAGTTTCCTTAAGAGAGACAGAACAGCATGTGCAAAGGCCCCGTGTTGGCAGGGAGCAGGCCCCATGCAAGGAACTGATCATAAGAAACACCCAATTCCTCTTCTGGTAATTCTGCACCTTCAGGTCCCCTAGTCCACTCTGGAATCTGAAAGTCTGGCACACTCAGGAAACCTAGGATTCCCCAAGACACAAGCTTCTGCCCAGATGTGTGACTGGCCTGATGAGTGTATACTGAACTACGACGACTAACCCTTATCGCATTCACCATTTTTTAGCAAATATATCCACCTTGGGATTTTTTGTTTGCTTGTCTTCTCTCAGACGTACCCTTAACTGCTTTTTCATGAGTCTGCCTTCAGTCTGGTGACAGCTTGCTTGCTGAGTTTTACTTTGGGCACTGACCTGTGTACTAAAATGCAGCCTATTTTGTTGAATATACCCTATTTTACTAATTCACACTCCACCCCAGAGAAACCCCAAGTTAGACTTAAAGTCGTGGTTAGCTAAGAATATGTGGAAATCCATGTATGTATGTTCACTCAGCCAGCGAACATTTGAGTGTCTGAAATAGTTTGGTTGTCTGGCGCGGGGAGGGGGAGACAGACATACAAAGAGTTACAAATCACAGTAACAAGGGGAAAAGCAGTGTTCTCATTTCAGCAAAATTCTACTTTATCTTGGATGTCGTGTCTGGTTTCCAGTAATATCTCATACATATGGAAGGCATCAGTCAGTCAGAATAT
Organism: Camelus ferus; assembly: GCF_009834535.1. Classification (NCBI taxonomy): domain Eukaryota; kingdom Metazoa; phylum Chordata; class Mammalia; order Artiodactyla; family Camelidae; genus Camelus; species Camelus ferus. The sequence continues at coordinate 26,037,828 of NC_045715.1, read as the reverse complement.
TCGCTCCCTGGAAGGAGAAGGTGTCATAAATCTATTTGAGCACCTAATTTGTCTTTTCCGGAAAAACATTACTACCCATGATGTGATGATAACTTCGTGAGCCATGAGGTGAGGACTAGGCTGAATAATAGTTGACTTTTTTTTTTTCCCTGATTACTGACAACAGACGATTCTGTACCTTAGTCCACTGCCACAGCACTCTGCCTGCTGAGACTAAATTCACAATCATCTCACATATCTCCTGGTTTGAACTTTCTGCAAGGATCAAAATACCCACAGCCAATAATTCCTGAAAAATAAACAAGATTGAAGGTACGAGCTTACTAAAAGATCACAAGGTACATGTTTATCCCAGTGAATAAATGATTACAAGACTGACTCAGCTAGGTGATGTTAAGAACTTCTCTCAGGGAATCAGCTAAGACTGGGAGTTCAGCAGTGGGGCCAGCAAAGCTCAGTAGGCAGTGATAAGCATTTTATATGTATTAACTCCTTTAATCCTTCCAACATCCTATGAGAAAGAATCTGAGGTAGATGTTATTATTACTCCCATTTTACTTATTTATTTTTATTGCAGTATAGTTGACATACCATATTATTGTATTTTCAGGAGTGCAACACAGTGATTCAACATTTAAATGCAGCATGAAATGATCACTATGGTAAGTCTAATAACCATCTGCCACCAAGCAAACTGTTACAGTGTTACTGACTATATTCCTTATTCTGTATATTAGATCCCTGTGACTTATTTATTTTATAACTGGATGTTTATACTTCTTAATCCCCTGCACCTATTTCACTCAATCTGCCCTTTCTCCTCCCCTCTGGCAACCACTAGTTTGTTCTCTGTGTCTGTGAGTCTGTTTCTATTTTGTTTGTTCGTTTGTTTTGTTTTCCAGATTCAATATGTAAGTGAGGTCATAGGTAGCTGTCCTTCCCTGAGTTAACTTGCCATTTGCAACAACACGGGTGGACACAGAGGGTATTATTATTCCCATTTTAATATGAGTCTAGTAAGTTGCCCAAGGTCATGCATCTTGTGTGTGGGCAAATCTGAGGTCTGGACCCAGGCAGCCTGGCTCTGGCTAAAACGGCCTTCACTCCGAAGAGTACAAGGGCTGGAAAAGAACTTAGAGGCTACTTCCTCATCTCACAGATAAGCAGACCAGGCCCACACAGGGAAAGCAACATGTTCAAGGTCAGGTGGACTGGCTGTTGATAGAAGTGGAATCAGGACCCCCACCTCCTGACCTGGAGTCATTCAATACCCTGGTTCCCAGGGTACAACCAGCACAGTGAGAGCTGACACAATCACCCCAGGAAGGGCTGGGGTGTAGGGTTACAGAATGTTCTTCAAGTCTCAAAATGTTTTTGGTGTTAGATGGCAAAAATAGATTTACTCTACGTTGCTCCAGCGAGATTACGTGTTGCGTTCTGAACTTGGTATTTTCAGAGGCAGATGAGTATGAATATCCGCTCAAAGAACACGGCAGGTTTATGAAGGGTGGAGCAGCTGAAGAAACTGGGCTTCATTCACACAGGAGATGAGTAGCCTGAGGGGGACAGAAAATTGTCCTCCAAAGTTGTGGCCGGTTTTGCTGGATGCCCTTTTGCATCCTGAAATCCTATGATTCTAGATCTCCAGCTTCCTATGGGACAGAGGTGCTACCTGAGAAGCATGGGATCAGAGTTGGCATCACACCTCTGCCACGCGCTAGCTAAATGGCCTCAATCAGACACTTATTTCACTTCTCTGAGCCTCAGCTTCTAGTTTGTTTCCATATTTAATTTTCAATATTAATCATATCAAAGAGTATTTAAGGGGGGAGGGTATAGCTCAGTGGTAGAGTACATGCTTGGCATGCACGAGGTCATGGGTTCAATCCCCAGTACCTCCATTAAATAAAATAATAAATAAATAAACATAATTACCTACCCCCCCAATAGGAAACCTAATAATCTTATAACTGCATTAAAAGAAATTAAATAATTTTTAAAAAGAATATTTAAAATAATTTAACAAAAAGCAAACACCCCAGTACGAACCACTAGACTGAGAAACACAACACTGCCCCAGTGCATCCAATCCCTTCCTTCCTCCGGAGGTAGCCTCTGCTCTCACTTGGTGAGAATCAGAAACTCGCTGGTCTAGAGAAAAGCTTTGCCACTTAGGTTCTTGAACTTTAACCTTTTTCTTTTAACTTTTTGAAATTTAACAGAATCGTGCTATATATCCTCTGTGATTTGCTTTTTCCACTCAACATGGTATTTCTGAGCTCCACCCACGCTGAAGCATGAGCTAGGTTTGTTCACACTCACTGCTGCACAGCGTTACACTGTGCGCCTCTGCCACAATTCACTTATCCAATTTTACTGTCAATACATATTTGGGTTGTTGCAAGGTTTTGGCTGCGGTGAACCCCATTCTATGAACCTTCTTGTATTAAGTCTTCTGGCGCACCTGTGCAAATCAGCTCCAGGTGGATTGAGGACCCAAATACGGAAGGCAAAACTACATGCTGTTTGAGGAACGCTTAGGCGAGTATCTATACGGCCTCCTGGTAGGAAAGGACTCCTTCAGTAAGACTCACAACCATAAAGGAAGTAAATGAACTGGTTTATACTTTGAAGTGGAACTGCCGTGGGTGTGCATATGTTCTACTGCCAATAATAATGTCTAGTCATTATCCAAAGGCCTGTAGCAATTTATACTCCCACCAGCAGGGGGAGGGTCTCAGTTGCTTCACATTCTCACCAATGCTTGCTTTTTGTTTTGGGTTTTTTTTTTTTTGGTCAGAATTTTCCCATTTTTGCAAATCTAGTGGGTACAAAATGGGTTTTCCCTGATGTTTTAAATTTGCATAATCCTGAATTCTAATGTTTATCATCTTTATATTTGTTTATTAGTCATTTGGTTTCCTCTTAAAGTACCCGGTTTTTTGTCCATTTTTGTATTAGGATGTTTGCTTTTCTCTCATTGATCCATTGGATTTCTTGAAGTATTCCGATTACTAATTTTTTTGCTTTGTTACATGTGTTAAAATTTTTTTTTCCACTTTGGACTTGTCTATTTTTACTTTTTTAATGTTGCTTTCTGAGTGAACAGAAGCTCTTAATTTTAATGTAGTCAAATTTGTCATTTTCTTCCTTTATGGACTATGCTTTCTGCAGTTCATTTTAAGTTCTTTCTTACCCAGAGGTCATTCAGATATTTTCCCATATTTCCTTCCAAACGTTTTATAGCTTTGCCTTCCATATTTAAATCTTTAATCTCTCTGTATTGATTTTATGCTTGGTGTGAGGTAGGGGTCCAAGTTCAATTATTTTCACCTAAGAATTTCTAAATATCCCAGTACCATTTATTGAAAGACTGATTTTCCCTTCTGCTCTACAGTACTTGCTGTGTCAAACAATTAATGACCATATATGCATGCGTCAGTTTCTCTTGTAAGTCTTCAGTACATAATTTTAATGGAACAGTTTATGTGAACCTAAATTTGGTGTCAAAAGTATCATTTTCATCAGCATATCAAAGTGCTAATTTGACTTGATAAATCATATTGTTAACCTATGACTGATTTATTGTCATTCATTAGCCCAAATTTCTTAGATTAATCATGTCAAAACCAAAACACCAAAGTCTGCTTACCTCTAAAGCCAACCTTCAACCAAACTATTTCTAAATACTCCTGATCTTAAAATAGGCTATAAACATGAACCTTTGTGTATTTACTCCCTGGTACTTAGCTCTTCATTCCAGATACTTAGTCCCTACTTCAGACAGAGCCTTTTTTATCTCTTAAATAAGGTTTTGCATGGTTTATGTCCATTAAATAATGCAATAAAAAATTAAATCCCAAGAATGGTCATACCAAAAATTTTGTCTATTGAAGCATTTGAAGGCAACGTGCAATTAAACACAGTGAATTGTCTCTTTAAACGTTGTGGAATATCGTTTCGACCACCTCCAGGGTGGATCATTGCTGCTATGAGCTGTACATCAACAATCGTAGTGAAATCTCCCGGCTTATCCAAGCTGTACATTCCTTCCATTTCCATCATTTGTCGCACAATCTCGTTAGTTATCTGAAAGTTTAAACAATAATACTTCAGTAACATTATCCCTAAAATTTTCCTCCATAGCTCCTATAACATAGTACAGGTGACATTAGAACAAAATGCTCAGCTCTCATAAGTGAAGTATTTGTGAATGCTGACTATCACCTTCAAGGCAATTTGACTTAAATGGTACCACCCATGAACTCTAAACCATAAGTTAAAAATGTCTGGTGCAAATCCCATGTCCTCTTCACAACACTGATAAGTTTAGATAGAAGAATTGTAGAATATTTGGTACAGTTACGAGACCACTCAGAGTTACAAGTTTTACTATAGGTATCTTCCACACTCAACATTCAACTCTTCAAAATATCTTAAATCACATGTGGGATAGTTTTACACCTGAATGTTTTGGTTTTGGGTTTTACATCCTCAGCTTTCTTCTCTGTAACCTCTGCCACTGCTAACATTCTTTCTTTATTGAAAATATTTCCTCTCTTGGTTATAGAGGCTCAGTTCTTGCCAGGCTCATCCCATGACTCTGGATCATTTCCCAGGCCACTCTTTCTCCAGCCATCCCTCAACTGCAGCTGTTTAATGGGCTCTCTTCTCTTCTGTTTCAGGCGATGCCATCTCAACTCTATACCCTAAGAATCTCAACTCTGTAACCAGAGCTTCAGACTCCCGTCTCAACTCCACACCTGTATACATCTATTGATAAGACAAGTCATGTAGGACATTACTGCATGAATAAGTAATTCAGACGGGGCAGAAGACACAATCACTGGAGGAGACAAGTTTGAGGAACTAAGACGCCAAGATCATGTATGTAAATACTGGCTGGCATCCTCGAGAACTATGACAAGCAGGACTGGCTGCATCATTTTTGGGGCCTAGGACAAAATGAAAATGCAAGTGTCTGTGTTCAAAAAGTATTATTAAGAATTTCAAGACTGTGACAGCAGAGTGTGAAACCATGTGCAAGGCCTTTTGAAGGGCGAGTCCCTGTGGATGGCACAGCGTGCACACCATGAAGCTGGCCCTGGTGACTGGGGCAGCACTGGAGAGAGTGACAGTGATCCGGCGACTGATATCTTCAGGGAAGGAGGGGAAAGTGACCTGAGGGTCCAAGATGACTGCAAGAGCATGTGGGGTATGAGGTCAGACTGACAGGTTTCCAGGGAAGAGAGCAATGAGAATCGAGAAGGCCACCTCCCTCGCCTCCAGGTAGAAGTCTGCAAAGAAAGCAGCATCCTGGCTTTCCATTACAGCAGAAGGGTGAGGGAACGCTCAGAGAAGAAGGTGCATTCACAGGGAATTCTGTGGATGAACTGTGGCTTCCATGGGCACACAGGAAGTTTTCAGGAGCAGGGAGAGTAGGAGATGGGGTCAAAGAAAGGCCACCCAGAACTGCTGGGGATTAGTCTCAGGGTGAGCATGGCCCTGGGAGTCCTGACCTCCTGATGATGTCTGAGGTGAACTGGGTTAGAGGGCGGGAGGGACAGGATAGGTCCCGGTGGAGTCCAGGAAGATGCTGTAGATGAGACAGTGGCCGGGGTGGGAGGAGGTGTTAGGGATCCCACCAGGAACATGTAGAACCCTGACCGTATCAGTGAGGTCCCCTAAGGGGAGTGAGTTGGGGTTGACAGATGACCACACCTGGGAGAGTGGTGTGTGGCAAGGTTATTTAAAAAAAAAAAAAGTTTTCTAACATGAGGTACTCTTGGCAGAGAGTATGTAGAGTGAGAAATGAGAAAGCAGAGAGAAAATCCTGGGGAAGGGAAGAAAGAAGTCAGAAAGCACATGGAAATCAAGCAGCCAGAGAGACAGAAGGGCATGTTGGGGAAAAGCATACAGGGATTTCAAGGAGTGATGTCATTTATAACCAAGAAGTCAAAAAAGACTGAGAATTGTGACTAGACTTAATATGGTGACGGTCATAGACCTTTTCACACGTGTAACTAAGAATACTGATTAAATATCATCTATATGTGATATTTCAGTCATACCTGATCTCCCCACTCATTAATCACAGGCATATTAATATCATCAATAAATATAGTCATTTTTCTGCCTCCAGGTGGCCCGTACGTGCTTCCCATCCGCTTATCCACATAGCTTTCAACTGTTCGCTAGAGAAAAGGAAATGGTTTGTCTTGTGCATTAGATTTCAATCCGTTTCTAAAAATGATGAGTGTGCTTTTCAGAGTAGAATATAATTTACTTATTTATTTACTATGTGTAATTATTATTATTAAAATAAATACTGTGAAGTTTTACAAAAAGTAAGTTACTGGAATGTTAATCATTGATTCATATTAAAAGACACTCCAAAATTCTGCTTCAGCCTCAATAGGAGGCCACAATATGCTATTTGGATTTGGCTTCAGTGTCAGCCTTAGGAAGGTTAAATAGCTGAATGTTAACCGCAGCACCATTTCTTCTGAGGTATCTGTACAGTCAGCCCTTCATATCCATGGGCTCTAACCACCTTTCATAAAAAATATTTGGAAAAAAACTTCCAGAAAGTTCCAAAAAGCAAAACTTAAACTTGCCTCACACTGGCAAGTATTTACGTAGCACTTACCTTGTATTTACAACTATCTATGTAGTTACATTATATCAGGCTTTATAAGTAATCTAGACATGATTTAAAGTATACAGGAGGATGCACACAGGTTATATGCAAACACTACCCATTTTATGTAAGGGACTAGAGCACCCACAGATTTCGGTACCCGCAGGGGTCCTGGAACCAATCCCCCACGGAGACTGAGGGACAACTGTGTACGTCAATGTTTTAGTTGTATACACATTTTATTGTACCCACCACTGAATATATTCAATATGTTAATGACTACAGCAAGTGCTGAGCTTTACCTGGAACATCATTGGTTCTGTGGCAGATGAAAAGTTCAGACTTTTAGATAACTGTACTTCGGGATCATATTTTTTCAAATAGGCCTTAATCATTACAGTTTTTGCAGTTCCCTGTTCTCCTGTGAGTAAGACAGCCTGCAATCATAGAATAATCATGTTAAAAGGTACTATAAAACATTGTTTTAAATATAATAAGGTGCTAGTAGCCATTCTTTCATTCTATAAATTAATACAATTATTTTTAATTCCTTTTAAGAATTAGACCTGTATTACAATAAATCCTAGTTGAATTAAAGGTTTAAGTGCAAAGTGTATGCTATGAAAGTGCTGGAAGAAAATGTGGGTGAGTATTTATTTGACCATGGGAAGAACTTTCTAAGCAGATACCACCTTTCTTAGCAAGCTGGAAGTCAGCAGTTCAGGGAAGACTGAGTTGGAAAGTATCCTGCCTGGGACCTAGAGTTCATTTGTCAAACAGGTTTCCCTGAAATGACACTATCTCCAGTCCCTTGTACTGCAATTTAATTTTTCTATTTGTAGTTGTGAAAATGGATGTGTTTCATATGTGGTTTACAATCATCTAAGAAACTATTAAACTTACTTTATATTGTTTTGCAATGGTGTCTATCAAAAAATTTGTTCTGACATTGTCAACATTTGGAACCAAAATTGATGAATATTCTGGAATACTGTCAGTTGGATAATAATATGGCTGAAGTTTCTTATTCCAATGCTCCCAATCACCTATACAATAATTAAAATTGATCTTAATGAAACTTCATTCTTTGAAAGTTATCACAGAAGAAAAAAATACAAGTGCTATAAACAATCAACAGAAATATGCACACATTTAAAATATTTCCATAAAACACATTAACATATCTGCTTATCTAATGTACGTGTCATTTGATAACTTAAATTTGTTTTTGCCTCTTTACAAAGTCAGTTTTAAATTGCTAATTACTTATCTAGAGAGATCTGGCCCGAAATGGAATTAAAACCAATGACATGCTCCGTATCTAGTAGGAAAGCCACATCAACTGAAAGGATGAGACTCGACATAGGACATTTGCCATGAGAAATGGTAAAAATAAACCAGGTCCTGAAACTAGTGTAATAGAGTGTCCAGATTCCTGACTTACAGTAACTACTACTTTACTGACTGAAATTATTGTTATACTAATTATTGTAACTGCATTTCATCAACTCCTAGAAAAATATTTCATCTACATTTTAGCATCTCTGGAATGCACCTTTCAATCTATGATGTCTCAGAACTGCTGTTGACTATGCAAACTTGATCAGACATGTTCATACTGTTGCCATTTAGACGGAATCACTTGCATTGTTGGTATTGCATTCTTGAGTTTAACTGCCATTTTAAATGTCTTCCAAAAGATTACACTATGATTTAGAATTGTACCAAAAAAGTTACCATGCACACAGAATGCAGGGAAAGAGAGCAGAGAAGCACACAGTAGCAAAGCAAATATTCACTGTTGGAGGAATAACCTCAACTTCAACTTTCCTTGCAAATTACGAAGTCATATGGTAAGTGTATGTTTAACTTTTAGGAAACTGCCAAACTGTTTTCCACAGTGGCTGTATATTGTGTACCATTGTGTAGTTTCCAAAGTGGCTATATCATTGTGTAGCATGTGAGAGCTCCAGCTGTCCCACATCCTTGCCAATATTTGGTATCATTAACCTTTTAATTTTTGCCATTAAATTAATTATTCTAGTGGCAGTGTAATTTTAATCTGCATTTCCCTGATGACCAATGGTGGTGAATATCTTTTCATGTGCTTTTTTTCACCACTCATAAATCTTTTGGGGGAAGCATCTATATAAATTTGTTGCCCATTTAAAAATTTTGGATTGGCTGCCTACTTGTTATTACTGAATGCAAGAGTTCTTTCTGTATTGTGGATAAAATTCCTTTTATCAGATATGTATTTTCAAATATTTCTTCACATTCTGTGGCTGGAATGGGACCTTTTATTTTCACAGTTTTAAAAAGATTTTAATTTTAATGAAAGCAGGTCATGTGAGTACTCCAACATTTAAAAAATTTGATTTGGTTATTCTAAGTCCTTTGCACTTCCATAAAATTTTATAGTTTATTTCTAAATTTCAACTTAAAAAGACTGTTGGGATTTTTACTATGACTGCGCTGAATCTACAGATCAATTCAGAGAAAAAAAATCTTAACAGTGTTGAGTTTCCAGATTTACAAACATGATTTATCTTTCCATTTATTCAGGGCTCCTTTAATTTTTCTCAGCTGTTCTGTAGTTGTCAGTATACAGATCTTACACATATTTTGTTAAATTTATCCCTACACATTTCTTTTTGTGGATGCTATTTTAAATGGTATATTAAAATTTCAATTTCCAATTCTTTGTTGTGGGCATACAGAAATATAACTTATTATTATATATTGTACTTTCATTCTGTGACTTTGCTAAACTCATTTACTAGTTCTAATAATTTTTTCAAGGATGGGTTATATCACCTGCAAATAAAGAGAGGTTTACTTGTTCTTTTTAAACTATAGATATTTTGTTTGCTTGTGCATTTATTTACTTACTGCCTTATTGCACTGGCTAGAACCTCCAGTATAATGTTGATTAGAAGTGTGAGAAAGAATATTCTTGTCTTGTTTCTGATCTTGAGAAGGAAGTATTCAGTCTTTCATCACTGAGTATAAAGTCAGCTTTTTTTGTAGATGTTCTTTACCAGAATGATAAAGTTCCTATTACTAGTGTACTGAGAATTTCATCATGAAAGGATATTGTCAGATGCTCTTTTTGTACCTATTCAATTAGATGACTATATAGTTTATTTGGTTTTTAGTTTATTAATATGGTGAATTTTATTAACCAATTTTTAAATGTTAATCCAACCTTCCATCCCTAGAATAAATGCCCACTGGGACTTAATATGTTATCCTTTTTACACACTATTAGATTTAATTTGTTAAAATTGTATTGAGAAATGTGTGTCAATATTCCTGAGGGATAATGGTCTATAGTTTTCTTTTCTTGTAACGTCTTCTCTGTGTTTGGTATCAGGATAATACCGTCCTTATAAAGTGGGATGGGAAGTATTTCTTTCTTACATTTTATACATTTTGGAAGGGTTTATGTAGAATTGGTATTATTTCTTCCTTAAGTATTTGGTACAATTCAGTGGTGAAGTCATCTGGGCCTGGAATTTCCTTTGTGGGAAGGTTTTAAACTATAAATCAAAAAATTTTAGTAGAGATGGGGATATTTAAGATATCTATTTCTTCTAAATGAGGTTTGGTTGTTTGTGTCTTTCACAGAATTTATCCATTTCATCTGCGCTGTCAAATGTATTTTTATGACATTGTTTCTAATATTCTGTTCTTACTTTTTAATGTCTGTAGGGTCTTTAGTAATGTTCCCTCTTTCATTCTGGACCATGGTAATTTATGTCTTCTCTTTTTTTCCCTGATATCTCGGGTAAGGGATTTATCAATTTTATTGATCTTTTCAAAGAACTGTCTTTTGTTTGGCTTTGGATTCTAAAAGAATTCATATCTAGATTTAAGGATGCATTTAATTGTTAGTTTGCATTTTGAGTTAGAGCTCCCTTTTATCATTCCAAATCTTTAACAACATCTAATCACATGCTGTAGAATTACTGGTCACTCTGGTTAAACATGGTCAGCTGAAAAAAATATATTTACCTCAGTATCTTTATAAAAGCCCTTTAAAACACAGACTTTCACTTCATCCCCATTTTCAGAATGATTCTCCTCCCCTCAAATGTGCCACGTCCCTCAAGTCTAGGCAAACCTAGGTTTCACATTCTCTAAACAGTAATACTTCAGTCTCTGGCCCGTGTGAGGTAGATGCTGTTGTCCAGCTCTGGAACAACCCTGAGGTCTGTTTCTTAAAAGACTCACAAGCAGCCCTCTGGTTTTCACCTCCACCTCCACCCCAGTTCCCACTGCCTGAGCCCTTCAAAGTTTCTCTTCGTCCTGCCGATTTAGGATTTACTTTGCCCAGTGTGCTAAACTGACTGCCACTTATCTTTCTGCTTTCTTGATTTCAAAATGTTGTTGACGCTGTTTATCTTTTTTTTTTTAATTTATGCATTAAAACAGCAACAAAAATGCCTTTGCTGTTTTGGGGTTTCAGGACAAAGCAAAGTTAAGTATAGTATTTCGGAAGCACGATTTCTTCTTCTCCGGGGCTTAGAAGAATTGGGAGGTAGGCTCTGGATAAAGGCACCAAGCTCTAGGGCATTTCTTTTAGGGAGAGGTGAGCTGGGCCCTGCCGCACATGGGAAGCCGGGGGGCTGAGGTGACAGCTCTGGACTTTGCCAGGTCTGCTGTGTGTAAGTGGGACCCCATCTGCTTGGTTCACTCTCTACTTTTTCCGACATTTCCAACAGAGAAGTTGTCAGACAAGTCTGTCATGTGCTGATATCACCATGCTCTGCATCATGAAGAATCTGTGTTCTCTACACTGCTACCCTTCCTCTTCAAATATCAGAGAACAGATGATGTAAGAGGTACTGCTCCCTTACTTACTTACACCTCTGCAAAAGGAGAAGTCAAGAGTCTCTTTTACAGTTTCCAGCACAGCCAATATGCAAAACCCTACTATTCTTTGCATATATGCCCTTTAAAAATGGTATTAGCGATTACATTATTCATGATTGGTTTAATATTTCCCCAGAGAAGAGTTTATGGAAGTTTATATTTTTCTCATAAAAAAATGTCATTTCATTTCAGGTATAAGTCACTGTGCTTACCATAATCGGTAACATAAAACTCATACATGGTTTGATTCGTGCCCTTAGGTATTTCTGGTAAGTTTAACTTGCTTTCGTGATTTCGTAAAAAGGCTTCAAGCTTGTCTCTGCTTTCCAATTCCAGAAGGGCTCCTAAACTCCACATTAGACCGAACACAAATAACTTATGAAGATGTTCGACACATGAAATGCCACCTTCTTCTTTGGAGGGAATTAACCCTTCCAGAAGATTGAGAGACTGAAAATATTTAAAGTACCATAAAATAAATATTTAGATTTTCTTAAATAAACATTTTAAAATGATAAATTTAAAAGAAGGAAAGAAAGAGAGAAGAAAATAAATCCATCTCCAGATACTGCTTGATCAGTGTCCTACAGCCAACAGCATTTAGAAGAGAGGCCATCCTGCTGTAGGCCGGCTGCATGGTCTAACAGGAAGGACCCCAAGATGGGAGTCTGGAGGTTTCTATCCCCAACTCATGCCACTAACCTCTTCGAGTCTCAGTTTCCTGATTTGAAAAGCAAAAGACCTAGACTAGATGTTTCCTAAAATAGTTTCTGGTTCTAAAATTTGGTTACTCCAAATTTTCTAGATCAAAGATTTTATTTATTTTTAACATGCTGCAAGGCTCAGCAAAAAAAAAGTTTTACTGAAACATAGTCACATTCGTTGTGTCTGGCCACTTCTGCAATACCACAGCAGAGCTCAGGGGCTGTGACAGAGAGCTGTGCAAAGCCTAAAATATTTACTATCTGCCCTTTAAGAAAAAGTGTGCTGACCCCACATGGCATCAGAAAGAAATGTATCAACAGTAAGACACTCTCCGTCTTTCAAAGCAAAATTATTTCAAGATAAGATGTTCACTTTTATTTGGGCCTCATGTATTATTTGTAACACACCCACCCTCCCTGACTGATGTCCCTCACACCAAGACAGAATCAAAGCACTAGAATGGATAATGAGTGACCACCATAGCCTAGAATCAGGAGAGCCTTCGAAAATCTATGATTAGTTCTGTTTCTTCCAAAGACTAATAAGGAAAACCGAGTAGTGGCGGAGTCAGGGTGGGGAGAATAATGCTACAAACCACTAGGAGAATTGTTTCAAGGTTTCCCTACCTGATATATACTAAGTCTGCAAAGCCAAGATTGCCACCCAAGTTTTCCCGCTTGCCACCAGCTCCTTGTTGTGGTTTTCTACAGAACTGCCAGTTTTATTTATTTGTTTTGTCTACTCTCATTGTTGGACACACTTTCTGGGAAGGTTACTAAGCTTGACAGTGGGAAAGACAGTTCATTCCTCTTCCCCTAACAACACCGCCCTGGGAGGTGAAACTCATGTAAAGGTGGCAGTGAGAGCACTAATGAAATCTTTAATGGGAAACAAAGGAGCCTTCACCACCACATTACAGAAAGATTTCTATGGGCTGCGTGAACTTTCCATCTCAGGTGCCTCTAAACTGCCACTGGGGGAAGCAGGCGGTGGGGAACATCTCAAGTCTAAGTAAGTAGTGAATGAACCAAAAGACTCTTACTTGCACAATATAGTTGCACTCCAGGAGTTGCATTTTTGGATTGAGGTTCAGTTTCATATATGTGTATATATCCTCAAATATTTTATCGTACAGAGTCAGGAATACAGAAGCTTCCTGTGCAGTACGCTTCTTCAACCATGCCTGCAGCAAAGAAACAGAATCTCTCTTTACGAAGAGCATGGAGCATGGAGAAATGCAGGACTTGCTTCTGTGGGCCTCTCGAGCTCACCTGCAATATGGGCCTCCAGCTGAGAGCAGAGCTGCTGATGTAGACCATGCCCATCCTAGACACCGTGGCCGGAGAGGCGTTCTCAATATTGTGGACCTCAAACAAAAGCTTGCAGTTAGGGGCCATGGGGATGCGATCTCCATTAGCTAACGTTAGAGTTTTATTGTCGTCCAACACGGAATTTAAGTTCTCGATCCAAATGGCATCAACAGGGCCATCTAAAATGAGGAAAATGTTTTCGCCTGCCAATAATCAAAATACAAAATCACTTTTCGCTTGCAGATAATCAAGACAGAGAATTAAACAAATATTGTGTTTATTAATAAACTGGTTGGGGAAAGGAATGATCGCAGGGAAGTCTTCATGTGTACCTTTTTTAGCTTTTAACGTTTTTCTCCACAGAGTGGAAAAAATCCCATCTGTCCAGTCGTTGGTAGCTGTGTCCAGTCTGCCAAACATCTGAGGTGCAGTGATAGCTTTTGGATTCATGCGCATTTCTCGATGAGGCCTCCCGCACTCTGTCAATGCCTTCATCAGGATTGTTATGACGGTCGTCTTCCCAGAACCACTGGGCCCAAGAGTCATCAGCCCATGACGTACCAGAGATGTCTCGTACAACTACACCATGAAACAGTCAATCGAAAAATGTAACTCATGAGTCTCTTGCTGACATTCATAGAAATAGTGTGCGGAAATTGAAAAAGATTTATTTTTTATTTTTTTTAACTTTTTAAAATTGAGTTATAGTCAGTTTACCCAAAAAGCTTTAAAAAGGATTTTCATTAAAGTCACTAGTTCACTATTTAAAAGATGAGAACATGCCCCTCCCCCAAAAATGTTTTTTCACTTTACTAGAAGTGGATAGCAAATCAGCACTACGTTACAAAATGATATAAGTGATAAAGTAATGACAATGTGGAACTTTAATTACATTTTTGGATAATTAATTAATTGAGGATCTATCTTTTGCTTCTCAAACTACTATTCCTTGTGATTTGTTTGCTGATTCGTAAGGAACAGTTTTTCCACACACAAGCTCTCTCTGCAGCCACTGTGATGATATCGCCTCCTGGTGGTGGCAAGCAGCAACAAACGGTCACAGACCAAGACCCAAGTGGCACATCCCCCTTTTTGTTCCCCGCAGTAACACAGCTTGAGATGAGGATTCCTGTGCAAGCGAGTGTGCCTGGGAAAAACTGGTAAGGGAGTAGAGAAAGTGGGACAGGAATGGGGAGAGGTCAACCAAAGTGTGACTGAGGACAAAATCCTGCAGAAGGCCAACTTCAGAGTGGCCCTGCGGGGCACTCTGGAACGAAAGTTACACCTCTGTGTTTTTCCACCTGGAAGCAAGAGACCTTGACTTTCCTGCTCCATCACTCACGAGTCCTTAACTGAGGAGGGGTCGCTCTTGGAGTGCGGGAGAAATAAACTCCCAGGCACTGCCTGAGCTTTGTGCCTGCCAAAAAAGTGGGACCAATCTTCCTGCAGGGAGTGGTGAAGGCAGGACTGGAATCACAGAGGAGCTGGAGAATGGGCACAGAGATGTGGTAAAAGACGTTCAAGGAGACATTCTAAGAACATGGAGTATCTGTTACAACATCCTGTCTATTGTTTTCTTAATAAAGGTAAGTCGAAAGTCTCCCAGCTGATCAGAGGAATTTGAGTTATTCTCCTAACATTTCAGATAGAAATGTACCACCTCTGTAATCCATTGTTTAAATGCAACAGAGGCAGTGGCCATAACATTCTATTCAAGAGTAAGGTTACTGACATTAAATAAGAATACAACATTCTGGTCCCCCACTCACTGAGAAGACTAGGATTTCAGCACTCAGTACACTGAATGCATGTGTCTAAAATTATGTTTTCCCAGAAATTAAAAAAAAAGTTTCATGGTTTCCAATACATGTGTGATGAAAAATACTTCAAAATTTCCCCATACATTTCCTTGTAAGATTTAGATCTGTATGTCTCATAGTCTTGCACTGCTTATAATCGGGCAAGAACAGTAAGATAAAGTAAGAATCGTCATTTTTCAAATCCTGTTTTTAACACTCTCCACAATTTCAGCTCCTTCATTTTCCAAAAGCCCTGGAAAAAAAACCCAGCACATCAAGCTCATAGGGATTTAAGTCAGCGTCTCTGCTACAGCTTCTTGACTCTGCTTGATAAAATGGTCGGCAGGTTGTTAACAAGGATGAAGTGTGATGGACAGAAAGACACCAAGAGACACAGACAAAGGATTTAGTGCAGGTGTGAACACACCCACACACAAAGTAGCACTCCCAGATTCCTCGGGCCCCATGCCCCATGAAGGCCCCCAGCTTTGGGCGATGCTTCCAGACTCACACAAGAAGCCAGCTGGGTCATGTCAGCTCCCTGCGTTTTTATAACCTATCCCCTCCCAACTGTTCTTGAGATTCTGGTTACTGCCTAATCTCATCAGGTGTAAGTAACCTCAGTAAATGAAGGCTTGATTAGGGTGAGGCAGGGTAAATCCATCCTAAACCACCCCCCAGCCGAGGACTTTTCTTGCAGTGATGTGTTTTAATTCAGTCTCCACGTTGACAGCAAGTAAGACTAATCTCCCGAGCTCTTCTCTTCAAATGGCAGTCTTTGACAACACACATTTATCACCATATGATAACAGATTTAAAATGTTGTACCTGCACAAGTTTGAGATTCCAGGGCGGATGGTTAATCAAACCTTCCAGTTGAACCTGGTTGGCTACTGCAGCCTGCAGTTCCACGTAAGTATTACTATCCAGCTGTAATCCGGGAAACAGGTCATTGATTAAGCTGAGGAACAGGGGCTCATCTTCATCAACCTGAGGTGACAGAGAATAAATTTACTCATTCAGTCAACAACAAAGCTCACAGAGGAAGCTCACAGCACTTATCATTTCATGCCCAAACAACCATCTGTTACTCTGCTAACCAGACTCCAGCGCTCCGGCTCTGTCTCCTGACCACCACCACTGAATCCACATCACCTGCAGCACTGCACCCAAAGTTCCCCGGCATTCAGCGTCCTCCAATCTACTGCTCCCAGGTCTGATCTCATTACTTCTTCTTCCCACAGACAGGTACATGAATTAACCTTAAAGACATGCAAGTAATAGTCCCAACCCTATGAGAGTAGAGTATTATTATTTCACGCAAATTAGGAAAATATCCGTAAGCATGCACGACTGGCTCACTCTACATTGTCTGGAAAACTCCATCAGAGCCATATTCTGCCTTTTTTTTAAGCAGTAGGTTTGAGTAAGTGGACTCTAATCCTCATTTACCAGATCTTGAACACCTAGATCACCCCATTCCCAGCTGCTGACTCTCTGAATTTTTCCTTATTCCCTGGGGTTGTGGGGGTCCCCTGATGCTTTCTGAAACTCTTGTCTAGAAGTTTCAAGAATATCATTACTAAGGAGGCAGTGAGGTGTACTGGACAGAGCAGAGTTTTTAGCATCAGAAAGTCCTGTGGATTTTTGTTCCAGCTCTCAACTGACTGTGATTGTGGGTGAGTCCTACCAACGTGGGCCCTTCACAAGGAAGATGGTGCGAAGCACATCCACATCCCCCAGGGCTGCTGTGAGACTCCAACCACACAAAAACCCTGGAAAGATTTTATAAAAATAATGAACTACACAGTGGTTAGTTGCTAATTTTGTAGCAAGAATGTGAGCTACCTGAGGTCCATTTCTTCCTCAGCCTTGTACTCCCAGGGCACAGACACAGCACGGAGCACACAGAAGCCCCTGCACAGAAACCACATGAGCCTGCCCATCAGCCGGTTCAAACTCTCCCGGCTGTAACTGTGACACAGATGACAGCACTGAAATAATTATCATCATCACCACAGCAAACTTTTAGTGCACATTTGGAAAACAGAAATGGGACTGATGTTTTGGGAGAGACATAGCTTATAGCTTAAGCTGTCACATACAGAGAAAGCAGAAAGTGATTGTGGTTCCCTATGAATCCAGATTTTTATGTTTAGAATGTGTGTTACATTATGAATAATGGTAGAAGGTTGGACTGAAGTTTGGGGGCTGGAGCCCACTGATGAAGCCTGTTTTGTGGCACACAACTGACGAAAAAGGATGCATTTCCAGCCCTGTCGGTCCTACAAGGTCATGGAGGTTGTGGGGGGTTTTGCCTTCTTCCAGAAGCACAGTGGTCACTCCACATACCCACTGTCCCTACAATTATTAATGTTAATAGCTTTACACGAGCCAACTCCCACTTGTCAGCCAGATCAAATCCTGAAAGAGAAATTAATTCAGAGAAGAAAGATACCAATTTAGAAAGGTTCATATCTCTTAGTCCTCTCATGACCGTGCTTAATTCACTATCTTCTGGTCTGGCTCTTTTTTGAGATCCAAGTGTCCGTAATACAGACAGAATATTTCTCAGCCCAAAGTCATAATGAACCTACAGATGAGAAAAGAAAGAGAAAGGATTATTCAACTGAAAAACTTCTAAGTGTTGACTCACTATGTACAGACAGACAGATATTCTGATACTTATATACTGTCATTTTGGAGTGGCTGAGCTGCAGAGTTTTATTAGCTCAATTCTCCTGCTTTTCCTTTGACTGAAAAATGATCATTCCATTGGAAAGGTCAAGCTGTATGATACATTGTTTACACTTCAAATAGCTTTTGAGAATAATATGGCCTGCTAGTCTGAGAGGCAGCCGTTTAAAATGCATAACCAACAGGTTACATACTATGGGATTCCATTATATAACACTGTTGAAGTCACAAAATGATAGAGATGTAGAAAAGATCAGCTCGGCACGGGGCTAGGGATTCGGGAGAGGTGGGTGTGGCTACAAAGGGGTGGCAGGAGGGAACCTGGTGCTGATAAACGGTTCTGTATGCTGACTGTGGTGGTGGTTACATGAATCTATACATGTGACATAACTGCATAGAGTATGTGAAAAACTGGTGAGGTCTGAGTAATCTCCGTTTGTTGTACCAATGTCGATGCTCAGGTTTTGTTATTGCACTACAGTTACAGGACGTCAACACTGCGAGCAGCAGAGTGGAGAGCGCACAGGGCCTTTTACACACTTCTTTGCAGCTTCCTGTGAATCTATCATTATTTCAAAATAAGAAAGTTTTAAAAATACAGAATCAAGAGGTCAAATTAATTTTGAATATATTTTAGAAAAGAGTTAATGTTTTTTTTTTAAAACTCCCTAATTAGCACTTATTAAGGTAAAACTGCAAAGTTAAAAAGCAAGTCCTACAGCTGGGGGAAAACAGATACACAGTTACCTGTTTAGTTAGCTGCTCTTCACAGAGTTTGTAAAGAACGTAAAACTTCTGAGCCAAGATAACATTTTCAAGAAAACCACAGCTCGCAAGTTTAACTCGCATAATGATCTGAAAATTAATACAGTGAGATTTTTCAACAACTTTGGTGAAAAGCAGGTAAAGAACAAAAACTGTATTATGCGTTTAAATCCTGATGCATACCTGTCTATCAGGAACCATCATAGCAACAGTTCTAAACTGAATTTTTAAGTTTTCTGGTAGTTCCTGGCGCCCAGCATATCCAGGGTTCTAAAAGTTAAAATCATTTAATATTTAATTGTTGATATAATTTTCATTTCATGAATACAAATACATTTCAAATCCCTAATTGAGATTCTAAGATGGTATTGTAAAAAAACATTGGATTCATAAAATGTCCTTCTTTTCTCAAAAATATGTATTGGGCCATCCATATTTATTAATGTCACCTTGTCACATCACTGCCTCTACATACTGCCATTTCCATTTCTACTCTGTGCTCTGGGAAAACTGGCAGAAGAGGCCTTCAGACAGTTAGATATTTTCATGAGAAGATTTTATGAGCCCAAATTCTTGCATCTCCTCATATCTAGAAAAGCACTGAAATCATTAACAGTGACAAATCTGCTCCTCATGACTAGCAGCAGCCTCTGTCTAAATGAGTGCTTGACTGAATGTACCCCCTTTTCACTAAAGCCATATATAATACTGAGTTTCCCCTGCCTCTTCGGTAAAGTTCCCCAGAGCTATCTGAGATGCTATCTCCAGGGCTATAGTCCTCATTTTGCCCCAAGTAAAACTTCACCCACTAACTCTCATGTTGTGTGATTTTCAGTCGACAACATCTTTCTCTAACTGGCTGTGTGACCTGAGCCAAGTTTTTCCATTTCCCTGAGCCTCTGGTGCCTCAGTTATAAAATATACACCATACAAAACGCAGCACAGGATCATACTTCCCTGACCCTTTGAAGTCAGGTGTGGCCACAAAAGTTGCTTTAACCGATGCTTGTGACTTGTCACTTTTGGACAGAAACCGTAAGAACCAGAGCACAATTCTTCATGTTCTCTTTTTCCACTGCTACAGCGACCGGTGGCCACTGAGACAGTACCAGAGTAAAGACACATAAAGGAGACCCCGCCCTCAGCACCCCGACACCACCCACCCCCAGTGGACGTGTGCCCTGAGAGAGAAATAAACCTGTGAGGTTGTAAGCCTCTGAAGTTTGGGGATTGTTACTGCAGCTACCCTGTCTGATACTACACATAAAACGTTTAGCCCACCACCTTACACAAAATTAGTTGCTCAGTAAATAGTAGCTATGTTTATCATTAACATCTCACTATTTTCTATTTTATCTGGACTATTTTTACTACTCAAAAAAATGATACAGGAGGGAATAGCTCCTGAACCCTCAGTCATTTACCCATAATACATGCTTTCTTTTATTTAAGTCTATAACAATCAAACAAATAAGTTGCATTTAAAACCTATGTTCTCACCATTGTTAAGAAGATTCCAAATTCTGGATTTAAATCAACACAATCGCCATCAGAAAAAATGAACTGTTTTTTCCTCTCTTTTCTTGCCGTCAAAACGATGTAAATTTGTTGGGCGGCCACTGATAAAACGGGCAACTCAATTCTGTTAAACTCATCGAAACAGCCCCAAGAACCTGATTGTGCAAGACCTGGTATGGAAAGCAGTTAATTTACTTTGTAATATACCTTCTTGATAGCAATCACTTCTCAAAAGGGGTCTCAAACAATCATATACTGAAATACAATTTATATAAAGTTTCACATCTGGCTGTTTATAAAGACATTTAATTCCAGTGATATGGAGAGGTTTAATTATTTGTACATCATCACCAAAACAACGAAAATAGTACATTGCCAAAATGAAAGTACAGACACATCATTACACCCAGGGATGCGGAAGGGATGATAAAATTTGATTCAGTCTGGATGCATCACCTCCAGGGGGGATGAGGGTGAAGGAGTTACAATGTTTGGGGAATTTGACAAAATAAGGGATGCCCCATCTGGGTCAGATCACTCTGTTCCTTTCTTGTTGCAATGAGAGAAATGCCAGGAAGCTGGGTGAGATAGAGGACGGTCAAAGGGATTTTTATTTATTCCTTATGAAACCCAGCACAAAGACCTGGATATTGGGAACATTGCTTCTGTCTAATCCCCGAGGACGAAAACCTTCATTACCTTCAGCTGCACTGAGATGCTCTTCTTTCTTTTAATATTGCTTCCCTGCTATCTAGCCCCACTTCTTGTCTCTCCTTTGGGAATTTCCATTATATGGATACTGGAACTTATATATTTATCCCTATGACCCTTAAGTTTTTCTGTCAAACTTTCCATTTCTTTTTGCAATGTATTCTCTTGGCTAGATATTCCAACTCAAGAGAGGTTTTTTTGTTTTGTTTTGTTTTTTCCAATTCACATGTTCAATCTCTCGTGATTCCAGTTGCTATTCCTTCCACAGCAGCCTATTTTTTCTTTAATTGGTTGTATGTGATGACTTCTTGAATCTCTCTGAAGCTGTTAATTTTATTTGCTTTTGTGTTTTGTTTCCTCTGTTAATCAGTTAAGTGGTCAGTAGGTTCTTTGCTCTTTGGGGTGCCTCCTTAATTCCTTCAAATATCTTGTGAGACTTGGTATCTCTGCATATGTGTGTACTGCCTCATTCCAAATGCAAATTCTGTTTGCAGGGTGCATGGCTGCCTCTGGTGATTTAGGGGAAGGGATGGGAGGAGCAGAGGAGCCTACCCTCTGGGTCTAGCACTTGCCCCAGGTGGGGTCTGGCACAAGCCCCTACTTGGCATTGATCTCGCCAGGACTCCCACTTAGGAGCTTTTACAAGTTACAGCTTTTACATGAGGAAAAGTACTGGAGAAAGCCACTTTTTTTTCTCTCTGCTTTCTGCTATAGTTTTTGCATTCTCTGATTTACCTTGTGCTCTAGTCTGCTTCTCTCAACCATCTCCAACCTTCAAGCCAGGAGTGATCCACAGAAGAACTTTTCTCGTGGATTAGAAAATGATTTTTTGGCTTTAAACTTTTTTTTTAACAGGCAATTTTATAAAGAGAATAATATAAGGAATACTCATGTACCACCTACGAAATGTTAACAATTTTGCTTCTGATTTCATTCTACAGAATAAGACACTAGAACCACAGTTGCAGTCCATGCATGTCCCTCTTGGATCCACACTCCCTCCTTCTCCAGAGGTAACCTCTGTCTTGAATTTGGTTTCAATGGTTCCTTTGAACGCTTTTAAACTACTGCCCTTATGCATGTATTCATGGACACAGTATACTCTGCTGGTTCAAAATTTGTTATGTGTGTATCTATTTATTTTTCTATATATCTACAAAATATTGCACATATCCTCCAGAAATCTGATTTATTTGCTCAATAATATTTTTCTCAGTTTTATCCATGCTGATAATAGAGGCCTAATTCATTATTTTAAAATGCTCTATTGTACAGTATTCCATTGCATCAATATACTAGTTTAAAAATCCTTTCTGCTCTCAGTTGGCAGGAGTGAGAATGGTATCCCACCACTGTTTTGTGTTTCTTAATGACCTGAAGAAAATCTTTCTTAATCCTGGATATTAATCTTTTTGTCAGCTGTGCATGTTACATGTTAAAATATCTTCTCCTAGTCTGCAGCTCATTATTTTTTTCTCCTTCTTAAATGGAGAAATATCACAAAAGACTGTAAAGTTACATATATATAATGTATCTCATATATATATATATGTGTATGTGTGTGTGTGTGTGTATACACACAACTGACCCTTGAACAACACAGAGGCTAGGGGCACCAACACTCCATGCAGTCAAAAACTGCGGAAGAATGTCCATGATCTGACTCACAATTAGGAGGACCCTAGTGGCGCTGTATTGAGACTAGAACGCGGAGCCTGAGGGTAAGCACAGGGAGACCAGTTACGAAGCTTGCTGGAGTAGCTCAGTTGAGAGATGAGGACTGCACGGAACCAGGATGACAGCGGAGTGGGGTGAGGTGGCTGGTGCTGAGTGCATTCTGAAGGTAGAGCCAGTGGTGTCTGCTGAGTCTGGATGTGAGTAGGAGACAGGGGCGTAAAGGACAAGTCAGGGATGTCTGTGTAGCAGCATCTGGAAGAACAGAGTGGCTCATCAGCATGTCGGGGAAGGCTGAGGAAGGAGCAGATACGGGGAGGGAGGATCAGGAGTTTGGTTTTGGAGACAGTGAATCTGGACCTGTTAGGTATCTAAGTGGCGATGCCAAGCAGTAGGTATCAGTGAGTCCAGAGTTTCAAGGAGAAGTCCGAGCTAAAGACATAAATTTGATCATTTAGATAGTATTTAAAGCTTAGGTCTGCACAAGATCAACCGAGAGAAGACCACCAAGGGCTGAGTTCTAAGACTGAAGTGCTGTCTGATCTTTCTTCCTTTGTCCATTTGAAAACCCCTTCTACCTATCTGTTAGGATTTCCTCAACACTTCCCGTCTGCTGGTGGCCCCAGTTCTTGTCTTCCAGTGTTGCTATGCTTTTTAAAAGGCTTCATTTTAGTGGGATTTAACACAGGGAGGGAAACCACATGTGTCATTGGTTTGCTCTCTTCATCTTTTCCCCTCCACCATTGTTTAAGGCAGTGATAAATTGATTCCATTGTCATAATCCAATACACATTCAACTCACGGACTGTAATGCCAGCAATAGTATTGAACAATATTAAATCGATGATATCCAGCCATTTTTGACCCAGAAAAATGGCAATATCACATGCACCAACCTACACTAATTTTGGTTCTGTGGGATACTATCACTTTGGATTTCCATAAGAAAATGGCATTTAATTGCAATAAAAATAAATTCACCAAGAATAACTTAACAGTGTTTGACACTTGCCTTTAAAAATCCTTCCCAGCCCTCTGAAATCCATTTGATCTGAGCAGTTGAACACGACCACGTATTTTCCCAAACACCTTCCCATGTCTTTCGTAGTTTCTGTTTTGCCAGTGCCCGCAGGTCCTGCGGGAGCCCCTCCCATGTTCATTCCCAAAGCCTGTGCCAAAGTGATATAGCATCTGCAAATGTGAATCAGACAAAGCACGGTCAACACTGGATAACACATGCTACAGTAAAGCACAAGCAAAAGTCCGATGGGACTGGCATAAGCCTGTTTGCTATAGAATTTGAGCAGCCCACATTAAAGAGACAAGCAACCAAACGAGGCCGGAGTAGCAGACATTCACGAGAAGTAGCAGAGTGAGACAGACATCTAAACCCCTCAACCCTGACTTAAAACTTGCAGGCCTTCCTTCCATTGTGATCAGGATAAACCCTAAGTCAGAGAACCAAATAAGCACTGCTATGCTAGCAGATGTTTAACAACTGGCTTCCCAAGGGGAGGAAAAAAAAAGCTGATTTTCATGTCTGCTGATTTCTGTGGTATAAATACTTCTACCATGGCTGATGACAAGCTACCAATGCAATATCACAAAACTAGGAGGAGATGCATGTGGTTAGTTGTCTCTTGCAAGTTGGCACACGCAACTCTAGCACACCATAGCAAATAAATCGTTTCACTATGAAATGTTTCACTCATTCAGATGAGTGTAAAACATAATATAATGAATCTCCTTGTATCTATGACCCAGCTTCAGTTATACTTGTTTCAGATCTAAGCAAACTTTAATGAAGCTTCATGAGACATGAAGCTTTGCATGTAAATATCCATGGCAGAGAAAATACTGACAAATTTAGGCGGCGGTGGGTCTGGGCATATAAAAGGGAGGTTGGATGAATCAAGAGGAGGCTGAAGACATACTCTGACTGTCATAATTTTATCTGGAGGCAGCCCTATTTAAAGTAACAGCAGAATTAATTGTTCTATGACCCAGTTTAAGTCAATTCTTACAAACATTTGTCTTCTAAGCACAGCATCTTGAACTGGGTGTTGTGGGACACACAAAGATGGAAAAGACCCAGTTCTTGTCTAGTGTCTCGCACTGGAAAGAACGGTGAGGGCATCTGCCAGTGACTGATTATTCAGACCTGGCCAAGAAACCTCACTTTAGGTAACAATTCCCACATTTGAAAAACCAGGAGACTACAGTAGACCATCTGCAAGGTCCCTTCCTTCTTTGCAATTCTAATGACTCCTTCCTGTGGTTCTAGAGACATTTGTCCATCTTGCAATCTAAATGTCATCATTAAACTACTCAGAGTCAACATTCAAGCATGTTTTTATTATTTTATCCTTTTCTGCTTCATAAAAATTTAACGTACATGTGCACTTAAGTAACAACGATGGCTATTTCATTGTTAGACTTTGATGAGCCAGCAGAGACCTGACAAGACCAATGTGCTTTTGTTAATATTTCAAATGCAATTTCAAAACAATTTTAAGCACATTAATTACATAATTGGAGTAACAAAATTAGAGTCCCCTACCTGTCTGTTAACGGAGTGATAACAAGACGATCGGTACAGCCCAGAAATTCATTTTGGTAAATAAAATCAACATCTGTAATAGACACCACTGTTTGATCCAAATCTTCCTTAAAGTAAAATCTACTCTGTTTTAGCCATTCAAAATCAGTAACTGACTTGATGTGCATTTTTACCTTAAAAACACGAAATACAAGAGATTACATACTGAATTGCAATGGCATAAAACACAAGCATATGGGCAGTTTTTATTCGCTCATTCATACACTGATCCTCATTCATTTAACATATATTTAGTGAGTCCTTCCTTGGACCTGGCACTGTGCTTAGGTGAACAGTGACAGACATGGTTCCTGTCTTCTGGAGCCGACAGAAAAGGACAAAAGACAAACAGAAGAAACAAGTAATTCCAATAAAGTATGAGAAGAAAATCAGGGTAATGAAAATATGCAGCAAGAGAACCTCATCTATTCTAGGGGGTCTGAGGGGGACACTCAGAGAAAGAAACATCTAAAACTAAAACCTGGATAAATAGTAGGAATTAGCCAGGGAAATGAAACAGAAAGGGTGATGGAGGTGTGGGCAGGGAAAATGTTCTAGGTGAAGACCCAGATCTGGTTGACAACGCTCAAGAAACTGAAAGGAATTCAGTGCAGCTGAGGCATCCAGGACTCTGGAGAAAGAGCGAGAGCTGAGGTTTCACAGGGCTGGGAATGGGGTTAGGCACTGTTCTCATGGTAACAGGAAGCCACCAAGGGATTAAGCAGGGGGGGTGCATACTCATATATGCACACATGCTTTCTTACACCAGCACTGTGGCCAAACCAATCTGCCCAGTCATGAGCTATATGTATGGGCAAGAGGTCCTGGGCTCCCTCAGCCATGGATACAAGAGATAGAAAGCAGGTAAGCATGTTGAGGAATAACATCTCACACCCCAGCCACATCCTGGGGTGCTTCATGACCCTCCATCAGCAAGCCTGGAGAAACTCCAGTCCTGCTCACTCAGGGGAATCAGCATAGGAAGTGACAAGTTGTCCCACTGCTCTTAGCCCCGTAGCCCACTTCCAGGTCATTCAGCTGACACTACAAAATGGACTCTGGCAACTGTACAAGGCTCAGAACTCTAGCTAATCAAGTCTCCATGCTATTTACAATCATGCTTTTTATTGTTGTTGTTCTGCTGTTTATGATCTTGTGCCCTCCTCCAGTTAAGAATTCTGGCTTCCCTCCTAAAGCGCAGTTTGTATGCATCACCTTAAAAGAGCTACTTGCAGGTAATACAGTCCAGTGCCAACCCCAGGGACTCTGCTCTCTAACACAGAACCCACAGCCATGGAGACGCAGTCAGCTAGCTACTTTCAACAATCTGATAAGATGGTAAGGAGGAGGCGGAGGAGGAAAAAGAGAAGATGAATAGTTAATATTTATTGAGTTGTTACTGTATGTCAGGCTGTTCTACGCATTATCCATGGAAAAATAAAATGCACATATGCTGGCTATAGATCTCATTTTACCTGAATGCAAACTGGCCATGAGTTCAATAGTGACTATGACAAAAAGAAAACAGTTTCATAGTTTCAATTGTGTGTAAATTTTCTTTTAAAAAAAATCCATTCTGTATAGGAATTAGAGCTTTGCAGTGGCACTTTAATTTTAAAAAGAAATTTCTTTCATGAAACTTCAGCTTTAAGAGTCAGTGAGAGGTAAATATAGATGTGCTCAATAGTACTCAAAGCAGATACAGTAATGGATTCCATATGAGTGTTTCTTGCAGGTGGATTTCAACAAAAGTCAAACTATAACAGTAACTGAAATTCAGTGAAAGCAGAACTGTAGAAGGCCAAAGCAGTATGGTCTAAGTACATGGTTCTCTGATAGTCAGCTTGATGCAGAGATTAATCCTAGAGCAGTGTTTCTCATACTTTAATATGTATATGGATCACCTGGGAATCTTACTGAAATGCAGAGTCTGATTCAGCAGGTCTGGAGAGGGTGGAGGGGTGGAGGCTGGAGATTCTGCTTTTCTGTCAAGTTCCTAGGTGATGCCAATGCAACTGGTCATGATACAATACTTCAAGAAGCAAGGATCTAGATTCCAGGGGAACAGATGGACTACATGTCTTTCAGTTTTCAATAACTATAACTTATCTGTTTAGAACTTTTGATACAAGTTTGAAACAAACTGTCTGTGACCAACAGCCTCTTCAAAAGGTCCCCAAGTTGTGTGAATTATGTGTCTCTAATGAAGGAAAAAGATACTTTTAAGATGGATCAAAACAAGTAGAATAAAGCAGTGGTAGTTAAAGATGAAGCTAGTCAAATGGTAGAATATCAAAACTGCCTGGGGCCCCTATCTCGTAATAGAAAACCACTACTTTGGGAGAACTTGATCGTGCTCAAGATCACTGGTTAGGGTTCTATTTCCAAAGGAAATTCAAATACCATTCCTCTTACTCCACCCTACAGAACCTTGCCTAAGTCAAGACCATGATGCCTCACTGGACACCATCAACAGCCATGAGACATGAGACATGAGAGTCCTCTGAAACTTGGTTCTATTCAATCTGGACTTCCCCTTTCCCAACCGACTCATCTGTTGGAAGAGGTCATTGACAAAACACAACTGCAGGTTGACCCGCGAGCTGGATGCACCTGGGCAGTCAGAGGCTCCTCACCCTCTTCCCTGTCCTTAGAATGTATGTTCTGCCCACTGTTCCCACAGTGGGAGCTGTTTTCAAGGATGCAGCCTTAAGAGAGCAACGTCTTTATTGAGACCATCTGGATGGCATACGTGACTGAACTCAGTGAAGGCCTCTATATAAATGTTCAAGATTCCAGCAGAAACATGCAAAGATCCATTCCTCTTGTGGCTGCCCTGGACAAGCCTCATAAGTAAATGTCCTTGCCTATAAAAATTGCCACCTCCTTCTCTGGGCCCTCCTTGCCCTCTATGTGTAGGGGCCAGGTTGTGAACAAACATCATAACCAAGCCCACCTAAATTCTATCACATCTCCGGTTACTGGTTTAATGGAACAATTAGTTCACGTCACATCTGTTGGCTCCAGACTCTCAGAATGCCAAACTTAATTTACATATATGGTTGTTTACCAAATAGAGATATTTGTAGGCATTGTATAGGCAAAGACATCGTGAAAAAGGACCAAGCAGACAGAAGGTTCACATTAAGTTAGGAAATACATATAATACTTAACTTTAACTGTTCACTATAAGGAGCACTAAGTTTTTAATTAATACAGTAAATTACTTTAAATCAAGGAAAAAAAGATACTTTACCAAGTCATCAAAAATATCTCTCTGATGCACATGGATGGTAATTAGAGTTTCAAATTTCACTCTATCAAACTTGCTTAGGTCATGTGTTGTCTGACTAATTAGAGTATTTAGAATATCCAAAAATTTCTGATTGGTCACATGCATGATTTTCCTGTCATCTTTTGCGTTATGTAAAGCCTCTTCTGAATCATGTGTCCACAGCATCTGAATTCCCAAAAGGCCAACCTACAAATCCAAGAGACAAATTAATTTGCCAAATATTTAAAGCACGTCTGCAACAAAATTTAGTAGTCACTTATTCACATAAAGGTGAAGAGAGTCTTACTCGTTTTAAACTAAAAAAAGAGACACATTTATTTTTCCACTCCCAACAGGGAAAAAAAAATTTCTATTGATATTTTAATTATTTCAATATAGGTAAATAATAATGAAAACAATGGCTATAATTTATGGAACTATATGTGTATTATGGAAGATGCCTGGGAAATTTTTCTATAGAGGGCACGAGACCACCAGATACCTCCATATGGTGATTTTTCTTTCTCAGGAAAAGCAAGTGGAATTAATAGACTATTGTGTATTTTTCTTCAGCAAAATTTTCCAAAGGTCTCTAAAAAGGATGTGCCACCTATCTCTTTTCTTGATCTCAAGCTGTCTCTAATATTCATACCTTTTATCTATTTCTACTTCTCTGTCTATATATTTATCTTTAGGAGAGAGACAGACAGAACATGAGAAGGGGAGAAGCTTGTCCTCTGTCTCCTGATGAACATAAGGAAATTGTGAGTGGATGTCACCATTACCTACAATTTCTGCCCTAGGAAAGGGAATGAAAGTGGCCAGAACATGCCCTACCCTCACCCCCTTGCTGTAACACTTGTGCCTTTGGGAACTTTTGTTCATCCCCAGAGTCAAGCAACAGATCCAATATCATTTGGACCAAAAATGAACTCCACATTTGGCAGAGGACTGAAAGCGTGTGAGTAGCATGTGGATATTGCCAGGCATGGCGTGTGATATGGGAAAAGCAGGAATAAAACCCTTTCCTTATCCCTGCTTCCTCTGGAACTTCAGTATTTTCCCTGCTAGAGCAGTGACCCATCCTGGGGTCTGCAGGTGAAGGCAAATGAAGCACCTGGCTGAGAGGAGCAACAGGATGTGGAGGAAATAGCGGCTGTCAGGAAGCTCCCCAAAAATAGCAAGCAGATTCTGACCCTGGCAGCAGCAGAAGACACCACAAAGCAGAGAGAAGTGATGCAGAAACGGCAGTGGAAGGCTGTCTGATTCAAAGACCAAGCAAACTTGCAGACCCTGAAAAATCATTGCATGGCGGTACATTCTAAAAACTGATCTCTAAAATGACTATCCCGAGTCACCAGGAAAAGTTTACATTATGAGTTACATGCAGCGTTAAGAAGGCAGGAGACTTCATGGTGAAAACTGGAGGACGTTTCATTACAATTAAAAAAAAAAACAATGCTCATTCTCATCAATATTATTGGATGCCTATAATAAACACATTAAAAATAATGAAAGAGAATACACTAAAATATTAACAGCTATCATTTCCAGGTGGTAGAAATATGGGAAATTTAATTTTCACTTTTATATTTTTCAAATTTTTCCAAATGTTTGCAACAAGGATCCATTGCAATCATGATCTTAAAAATGTGTTTGAGAAGAAAGCAGAAGTGAAATTTTAAGCAAGTTTAGATAAAAATTGAACACTGTAGTGGGCAAATTTATTTGAGAAAACTGCTTTTTAAAACAATTTAAAGAGATACATATATATTGAATGAGTATATACTGAATGAATAACATATAGAGGATAAATATATATTAATTTCTCTTTAAAGAAATTCTCCCAGAAAACTGAAATTTTCCCACTACAATGTTAAGATTTTTATCTGAAAATCTCTGTGTGTGTGTGTGTGTGTGTGTGTGTGTGTATACATTAAAGAAAGTTCTGAAAGTCTGTGAACTTTGCTACTGTATCACTGCTGCTTTGAATTTGCTTTTCAAGTCTTCCACCTTTAATGTTATATAAACAGGATGATCATCCTTTCCTGGGAGAGCAAAAATGTGTTGATTTAGCCTAAGGAGCTATTTTTCTCAGCTTATCAAATAAAGTATTTTATAAAGCTTCATCACAAAGGTAATAACGATAATAAGAATATTAAAGTTTGCCAAGGACATTATACAATCTAAAAACAATATTAAAATATTATCTCCAGTGAAGGTTGACTTGATATCTGTACTTGCGTCATTTGAATAAAATAATTTCGTATCATTTCAGCTGTCTCTGCTGTGTGTGCAGTAGTTCTGGATTTGGAGTTCGGGTTGGGAAGAGAAGTTGGGGAAGCGAAAACTGCCTATATTTTCCTTGGATATCTCTTGCCTTCTGTCCCACACTATCTCTGACAAATCATTACTTTTCATTTATCTTGAAAATGTAATGAAACTGTTGGCTCTTCATAGTCTATGTCAGTGTTAATAATACCTGGCACGTGACAGCGCACTTCAAAGGGCCACAAGACAGGAGAGCTGTTCAAGAGAACACGTGCTCCAGGCCTCTCCAAGGTCTTCTCTCTTTTAAAAGTTAGTTGTGTGAGAAGGCCTCCTTTAACAGATTAAGCCAATTTTTAATTACTTGAAGGGAAAATAAACAGGCAGGATGGGTTTCATTTCATGAAAAGACACGCTCATTCCTTTTATATATGTCCAAATCTGTATCTATTTATATCTACCTACGTGTGGATATAGTTTTTTTTATACATAGATGCACGTATTTTATATTGAAGATGAAATTTCCTGTTAGTGGTTTCAGTCTCAGTGTGCATCCTCAATGCTGGGAGAACAACGGCAAATCCTCTTCTGGGAGATGGGACAGGCTGGCCTCCCTAACCTCAACAAAGCTACAACAGCCACCACATCATGAGGCCAACTGCCTCCTGAGTAGCCTTCCCCCTTATTTTCATTATTTAAAAGTTGTGCATTCTCACCTGTGCTGGAAAGTGACTGAGGAAAGGCAAGAGTTGAAATCCCGAATCACTGATTTGATAGAACGCAGATCTAATTATATTATGTAATGAGGACATCTGCATTTTCAACAGTTCCAGAAGCCAAATCTCCACAGGACCTTTGGCCATAACAGGGTTATCCAACTAAAAAATACATTACAAATGTATTAGAAATTGATAGTAATTTGGCATCATGGGGCCTCAACGCAAACAATTTTACAAAACATTATTCAAAAACATGAGCAAAATCAACTAATACTATAGGTGGAAGGCAGTATAAAGGTCATCTGGTCTAGAACTTTCACTGTATAGATGATAAAATGAGTCTCAGAGAAGTTAGATGAGTTATCCAAATTAGTCTGTAACAAAGCCATGACTACAGAACTAGAACCCAACTCCACCCCCTCCTCTTTTTCATGAGTACTGCATTCTCAACTGAATTTTTTTTTTAAAAATCCTAATAACAGAATTTTAACCAAGTTAAATTACAATGATTTTTTCTCCTTCTCTTGATATGACGGCCATGATACGATCGTAGTCTTTTGCATGAAATGTCACCTCATTTATGTTGTCTGATACTGCGGGGAGATGTGGCTATAAGAAAGCACAAGACAGAGCAAGCACATCGTACATGAGGTTAAATGGAAAAGCCATTGAGGTGTTTTTAAAAGCCTTACTTATTTTAAATTTGTAAAAGATTAAGAATTCATTGCCTCAAAAAAAAAAAAAAAAAGACTCTGCTTTGACCCTGGAGTGATTTGGAGGCCCACTTTTCAAATAGAGTATTTCCTTGAAGACCTACAAAGGCCCCTCTTTTACTATGGAGACTGCCTTCCTGCCCAGAGACAGCTCAGTCCTGCCTTCCCTCTTGGCTCTCTGTCTGCCTTACACCGTTTTTACTTCCATCTGTCTTTTCTCTTCCCCCGTCCCTCTGGAAACCAACAGAAAGATATTATTAGCTGTTTCCCAGATTCCCAAACCAGAAATGGCCCTGGTGGGGTGTTTCCGTGCCTCCCACACCTGGTTCTTTGTAGCTTTTCTCTCCCTCCTAGAAGTATACTGCCCTTGGAAATAGCTAAAAGCATTTGAGAAGCATTCTGGACAGAAAAAAAAAAAAGGACAAATCCAAACCACAATCCCTATTTGATCTAAGAATATTTAGACTGAAATACTCATAGTAATGAATTACATTTAGTGAGCACATACTGTGTGTCACGCACTTTCCAGTGCATTATCTTGCATCATCCTTATAACAATCCTATGCAGCGGGAAAAATTAAGATCCTGATTTTACAGGCAAGGAAACTGAGGCCCAGGAAAATCAAGAGGCTAGCCAAGGTCACCCAGCTGGTGAGTTGTATGATCGGTGACTCTTGCCTCAGGTTGATGGGTTCCGAATATAAAGAAAATGATAGACATTTTAAAACCACCATAATTAATACTCTTCTTTCCTGACTGCACTTGCAATATGTTAACTTCATTTTTATTTTTTATTACAATAGGCTGTGGCAAAAAAGGATTGAGGTAACAGATATTTGGACTATATACCTGTATGGTATGGGAATCACTGGCTTGTCCAAGAATTTCCAAGAGAACTGGATCAGATACAAAGAAGAATCTTGGAAATAGTAATCGCTTCTTCTCTAAATACCTTAAAATATTAAAGTCATGTTACCAAAATATTTTTTTTCTGAATTATTAATTTTGGGTTTTTTTTAAAAGCCAAGATACAATCACTAACATCTTCAATAAGACAGTAGCAAACATCTATAGTTATTTCCCATTTGCATCTGAAATGTTTATAACCAAAGTCCTGTTCCACCAGGGATGGCACTTAGGAAAACAGGTGGAAATAAGAAAGTGATTCAGAGCAAGTCTGCCCCACTGTCTGTTGTCTTCTTTCTCATCAAGAGCCCTCCTGTGAACCTTCTGGGAGTACTGTGAACCTCACGGCTTAAACCTAGGGTGAACACATAATTTATCTCCAAACCAGGATATTTTGAGACTGAAGTGAGGAAGGAAACAACCAACCATTAAGCCAGGACAGAGGCATAAACTTGGACAAACCAGAATATATTGTTACCCTATTTCAAATAGAAATGGAGAATGAACTACCTTTTAAGACAATTACCTGTGACTCTGTCTGGCTAATTCTTCTCTGAGTGCACATATCTACTCTATGCCTGTAGTGTATTGAATGGTAGCCCCCCAAAAGGTATGTCCACATCTTATTCCCTGGAATCTGTGAATGTGGCCTTATTTGGGAGAAGGGTCTTTGCAGATGTACTGAAGTTAAGGATCTTAAAAAGAGAAGAGATAATCTTGGATTACCCAGATAAACCCTAAATCCAATAACAAGTGTCCTCATAAGAAACACACAGGAAGAAGAGAAGGACGTGTGAAGACAGAGATAGATACTGGAGTTTATGTAGCCATAAGCCAAGGAAGTCTGAGAACCAACAGAAGCTGGAAGACGCAAGGAAGGATTCTCAGAAGGTATGGACACCTTGATTTCAGAACTCTGGCCTCCAGAACTGTGAGAAAGTAAATTTCTATTGTTTAAAGCCACCTTGTTTGTGGTAATTTGTTACAGCAGCCCTACAAAACTAATACAATGCCTTAAACTCACCCACCCTCAATTGGAAGGTGTACTTTTTTTTTTTTAGAAAAATTAAATTTACTTGAAATGTTAAATTCCTATCACCACTTCAACCATCACTACCAAACCAAAGAGGCAGTCAATTGTTGATTTGTTTGGGATAAAACACCATCCCATATAAAATGATAGGTAATTTAAAAATTAAACTCTTACCCTGTAAGTGACTTCTGACATAATTCCAACTGTTCGTGTAAGTGAGGTAAAAGTTGCCCCATGGTTTCATCTCCAACACAGCAACTAATCACATTGGGATTCTCGTGAGCTCGCTGCATTATCTTTATCCATGACTTGTCAATATTCTGAAAACGTTTTGCTTCCTAAAAACAAATCTGTAGTCAGTAAAAGTTGGCATTTGGATAATTGAATAAAAGCAAAGTCTTTGTTTTGGAATGTCCTGCAGTTCTTCAAACCAGCCTATTAGTCTCAGGCTACATGATTTAAAGGGGCATTTTTTTTTCATGTGAATTAACTCTGAACAACAAAAACCCAAAGTCATAAAACTTCTTATTGAAATACTGCTTTAGCACAATAGGGTTTATTGCTCATTTGTTTCCTTACATTTAATACATTTTTCAAAGTGCCACATGATTAACTTTCAGAGCTCTCAACTTCAATCGCAAATCTAGTCTTTCAGCACCCCAGGTGTTTTGGCTTGATGAGCATACTGAAGAAGAATGAAAATAATTTGATCTCAGGATCTTTGGAATAATGAAAGCTTAACAGTATCCCAGGAAAAAGCAAAAGCAAAAAGAGAACAGTAAAAATACAAAACAAAGCTTCATTTACATTTTTGCAAATGAAAATTTTTTGTTTACTATGGATGATATTAAGTTTTGCACTCCATTGCAAAAACACCTTTTGAAATTGGCATAATCTTGCCTCTATTAAAACTTTAAAGAGCACTTTAAAAAAAATACAACTTTCTAATTAAAAAAGGAAAGATTTATGTTCTAAAAAAGTGTTACAAAGGGAAATCAGCCATTTTCAAAATGCTTTTATCCTTGATTTTTAATCCATAGAGATCCCCTAGGTAAGGAAATTCAACAGTGCAGGCCTAATTTTATAACAGGTAAGTTATCTTCATAGAATAGAGCTATTAGTTCATGGCATTAATGTAAAAGGTCCCAAAAAAGCTGTTTTAAAAAAATTTGTCACAGGCTTCAAAGGCTAAGTTTCCTTGCCCCATGTTTCTAATCTACTATTAGTTGACTTACTAATAGTTAATTTGTGCTTATAGAATACAGATTATTTTAAATTCTACTCTCAGAGAAATATAAGTTTAACTCTGAGCAGAAATGACTACTATAATTTAATAGTCCCCCAGTTGAATGTACCTCATATACTCAGACAACCTGGAGATTTGAAAATATGTGTTTCTTCTTTCTTCTAATGTAAATCAAAGGTCAGCACTTTTCAAAAAAAATTTTTTATAAAGGGCCAGATAGTAAATATTACAGGCTTTGTAGGGTCTCTGCTACAACTATTCAACTCTGCCGTTGTACTGGTAAAGCAGCCATAGACAGAACATAAACGAATGGATATGGCTGTATTCCAATAAAATTTTATTTACAAAAACAGGTGAGTGGGCCATAGTTTGTAAACCCCTAGTGCAAATAATCAAGACATGACTTTATGTCTTCGTGGAGTGTTTTACAGAGACATACAGACAACACACACTAAACTATTCTATCCACAGTTACAAACACCATAGTTACCTGAGGGAGCTGTTTGGCAATATCTCCACCTACAAAGACAGCTTCAAGATAAACCCAAAGGTTCTGGACTATTAGCCATTCTTCAATTATATCTGAGGAAGTGGACAATTTATACACCCAATTCTGGATATTTTTTTTAAATGGAGCATTATATCTAAAAAGTAGGAATGGAAAAACATTACATTTTTAAAAAGATTCAGAAAATAGTATGGCTTAACAAAGTAAATTATAGGAGAAAGATTCCTTTGACAATGAACATTTTTTTCCTCAAAGGCAGTTCCTATTAAATTTCATAAGTTAATGAGATGTTTGCATTTTTATTAACAAAACTCTTATAATTACAGTGACTTCAATTATTGTTTCCATGTATTAGTGATAAACTAGGAAATTTGCCAAGTTTCAAGCCACAGAGGTCCAGCAAAGGAATTGTGCTGGTTGCTCCTCGGAGTAAAGGGAAAACAAGGAATAGGATGGCTTTCCAAGACTTCCGTGAATCAAATCCAAGTGGGGATTGCCTGTGATAATAACACGCCGAGCACTGTTAGTTACTGGTGTGTGGAACTACTGCCACAAGGCCAGGGTTAAGCTTGAGCTCTGATGTCCTCTACAGATGTGCTCTTCCCACCCATAGACTACTAATTCCACCAGACACTGAGCCTAGGTTCTGCAGTGTTAAAGATCCACAACTGCTAGCCAGAAAAGCCTAGTTCCTGCTTTTTCAGCAGCAGGGGTAGCTGAAGGATTCATAAGAATTCGCAGTGTCCAGAAAGCTGGGCACAACTAAAAAAGACAGAAAATAGAGTGGATGCCAGAAGGAAGTGATGGGAAGATACCAGGTAAAGACCTAATTACCTATGGTTGGATTCAGAAGCTACTTCAGTTTGTGGTAATGGCAAGTCTCTTTGAAGTGGTGTGGTGGCATTTCCTGGTGTGGCACTTGTTGAGTACAGTCTTAAAACATTTCTTGATCCAGGACAGGGTGATTTGAAGGTACTCACACATAGAATGGGGCTCTTCTGGGTAGAGTCTGATGCCTGAGAGTCACCTTTCATTTCTATGGAAGCCTAAGTTATACATGGAGATATAAAGGGGTGGTACAAAAATTGCCCCAAGGAGGTAGATGAGTTGTTCAGGCAGCAAGAGGCATTTTTCTTAACACCCAATTTATACTGTCCATCTGGCCATTAGTCTACTGCTAAAAGGCAGTCAGTATGCCAAAAGCACCTTCGGAATCAATACATGCACACCAAGACGATATGGATGGGTATTTTAGGAAGTTGAAGCACCTAGGTATTTGGAGCCAAAAATAGGATTATTCACATTCCCTGAAGCAGAGGATGCACCCTAAGAGTTTAACCCCAGCAACTTCAACCCAGAACTCCCAGAACTAGAAGCTTTCTAAGTTAGTACATTACTCAAATACAAGACTGCTTCTGGGCCAGAGGTCATGCAGGATATCATTCATTAAACAAGAATCCCAACCTGGAGATAGGGTATTAGAATCCCCATGCACCCTGGACACTGACTTCTTTTAGTGACCTCTGAAATAATGTGATATATTTCTAGACGTGTCAGGGTGAAGATCAGTTAAGAATTACTGGATGGTCAGGAAGGGGATTAGAGGTTGCTAATGCCCAGACCAAGACGGAACAGTATATTTAATCTGACTGAGTCCCACTTCCTAAAGCTGCACTTGAGATCACAATCACTTTAGAGCTGGTTCAGTAGTCCAGTGATGGACAGGTTGCCTCATTTAGGCTGCAGTGAACCCAGCACAGGTATAGCCACTTTTCACCATAAAAAATACAAGGGTGTAAGTGTCAAGTCCTTAACGGTTATGTTTCTTCAAGTGTTGCCAGCATACTGTTCCTGCGCCATTGGGTGAACACTTGAGCAGGTTCAGTCAAGGAGGGCAATGATGAAAAATCAGAGAATGAAAGAGAAAGAAGACAAAATGAAGCGGTCATCTTGGTGGGGAGTCATGATGTTCAGGAGATGAACTGACAATCTGGGGGAGAATAATTATGTTGAGGTCCACCAAGAAAAATAGAAAGGGGAGGCAAGTATAATAAAAGAAGAGATGGAGGCATGATTATTAGGGAAAACAGGTAGTTCATATGTAAGGTCAGACAAGAGTCGGCACTCTAGGTCAGAATCTAGTGTTGTTTCACAGCTACAAAACTGGGCTTTTATTCAAAATTATACACCTCTAAATACCAAATCAAAAATTTCCCCTGCAAATTATAAAATTACCTGTTGCTTAGTAAGGAACCTAAGACCATTAAACTATCCTCCATCAAGGTGATAATTTCTCCTGATTCAGTTCCTTTGAGCAGGAGCTCTCCCTTTCCCTTAAATGCTGCAAAACTCAGGTTCTGGTTGGTCCAGTTCTCAATCACCTGAGTCAGCTTGGCTTCAATATCCTTCTCCTTAGTGGCAGATATGCAAATATCCTTGAGAGGGAAATCAAAGAATATGTCATGATGTTTTTTAATTACAAATTAAGTGCATTGTAAAACCATATAACATTTTTAGCTTGGCCCTAGAAGTCAATGAGTCATTTCACAGCCAAGAAAACTGAGGCTCAAGATCACTGTGTTGCAAGAATCTTTGATACGAAAGTCTCACAAGGCAAATAAAAGTAAATTATCTTCCCCAACATGTCTCAATTGATTTTCATATTTAACATCACAGAATCTCAGAGATGGGAAGGAATATAAAGGTTCAAGAAATTCTCACAAGTGATTATAATACAAATTAGGGAGTAATAAGTGCACATTGTTGTTGGGAATGTAAATTGGTGCAGCCACTATGGAAGACAGTATGGAGGCTCCCCCCAAAACTAAAAATTGAACTGCCATCTTATCCTTAATTCCACTTCTGGGTATTTATCTGAAGAAAGCAAAAACGCTAACTCAAAAAGATTTATGCATCCACATGTTCACTGCAGCATTATTTACAATAGTGAAGGCATGGAAACAACCTAAGTGCCCATTAGTGGGTGAATGGATAAGGAAAATGTGGTATATTTATACATAATGGAACATTATTTAGCCATAAAAAGAAGGAAATCCTGCCATTTGTGACAACATGTATGGACAGACTTTGAGTGGTAAGTGAAATGAGTCAGACAGAAAAAGGCAAATGCCACATGATCCCATTTATACGTAAAACCTAAACAAAAACAAAAAACCAGAAACACAGCTATTTAGGACACCCAAAGGCAGGGTGCAGAGTGGGTGAAACAGATGAAGGTGATCAAAGAGTACAAGCATCCAGTTATAAAATAAGTAAGTCCTGGGGATGTAATGTATAGCATGGTGACTATAGTTAATGATACTGCATTGCATTTGAAAGTTGCTAAGAGAGTTGATCTTAAAATTTCTCATCATAGGAAAAAAATCTGTAAGTATGTGTGATGATAAATGTTAACCAGACATATTTTTGTGATCATTCTACAATATATATATATATATCGAGTTATTATGCTGTTCATCTGAAACTAGTATGTTATAAGTCAGCTATATCTCATTAAAAAAGAGATCTCATGCAAATACTAAGCATAAAAAAAGAAAACAAACCAATTAAAAGTCTTGGAAAAGAAAAATATAATAATTTAAAATATTTAATAGACTAATAGTAAAAAAATGTGTAGAATTAGAAATCTGGAAAATGTTCTGAGGAACTCACCAAGAACACAATACAGAAATAAACAGAATTTTTTAAATGGAGGTATAGTTAAGGGACAAGGAGGATACACTGACAAGCTGCAAAACTAAATATTTCAAATAATTATCTCATCTCCTTGAGATACAGCATTATTTTGCAAAACCAAGGAATGTTCAGGATCATTCCAAATTTTGAGGGTGTATTACATAGCGCAACTAATACATCCTTGAATAGAACATTTATTTATCCAATTTTCAGAAAAGAAAAGGGAGACATTCTTTAAATAGGCCATTTGTAAGATCTTATAATCTGATGTACCTCAATGTCATCCTTATTTTTAAGGAGTGGTGCTTCCATAATATTTCTAAGACAGAAAGAATCAGATTCCACATCAAATGGGGTTCCAGTTAACTCAGAGATTCGATCCCAGTGTCTCTGTTTCATTGCCTTATTGGTCATCATTTCTAGTAGAGGACATGACTCACTGAAATCATCAATTCTTTTTTTCAGATCCAAAAAAGCTTGCCAATCTTTAAGTCCTTTTGGCAGTTTACGATATCTTTCAGAAAAAAAGAAAAAATTATTTCATTTACACATAGTTTGAAGAAGGTATTATGAATATACAGCACTATATCAGAAGATAAATTCTTTTATGAAATACTTATAGGATCCTAGGAAGATAGGCACTATAAAAAGGTACATTTAATTCAGTTGAAACTCACCTATTTTGAAATTCCTGCAGTTCTGCATTAATTTTTTCAATGTCTACATCTCCCCAAAGTATTTCATAATAACCACTAATATTGCCCATTACAGTGTCATACAGTCCATACAGCTTCTGCAGCAAGTTGAGTTCCTTTCTGGGAAACCAAATAAATTAAGTCATTACAAAACATATATTTAAAAAATAAATTCCATTATTGGATAGGCAGAATTCATCTAATCAAATATTTCATACATTATGTGTATAATGTCTTATAACCTATGCATACAACCCTGTTGGTTTCCAAACAAACACTTTATTAAAGCTCCATCAATTAGGTCAAGTTTATAGCTCTCAAATATCCCAAATTATATTATATTATACTATGATGTGACATTAACAAATGTTGATTATTAATACCATACTAATCACTGCAAATAATGTGACCAAAACTTGGTAACAAGATCAAAGCTAAAGCAAAGGTTTTGTTTGATTTTTTTTCTTTCAAACTCAGGCTAGATTTTTATCATGATGTCTGTCTTTAAGTCTGATTTTAAATATCACTTTCCTACCAAAAGCTTTCTCTCATGTGTCCAAATGGAGTTCTATCGAAAACAAGAATAAAAGGAGGGATTCCAGGTGTCGGTAAAGGAAAGCTTCTTTATTGTATAAAAGAACAAAAATTGACCACTCAACAGAGTTGTGAATTCTCCCAGGAATTCCTCAACTCTTAGCACACCATGAGGGTCCACTGAATCTAATTTTAGTTTTTGAGATTATTTCTTGAGTAGTTCTAATTATTTGTAAGGATTGAGAGTCACAACTTTTATTATTTATTACAGATAATCAGAGACCAAAAATAAATTTTGCTTATGTTTTCAATGGAGTAAAACTCATTCTATCTTGTGTTGACCAAAAACAAACAGACTGCCAGTAATTTCTCCAGCAAAAAATGGGTTTACTCGTGATCAGCAGAGCCATATGCAAGTCCCTGAATGCCAAGGGAAGGAAAACTCTTTTATAGAGGAGAACTGGAAGTTGGGAAGGCTATAGTAAGCAAAGAGTCCATGGCTTTTCATTGGCTGAGCTGTTGCCAAGAAAGGAGTCTCTTCTTGTTGGGCTCTGTTCATGTTGCAGGGCATGCGAGCATCCCCCTTCTAGTCTCCCAACTCTATTTAACTAAGGTTTCTGTTTATTAATTTTTTACACTTGCAATCATCATATGGGTGCACTGGACCCTTTTATAAATCTAAGATACATTCTGGAATCTTTTATCTTTTTTTCCAACTATTGTTTCATTTTTCAAATTCATCATCCTAGAAATTATTTCAATGTTAATCACTGATTATTCACAATTATACTAAAAGTGACTAAAATAATAAGAAAAATGAATGATGAAATCTCCTATAAGGATGATGCAACAGTGGGAAAAATCACTATTGCATCATCCTTCAAATTTCTTATTGTGTTGCTAAAATAGTGCATCATCTTTCAGGAAAGTATAAAAAAGGAACTCTGGGACACCATTTTTATAGTCTTTTGGCTTCTGTTTAATTTAGCTTTCACTTAATACAGTTAAGAATTTGGTACTTTTCATTTTCTATAGAAAAAAGCAAAAGAAGAAAGTTGACAAAGAAAGGTGCTTCCCAAGTATTAAACAATAAAGAGACAGAAAGCAGCACTCTGGACTCTAATTTTGATAGTGAAACTGTGTAAGTGAAATCTCAGACTTTCATGTCTTTAGATGATGATAATCTAGATCGATTTTTTAAACTTAATAATGTATGAGTGAAAAATATATTTCAATAGAGGCAAGGGCTTCATCATGCAATATTTTGCAACAAGAACCTAGACCATCCTATTTTGTGAAAAACGTGACAGGGTTCTTTCATTATTTATGATGTTTTTGTAAATTGTGTTTCCTACATTCTGCAAGTAGACAAATGTGAAAGCAGATGTATGTTCAAAGGAAACAGATGATGCAAAAATGAAAAACGTTAATTGAATTGATCATTCAAATTTAAAAGTAATAAAGAGTTTTGCATTTATAGTGCAAAGAAGATGGTGATCCTCCTCTCTTCAACAAAATTATGAGGGTCCAATTTTCAACAGTCTTGAGTTTTAACAAAGCAAGTGCAAGAAAAACCATAAGTAAGGATAAGCTCGACGCTACTGGAGATAGGCTTGAAATCTAGACTCAGTGTTTACAGGATGGGTATGCTCAGGGTTCATGCACAACAGCTGATGAGCTGCAGTGAAAATTTGGTCTCCGTTTCTTGTATATAAATCTTCAAACCAGGAACATTATGGAGTGAAGTTTGGGTTTTCTCTGCTTAAATTCCTGTTAAATTTTCTAATAAAACTGCCTTTCACCATTCCTTTAATCTTACTTCTGAAAATTATTCATAATTCCTTAAAAATATAAAAAATTTAAAGGGTCCACTGGTCCAGATGGTAAATGGGGATGATTAGTTTTCCTAGAATACTGAGGGTTAAAATAAAACATTGATTCTCAGACTGAGTATGCAAAAGAATTAACTAGAGAGTTTATAAAAGTGCAGATTTCCTGCGACCCAATCTTAGAGATTCTGATTCAATAAGTCAGGGGAAAGGACCAGGCAACAGCAATTCTAACACAAGTGGTCACTGGGTTTGGGCTTGGAAAACAACTGTTTTAGAAAAAGAATACAAACTATCTACCCTAAATGGCTGAAGAATTCATTTATCTTCAGACAATTTTAAGTCTATTCTGCCATAACATTTTCATGCTGGGACTCTGAAACAAGTCAACGTAAAATTTTAAAACCAAGATTCTAACAAGCTAATACCACTGTTTTCATTTTGCCTTTGAGGAAAGTTAAATTTCAAATTCTATTAAAATACACTTGTTTAAATCCTAGATCCACTGTTTAAAATCAATTAAATTTCTTGGCCAATCTCAATAAATTCTAAGTCTACTCAGTGGGGAAAAGCACTTAGCACAAATACAGTTAAGAAGGAATTGAGAGCTGAGGATGGCTATTCCTCTAAAGAAACAAAAGTTATCTGGAACTGCAGTGCTTCTGCACAATCACTGACACTATTCAAAAATTGTGAAAAGAAAAAAATAAAGCACAGGCTAAATATAGGCCACAAATGCCCAGAATTTTTGCAATATATTTTCTACTGCCCTATAGCATGTCTTTTGTATGTGGAAACTGTGTATCAATGGGTCAGGAATAGCCAAGAATGAGGGGACTGTTTAGGAGTTTTCCAAGCCAGACTCTTCTTTGCATGATGAAGGAACTAGTGGTGACATGATTCTTCTAATGGACAGTGTCAATTATTTGCTTGTAACACTTGTCCCACTTTTAAACTTACCTGGTTTTGTGTAAAACCTCATAGTCAGTCACAGGCAACCCAAAAAGTTGTTCACCAGATGAATATGTAACAAATTTCCTCCACAGATCATCGAAATTAGCCTATAAAAAGGTTTTCAAATTATGGTAATATGTAATTAATTCAGATCCCATTAAAGTAGAATTTATTATAATCAGAATAAAAACTACACTGAGGTTTATTTAATAATATCTATAAAACAAGGATTTGTGAAGCAAATTTATACTGATACCAAGTTATCAGAGGAAAAGTTAACCACTTAGGAAAATTAGCTTTCAAGCGTTCTGAAAGTATCTATTCTATATGAAATTATTTCGTTAATTAATTGATTCCCGGACATATATTACAAGTTCCCATAAATACATCTGAAGGTAATGAAACTGCCTTTTAAAAATTCCATAATTTAGACTTTTTCACTATTTCAGATGGGTCATCTCTCTTACAGGGTTCAAATAAGTGAAGCATTAGAATAATTCATTCAACCCTGTTTTCTCTACAAGCAACAAAAAGTCTATAAAGTAAAGAATTTCATTTTAACACCATTTGAAATATGTGAAAAACTCTAACAATTTAAATGAACAAAGTTAATGCACAGGTCTTTTGAATTGGAATTTGAATCTCCTATAGTTAGAATACTAAGTATTAGCAGTGTTTAAAGCACAAGAGCAAACAGAAATAATTCACTTGTGACAAGATATGTGTGCTTCTCATAATGGCATAACATATTAATAAGAATCCTAAATTTCCAGTGCTGGAAATTATCTGGCATCAGACCTCACAATGTTCAGATAATGATACCAATCTGACAGATAGATAACCTCAGCACATTTTACAGGAGTCAAATCAGGAAAGTGTCAAGACCCAAGAGCAACTCCAATAAACTCTTAATTGCTAGATGGAAAGAGTTATTTTGTATTTTTTATACTTCTTGGTGGTTGGTATGGTGGTTACTCAATAGATTTACTGAATGAAAAATCCATGGGACTATGTGGACATTAGGAAAGGAGAAACGAAAACTTCAAAGTTAGCGTACATTTAAATGATGACATTTAAAATCTTGTTAATGTGGTGAAAACTACTGATGAATGTCAGTCACTCACCCCTTTTTCCACTCAGGTCCCAAATAATATAAAAAGACTCGTAGCACCAGCCAAACGGGGAACAAGACGTCAGCTTGGCCAGCAGGCCAGCCAAGTACCCCATAACTCCCCAAGCTGGAGTAAAGTTGCATGAGAAAGCACCACTGGGACCTGAGGCCCAGTGTGAGATGAGGCTCCTTCTTCTTCCCCAGATCTAGATCT
The DNA here is from genome assembly GCF_009834535.1 of Camelus ferus. Lineage (NCBI taxonomy): Eukaryota > Metazoa > Chordata > Mammalia > Artiodactyla > Camelidae > Camelus > Camelus ferus. Next base: position 25,992,832 of record NC_045715.1, on the reverse strand, counting down.
TGGTACCTGCTTTTATTGGGGAGGGGGGCAGGGTACAGGGGGAACCTGCATTTGAGAAGAGTTAGGTCTGCAAGTCTGACCTAGAGTCACATATTTAGCCAGATGCCTGGAAAACAGGCAGCTCAGCTTACAAGCCCAGGCACGGGCAGAACAGAAGGTACAAGAAGGCAAGAGATGGGCTCTACATTGTCTTTTCAATGAAGTGACCACACCCCTGATAAACGGGTGGCTCATTAAAGTCCCAGTTACTGACCAATGAGTTGGTAACTCCTGAGGGAAAGACAAGGAAGTGAGTCTACCTTCAAAACATACTCAGCTCCAACCCCTTACCTAGGTCTCTACTCAAATGTCACCTCTTAAGGAAGCTTTCCCTGGAGGCCCTATTTTAAATTTCACATCCACTTTACATACACAGAGCCCAGCACTGTATGCGTCTTCCAGGCTTTTTTTTCCCTTGGCATTTATCACCATGCAACATTACTATCCATTTCATTATTCATCTTGCTCTTATTGCTGAGAGGTTTCTCTTGGCTCACCGGGCAGCCTCCAGGTCAGTCTTACTTCTGGCTCCTCCAGAGAGGGAGGCCTCTCCCTGGGACTCTGGCTCCAAACCTGAGGACTTCAGGTAGTAAAGGATCAGAGTCTCCTCCAGGGTTCAGCACAAAGGGGGCTGGCAAGGGTAATGGGAGGAGCTGGTTTCAGTCCAAGAGTGACCACAATAGTTCGAGAGAGAGAAGAACCCTGACCATAACAAGGGACTAGACTTTTTATCTGAGGACAACATGTTTAAGTGAAAGGTTTGTGCCTGCTGTATCCCATGAAAACCCCTGCCAGCACACTCACCGTATCTGACAGAAATCCATAAGAGCTACTAAGCTAGACCTGCCCTCCTGTAACCAAGTGGCAGAGACACTGGGCTCTGGGACAGATGATTCATCTGGCTTGCACAAGTTTATCCCACTAAGGACTAGCTGCAATTCCTGGTTGCTCTAATTATCCTAGAGAAACACTTTTCTTATCAGGGTATGAATTTTAAAAACACTCAAATCAAGGGAGATACCTGAAAATTAAATGTCATATGAAAATTCCACTTAGTTATGATGAGAAAAGGCTGAACTACCCCTATCAATTCTCAGGAGAACCTGCAATTTAAGAGGCTTCTTTCAACCTGACTGAACTTTTTGGGCAAAAGAGTTCATGGAACCAGCCTCAACCATCCATAGAACATACATATAAAGCAACAAGAATAAGATTTCTGACTCTACGTCTTCATTTATTTGCTTTGGGGCAAAAACCCAATCATTAAGTGACATGAAGTAACCTCCAACATGGGTAAAGGGATATTTAAAATATCTCATCAGTATGTGGCAAAGTTAAGGTATAAACTACAGAAAGCCTTTCATCTGTTTCCATAACACAAGTTCTCATACCTAGATCACAGCGGTCACCACATGGTTTTGCAATTATCTATCTAGCTCTCTTGTCTCCCTCCCATATCTTAGCAGCTTAGAAGTAAGAACCATTTCTTAATCATCCTTCTGTTAACCAAGACACCCAGTAGGTATCTGATAAATATTTTTTTTAACAACTGAGAATGCAGGTGGGGACATAAAGTGATCTAGTACAGCCACTATAGAAAACAGGATAGAGAAGGGGAACAAATAGAATTGCCTGACGCTCCTGGGAGACTAGTTTACATAAAAATCCATGAATCTGCAAAACATTAATCCAAGGGGGTGTGTGACTTTTCTCTAGATGTGCTCAGCAATCTGGCTCTAGAAAAAGATGGGGAATGGTTGGCCTGGTCCAGTGAGTTTTGTATGGTCTGAAGCAGGACAAAGGAGCTGGAAGTTTAAAGTGATGGATACAGAAGAAGGAAAAATAATGGATACAGAGGAAAGACAGGGAAACCATTTGTCAATATTTGATATCCTATTTTGATATAGTTTATTATTCTATGAATTTTTAAATCACTTTACAAACAAATGAAATGTCTGGAACTAGAATAAGGTATATGCTTAAGTTCAAAATCAAAGTCTTGTTCTCTAAAAACACACAGAGATTCTCTGTGCAGAAGAGCATGAAGGGATATGAGAGAAGGAATCAATTACATTACTTAGCAGATTAGAATACTATTAAAATCTGTAGGCACTTGAAACATTAAGTTTTCTATTGTAAGTTAAATGCATAAATTTCCCTCTAAAATCACTTTAAAGAATGACAACACATCAATGTAACAAAAAAAAAATGTAGTATTACCTGAAATATCTGTAGCCTGTTGCTAGCTTCTTGTGGTGGTATATTTGGAACCATGGGTCCTTCCTGTAAAATATAATATAATCTCCCTTTTAATTCTTAATCAGATGTACTTATCAATTTATTAGGTTTATCTATTATCTCCTTTTAAACAAATAAACACGATTTTTAATTTAAGTGGTCTAATTTTGTCCTGTACATGAATATTTCATTTTTTTTGTAATTCACATATTATACAATCCACTTCACTTAAAATGTATAATTGAATAGATTTTATTATATTTACAGAATTGTGTAACTATGATCACAATTTTAGTACATTTGCATCACTCTAACTTCCATTCATTTTTAAAGGACCTTGACAGAGCTAATAAAAAAATGTGACTAAATTACATCCTATATCAAAAGTTCCTAACACGAGAGCTCTGTTTCACTTCATTTATGATTATAAATGATAATGCTGTGGTTGTACTTTGGAATAACTGATACACAGTTCTGAGAACAACCTCTTTTCACTAATAGTTCAGCCTAATATGGAAACAGAGACATACATAGGTTGAATACTTGGAAGAAGCAGAAGGCTGTCTGTGGTGGCCATGAGCTAGAAAAAGCTGCAAAAGAGACCCCAGATGGTCTGTACAATCGTGAATATCATGGATATGCTAAATAAAAGACCAGACTGCCAGTATAATAGAATAACAGGGCAATTAAATGTTGACTAATCTAACCTAAAAGAGATAAGTTTTATAGTAGCACTAAGGACTTTAATCAGCTTATGAATTCAGATCTCTTGACCATTAAAGAAAGTAGAATTTGTTGGGACTATATCCAACTTCTGAGTTTAATTTCGAAGTTGTGGACAATTATCATTCATTGTAACAGGTTGAGAAGTCTGTGGGATTTACCAAGGATGATTTTCAGTGATCCTTTTAGTTCTCTAAGAGTCAGTGAAAAAGAAAATTAGTTGCACAATCCCCTGGCATTAAGGTATTATGCAAAATCAGTTGCATAACACCCTGAGATTAGGGCATTTATAGTTTTTTACAGCCTTCCAACAACTGTATTATACTTTCAACTATGAGAATTCTGGCCCTGAGAAAGGACAAAAAGTTGTTGCTCCTTTTATCAGTTACATCTTCTTTCTTCCTCCATAAAACATGCTTAACGGACTAACTATCCCCCCTTTTTGATAGCTGTAAATATGCAAACATAGCCTCTGACATACAGTTACAAATCACAGTGCATTTCTTAGGGTTCATCACTTTCATTTTATATTAAATATACCACCAAACATCTTAACACACAGCATGCAAGGACTTAAATTACCTTCTCATATGCTTCTGCAAAATTCATTACATCCTCACAGAAAACTTCCACAGACTCAAGTAGACTACTTTTAAACTTTGGCTGCAGTTGAACTAGTTCGTCCTGTACGGAAACCTAGAATAAAAAAGAACACTCAATGTGAGAGTGAAACTAATGTATTTAAATGAAAACTACAATTCTATTCCAGCAACTTTGTCATCTCACAGATGTACTGTGTGACCAAAGATGTCTCTGAACGTTATTTGTTAAAAAAAAAAAAAAACCCACAGAAATGAACAATCCATATGCACCAACAGGAGGCTCAAATCCTAGTTCATGACGCAAGAGGCAAAGCTAACTAACTGCAGTTAGGAAAAAGTTTTCCAGCTAACCTAGTTCAGGTCATGGCTATGGCCAAGGAAACAGTTACTACTATGGACCCAGTCTGGGTCATGTGCTGTCTCTAGGACCAGGCCACTGGATGGAATTAGTAATTTCTAGTAGGTTTACAGGACTGCAATAATTGGAATAGTTCCCAATAAGAAAAAGATATTACTCGAGGTGTAAAAGAAAAACAGTAATGCCCTCCACAGTGGTCGTCAAAGCTTCTGCTTAAACCTGCAGTCATAATAGCTAGCACTTAATTCCTGCCTTCTATCTGCTACACTCTTTACATATGTTAACTCATTTAATCCTCACAACCACCCTGTGTAGTGAATACTAATATTATACCCATTTTACGAGTGATAAAACTGAGGCACAGAGAGACTAAGTAACTTCTTCAAGGTCCCAGCACTAGCATGAGACAAGGTCAAAGTCAAGATTCAGAATCTGGCAGTGTGGTTCCAAGGTTCCTCCTCTTAACCACTGTCAACAGCAGCATCTTTCTGGGTTGGAACACATACAGCTTTACTCTTAACGGTGACTGTAGTAAAGGGTGGGTCAGTAGGTTAAACACTAACAGACAGATGAGAGAAAAACCCAAGTCAACCATTTTCACTGAACAATAATAAAGCTATTAAGATAATATATATAAAGCTTTTTAAAAGCTTGAAATGTATTTGTTTCTGGAGATAGTGACTTAATAAAAAATAAGAATTAAATCCGTACTTACAGCTTTGCTCTGCAATTTATTGAAAGAATATCTCAAGGTATCAACTGCTTCTGATTCTTCTTTGGTTACTTCAACTTCAAATCTGTTTAAAATAGCATAGGCTTCCTGCGGAATGGGGGTAGAGTTCAGAAGCATCACAAGGAAGGGAACTGCCAGATGACTTAGACGCCTCCTAGAAGCACACTTCTATGTCTTAAAAGAGGAGAAGAGTGGTTCCCCAAATTAAACGTGTATAAATACCTCCTCTAGATTCCCACTGATATCAGATATTGACTCCAGATCCCTGGCCCTGAAATCTGAATTTAATAAGCCCCTAGGTGATTCCAGTGGAGAGTAAGCAGATCACTTTGAGATACTATCCTAGGAAAAACATCCCTAGAATAATTTCCTGCCTCTCTCTCCTCCTTGATCCTGTGTCAACGCCATGCAAAATGTTTTCTCATACTCTATTAAAATACAGGTTGGAATATGGAATAAAATGATGATGTGAAAGATATCCTGAAGAGAAGAAACGGATGAACAAACAAACCAAAACAAAAACAAACTCATAGATACAGAGAACAGATTGGTGGCTGCCAAAGGGGAAGGGGGTTGGAGGGGAGGTGTGAAATGGGTGAAGGTGATCAACTGTATGGTGATGGACCGTAACTAGTTTGTGGTGGTGATCACTTTGTAGTGTATACAAATACTAAATTATAATGTTGTGCACCTGGAACCTGCATAATATTATATGCCAATTTTATCTACTTTTTTTTAAAGTGATGAATTGGCAACTGGCTTTACCAGAAGAATGTACGCTGAAAAACTGAGCTTCTACAGTCAGGAAAAAATGATATGATTATTTGTTACATCTTAAGAAGCCAGTGATGATCATTCAAAATTCCCAAATAATAAGATCTAAAGAAGTAGTAAAGACATAAAGTTCACAAGTTACCAAAGAGTATAAACTCTAAATGAGTTCAAGACAGCAATGCTCAGTCATGAACACTGGGTGCCAAAAGTAAGCAGCGGGAGTGCCGATTCTCCAGGAACTGCAGGCAATAAGGGAGTGCACTGTCCACAGAGAATTTGAAAAACAGGAATGAAATAAGTCTGATTTTTTATCATCACCATGAGCCAGAAATTTTACATATTGGTCATAAACACTTGCGGTAGACAGAACAATAACCTCCCAAATGTTACCCACGCCCTAATCCCTGGAACCTGCGACTATGTTACCTTACATGGCAAAAGGGACTTTGTAGGTGTGATTCAGTTAAAGAATCTGAGATGAGGAGAGCATCCCAGATTAACCAGGTTGGCCCAACGTAATCACAAAGGTCTATTTAAAGGAAAGAGGGAGGCGGGAGATTCAGAGTCAGAGAAGATGTGATGACAGAAGCTGGGGTAGGAGTGACGCCACGGCTAGATGGGAGCCATGAGCCAACAAATGCAAGCAGCTTCTAGAAGCTGGACAAGGCAAGGAAAGGATTCTTCCCTAGAGCCCCTGATGACATGTTGATTTTAACCCCAGAAGACCCATATTCAGACTTCTGACCTCAGGAAGCATAAAATAAAAAACTTGTGTTGTTTTAAGCCATAAAGTTTATGGTAATTTGCTACAGCAGCAACAGGAAACTAAAACAGTACTCTTCCCTAAAAACATCTATTGTTGATTTAAATTCCAACAGTTTACTTACAGTGCCTAAGTGGACCACTCCCACCATCTGCCCATGGTATGCCACTGGTCTATGAGTGAGACCCATAACGGGTTTCTAAGGAAAGCCGAAGATAAGGGGGAAACTTGTCTAGCATGTCAGAATTGACGTGAAAGAGTATAACCATTCTTTTCTAAAATGTAGATGCCAGCATAAAAACCTGAACACTGCCTTCGACCAGTACAGCATTATTAATATATTAATATTCTTTTGCAAACTGTTTACTGTTGATGATTATCAAAATCCTTCCCAGGACATCAACATCAGAGAGGAAAAACAGGCAGAATGTGCCATAAAATAGATGAATACATTAACAGCATCAAAACAACATCAATTTTTTAGTGTTTCTTTTTTTTAAATGGTATTTCAGGAAACAAAAATGCAATCATCTCTTACTTCAATTGGTCCCAAAGTCATGTCCATTTGAATTTCATTATCACGGATACAAGACAAGGCTTCCATTGCAAACCTGACATCATCTAAATCACGAATAGGTCTGGATAACTTTTTCAAGTATTCATTGATAAATGCTATCATGTCTGACATTTTCTTTTTGTATTCTTCATTCAAATAGCGACACAGTAACATCTTCCATGCCTTAGCCTCAATTGATAAGGCCAATTTCATTGGCTCTGGGGAAGACAAGAATAAGGTCAAAATAGAATACAGCTGACATTCTGAAACAATTTACTTTTGTGTCATCTGAGCATCTATAACTCCACAGTCCTAGTTGATAGCCACTAGGCACACTGAGCACTTAAAATATAGTTAGTCTGAATTAAACGTGCTGCAAGGTTACTAGACACTGAAGACTTAATTCCTGTTCCCATGGAGTATGTTAAGCTGTTCACAAGAAGCAACCAAAGTCTATGGAGAAGAATTTTGTAAATTAGTTCCAACACCATCCAATGTGAACCTTGCTCCATTTCTGGCCATCCCATTAGCAGCCCTCACTCATTCCCCCAGTTTTCTCCAGGTAACCCCACACAGTGAAGTGTAATATATTTTTTTGTCTGCCAGATCTGCCCCAGTCTTCCTGTTTTTCCACTCCCCCATCATCCACATGGTTAGAGGATATGTATAACCAGACCTTGTACTTAGGCCTAGTTGATTGTCACAGTAAACCCTTAACTTTTATGAGCCAATCAGAATCTTTTCTTGAAGGGAGAGGATATAGCTCAGTGGTAGAGCAGTGCTGAGTATGCACGAGGTCCTGGATTCAATTTCCAGTACCACCATTAAACAAACAAACAAACCTAATAACTTCCCCACCCAAAAAAAACCCCAGCAAAACAAAAAAATTAATAATAATAATAGTAATAAAGAATCCTTTCTTGAGAGTTTAGAATGAGACTTGACGGGGAACCATGTGGCCTGAGAAGCAGAAAAAGTCGTACAGAGAGGGAAGAAGAAATGAGGGGCAGAGAGAAAGGATTTCCTCGGTTTCCCAGACTGTTCCTGGTTCTGGTTCATTCCTAAGGCCCAAGTGCACTTTGGATTCTGGGATATACATTTTCTCCCTGAACGAATCTCAAGTAGGTTTCTGTTCCTTGAAAACAAAACAGCTCTAACTAGCCAACTCTGCCTTAAGCATCTTCACCCATTCTTCTTCCCCTCTCGGTATCCCTACACTGCCAGCCCTGCCAACCTTGAAAAGTGGTTGCTCCCCTCCCAACTCCCACAGTAAGAGGACTAGGGAGCTGAGGCAATTGTAGCCTGAGAAGAGACACAGCAAGCTTGCTGACTGGGGCTGTGAGATCCTGTCTCCTGAGGTCCACCCCTCATGAACCTCTTTTCTCCTTTTCCTGTGGCCTCAAGGATTCAGCCCACCTCCCCCTTTCTTTATCATTGGAGCCAGCTATTCCATTTTTTTCTTTCTTCTCTCTCTCTCTCAAATCAAGCACCCGGCTAACTCTCAAAACAGGGCTACAGTTGATTTTTGTATTCAGAATCATAGTGCTAACCACTATGAGGAAACAAATAGGAAATTTATATGATAATAAGAATAACAACAACAACAATAATAATAATAATAGGTAAAGTACAGTTTCCAAAACTCTACAGTTCTTGTAATTATTGCCCCCGATGCATGGCTTCTGATTTCTAGCTAAATAATCCCCTCAAGTACTTGCGATTCTTCCCCAAATTAAATCCCTTCTTGATAGATATAACACTACTTATCATTCACTGAACAACAACTACTTGCCAGTACTATGCTAAGTGTCTCAAATAAAGTAACTAGGTGGTCACTGTCATTATCACCAGCAGAAGACATGGAACTTAAAGAGGTCAAGTAACCTCGATATTCAAATTTGAGAGTAACAGTTACACTGACTCCTTGAGGACAGATCTGAACATCTACTTAAAAGTGGATAGTTGACGTAGGTCACTCAAATATCTTCTGAGAATAAAATTTCATAAATTTAGGACTAGACTGATTGTACCTTTGTAACCGTGGCAATTAAGGTAGTCACCACTAGTTTTAAATCCAAACCACACACCAAATCACCTCAGTTCACATACCTTTTAAAAGCAATCAGTATTAGCCCCACCCTTCTGAATGTCAACCAGTTGGCAGGGACATACTCAATAAGCCCGCCTCTGAGTGCCAATCAACCAACAACAGTCTCACCTGAGCACGCATCCTTCTGCAGATGATGTTAACCTGTTTATGCCCAGCAATCCTTGGACTCCATGCTGCCCAGACACCCAATCTGAGGTGAACAGTCTGCACTACTGGCAGCACTGTGCCTGTCCCGCATAGCTCTCCCTCACTCTAGTCAGCAATAGAGTCCACTTGGGGTTTTTTTTTTTTTTTACATTACGTGGATATCTCATTATCCTTTGATACTCTAACTCCAACTGGAGTAACTTCTCAGGAGACCTCAAACTGTTTGACTCTTATCTCAGGTACACAACCCTCTCCTCACAGCAACCTGTAGGTCCACCTATAGTTTTAGTTGTGTGAGTGCCAGCTGAGGAACTGTGCAGTGTATTAAGTGCACTAAGCCACGCTGGTATAATATTATGTGAACACAACATATGATAATATATAATATTTATAACATATATATGAACAATATTGGTGGTCTAGAAATACTTAATATTTATAATATTGTACCAATGTAGCTCAATAACTGCTTTCTAAATAAAGTAACATCTCATATGAAAATACAGATAACTTTACATAATATTTTCTGAATACCTGTGTGCAATTCAAGTGCTCCTACAACTATAACAGGCTTCAGCTCGTCAATCTCCTGTTCAAAAGTAGCGTAGTATAGAATTTCAGATCTGATTTCAGTCAGAGAGGGGTTGTTAGACAAGAACTCCTGTAGCAAGGAAAGAATCAATGTTTTCTTCAGCTTTTTGACCATATAAATCTTACACTTCTAATAGCTGAGTTAGACAACTGCATCTGCTTATATATTTTTCCACTTGAATGTGCTATCAGGCCAGTGGCTCAGTAAAGAAAAGGAGGAACAGGCAGTGACAGAAGAGGGGGCTAAGTGGGGGAATTTCACAGTTCTGAACGGTTATTCAGAGTTCAAAGTCTCATTGAGTCTCTAACCAAAAATACAGCTGAGTCTATGTAAGTAAATGTGACACCCTCGAACACCTGGCCTCTGGACATGCCTGGAACATAACTGGCACTCAGCTGCTTAAAGGAACCAAACAAAATCTGCCTGAGCCTCCTTATGGTCAACTTCCCCAGTCGTCACTGTGAGAATCACACAAGACATCATGTGTTGGATGCTTGGCATTTACAGGTTCTCGGTCTCTGTTTCTGAGTTCTCATCAGCATTACTGATATTTTCCTAGTCCTCCCACATGAGTTAGATACAAACAATTAAAACCCAAACTGCGTCACAAGTAATGGAAACACACCTTCACTTTCACGTCTCGGTCCTCTGTCCAGAGCGTCTTGTACTTTTGAAAGTCCTGCAGGGCCTCATGAGCCACCTTTCTGAGAGAATTCACAGAGGAAGAAAGGAGGAGCACCAACTTGGAAATATCCTTGTGCTCTGCTACACCTGGATAAAAATTCTTCAGCTTCCTCGCAGGAATAATTTCTTCAAAAGATTCTGAAAACAGACATTTTTATCCTATAGGTAACTCCTACATTCAACTTCAAACATTATCGATTTTAATATTTATAGACTTTCTTCAAACTTTATTTTCTTAATGACCATCCCCCTCCAAATAATTAAGACCTATTCTCTTGCTAGCTACATTTATTAAACTATTGTGTCCAATTTCAAGGTCTAAATTTCTTTAAAGTGAGAAAACTGTTATTCAGGGGAGAGAACTGAAAGATACTGATTAACCACTCCCCACACCGAAAAAAAATGTCCTCCAAGGAAATATCAAGAGTTTTTGCTACCCTACAGCACAGCATGGTGAGGCACCACATTTATTATCCAAATGACCTCAAGCCAGTCATTTAATCTTCATGGAAATACTTACGAGAATTAAATAAGACAACATATGCTTGTCTTCAACTCAGCATCACTATTCACCACCACTATAAACATCTCTCGCCAAAACTTGGTCATGTCACTGCCTTGTTTGAAATTCTCGAGTATTCTCCATCAAGCAGAGACCATACAGATATTTTGTTTGGTCCAAACAGTACCTTACTTTTTTTTTTAACATTTTTTATTGATTTATAATCATTTTACAATGTTGTGTCAAATTCCAGTGTTCAGCACAATTTTTCAGTTATTCATGGACATATACACACTCATTGTCACATTTTTTTCTCTGTGAGTTATCATAACATTTTGTGTATATTTCCCTGTGCTATACAGTGTAATCTTGTTTATCTATTCTACAATTTTGAAATCCCAGTCTATCCCTTCCCACCCTCCACCCCCCTGGTAACCACAAGTCTGTATTCTCTGTCTGTGAGTCTATTTCTGTCCTTTATTTACGCTTTGTTTTTGTTTGTTTGTTTGTTTTTGTTTTTGTTTTTTAGATTCCACATATGAGCGATCTCATATGGTATTTTTCTTTCTCTTTCTGGCTTACTTCACTTAGAATGACATTCTCCAGGAGCATCCATGTTGCTGCAAATGGCATTATGTTGTTGGTTTTTATGGCTGAGTAGTATTCCATTGTATAAATATACCACATCTTCTTTATCCAGTCACCTGTTGATGGACATTTAGGCTGTTTCCATGTTTTGGCTATTGTAAATAGTGCTGCTATGAACATTGGGGTGTAGGTGTCATCCTGAAGTAGATTTCCTTCTGGATACAAGCCCAGGAGTGATGGCTAAGTGACACTACTTACTTACCACAGTCACCTCCAAAGTAGAATTAGCACTAAGGTTTACTGTCATTTTTAACTTTGAATCTAAGGTGATGATAGTAAAAGACCGGTAAGTGTCCTTGCTCACTCATGACCAAAATCTGGAGGGAAATGTCTATGTGTTATGTTTAAGATGGGAGATGGAGAACACATACCCAGGGAGAATCAGAAAGACCATTTGCTCATCGTTACAATTCTAAGGTTCTCCTCATCTAAGATTTATTTGAACATTCTTACTGTCTTCCTTCTTCAGCTGTTTTCCCGTGCTCGGATGGCTCATGTCAGCAGTGGTGCGGGAGGGACTGCCGATGACAGACTTGATGTGACGGCTTTGCTGCTGCCCCCAGTGAGCCACCCCTCTGCTGACCTCCAGGGTTAAGTGGATCATACGGTTGATGGCTTGTTGAATGTCATCCAAACTAGGAACCATTACCTGTGGGAAGAAGAAACAAGCATCTGGTGCCGCCAGTACATACAGTCCATCCCTCCAATTTGCACCACCCCCATTCCCCACCAAGGGGGAAGCCTCTGCTGCCCAAGTGCAAGGCTGGTTTGAGCAGAGGGACGTCAGAGGAAGGTAGGCTTCAGACTTAATCCATCTTCAGGTTTTCCCATTCTACCCACTCCTGCAGGCAGAAAGGTCAAACATAGCACTTCTCATCCTTTCCCTGTGAGGGTGACTGGATGCAGCCAAATACTGTGGGCATGTGTTGCATGTCCATGAGGCAGAATAACTGAGGAAGTTATACTGCCAAGATTCTGACCTCAGTCCTGTGAAATATGCCAAATAAGCAAAGAAGCTGTTCCCCAGGAGGCCAGACCATGTAGATGTGGTGTCAGGTGAGCCATAGATTGTTCCTGCCTGACCTTATCCCTGAGCCCATCACAGAATGACCCTCAGTCATCCTGTGTGGCTTGCTATTCCAGATGCCAATAAGCAGCTGGGGTGGTAGAAGAGAGAAGTGTCATGACAAGGCATGGGGGGTTCCATGGTGCTCAGGGCACAGGCTCTCTCTTCCTCCCTCCCTCCCTCTCTCTCTCTCTTTCTTTCTTTCTATTCTGCCATGGGTTGCCTCACAGTTGGGTGTTCAGGGTAGGGATTTAGACTTCTAAGATGGTCTTATTTAAATAATTTAATGTCTGAAGTAAGAGAAAACAAGACAGACACTTACCTCTTACTCCAACCTGCAATACACCACAAGCTATGCAGAAGTAATTTTTTACAGTAGATATAAATAATACATTTTGATTTTTGCTAAATACTGAGATGAAGTCAAAAAATACATAGGACCACGAGGTTACCCTATGTAAAAGTTCAGTTCTAATGCTATACTTCTTTAATACATTACCAGAATATCATGGTATTAACCTGAATGTTTAATAATACTTACCACATTAGGAATTGCAAGATGTACTTCACATTTTATAAAGGAAATAACATCTTCTGACTGCTTCCGTCCATACGAGCTGTAATAAGATGATGTTTAACTTATAAAACTTAACCTAAAATTTCATAAATAGCTTGATTATGCTGCAACTTTCAATCCTAAAAATAAAGATCATTTCAAAATATAAATTACATGAAGAGAATGTTATTTACAATGGAATCATAAAATTTATAAACTAGTTCATAAACTAAGACAACTTAATGATTTAATATTATCCAAAGTGAAACATTAGTCTCCTGTGCATTTTCTTGTATTTTTATGATGCTTTCTTTCAGTAGTAACCACTTAATAATGTTTACTAAAAGCATCCCCTTTTCCCAACCCTACAACAGATGCTGGAAAAGATCACCAAGAAAAAAAAAAAAAGCATATTAACTTCACATACTTCTTTGCAAGGTTAAACAAGAGGTTTCTAGCCAAAGTCTTCCCCAGACTGCCTTTTTAAACAATATCAGTCGTGCTCAGACAGAAATACAAGCATAGAGATAGATACACGAGTGCAAGTAATGAAGTGACACACATCAGGGCTGCAAATTAATTAGATTATCTCTCTCTGCCTGACAGACACTAAAGTGATGTCCTCCCACATATAAGAGAGGCAAAACAACAACATGATAAAGTCTGTCAGCCTACTGCCTGCAGCTGTCGCTTTTCCAGAAAACGTGGGCCTGGGGTGACAGAAGCAAACCCACAGCAACCCCAGTAAGCGTGCAAGCCGGGCCACTTGTGAGTTCCCCATCTAAACCTGTCACATCCCAGCAACTCTTCAGAGGGCAGTAACTGCGAACTAAAGGGAAGTAAATACGACCCAGTTCTGCACTCAGGGTACCAAAGGTCGTGTGGAGGCAAAAGTGAAACTCCTAGATAAGGGGGGAAAGAAGAGAGAAACACACAGAAACTAAAAAACCTCTCACAAAGAGCGCCTATAAACTAAAGCCTCAATATGCAAAAGCAAGTCTAACAGTAAGAAAGAAGACGAAAGAAATTAATAATCAAAACAAAAGCTTACTGCAGACATAGTTTGATGTATAGAAGTATGACAAACTCTAAAATGAGTATATTGAGAATGTTCAAAGAGATAAGTGAATGGTACCTTCCAGAAAGACAATGAATTGCTAAACTAAAAAGGCAGAAATGATACAATATCTGGAGGATAAGGAGAAAGTATTAATTGAAATGCTTAAGATGCAATAGATGAGATCACCTTTCAGCTCAATACAGAGATACTTACTCACAATGTAGCCCAGAAAGACAGAAAGACGAAATAGATGACAGACTAGTTAGGAGACAGGAAAGACAGACTGAGATGCCCCAACATTGGAGATGGCCATTGGCCGAGGGAGCCCAGGACAGTGCTCGGGTTCAGTCCGTCCTGACACTTCATCTGGACAGTGCCTCTTCACTCAAAAGAGTGTCCTAGATGGAACAATAAATTACGAGGTCAGTCTATTCAACATTCAGCTACTAGAAGTTCCACAGCAAGAGAATGAAGGGAATGTCTCAGAAGCAACAACTGAATAGGAAACTGCTGAGAATTTTCCAGGGTTAAGGAACACAGTAAGCTCTCATTATAGAAAGCACACTCTGAGAACAAAGCAGGATTAAATACAGACAAATCCACACTGCTGGAGAAAACTGCAGAACATCAAGGATAAAAAACAAGTTTCAGTTAGACTCACCGCAGAATGCTCATCAGCAGCAACACAGGTCAGAAAAAAATGAAGAAATACTTTCAAAGTGCTGAGAAGCAAGCAAAAGTTTTTTATCCAGCTAAAGGGCCATGAAAGTTTGAGGGCAAAATAAGGGGCATTTTTCAGACTTAAAACGAAGACAGAAAGTTTACCCCTCACTAAGGGATCTGTGGGATACAATAAATACACAGGAATCTGAAGATTTTTAATAAAATATGCCAGTAAATAACTTACTTTCGAGTGTTCAAGAAAAGGTGAATGTGAAACATCAAACAACAGTGATGAAGTAGGTACAGTTCATGCCGAGGCCCTTATAGTTAGAAGACTAGAAAACTGGAAAACCAGAGACTACTTTTTAAAAACTGGAGCTAAATATATACATATACATATTCTAAATTTAAAGGTGACTACTTAAAGAACTGAAGTATAGGAAAGAGAATAAAAGGGAAAAAGTATCCAACCCAAAGACAACAGAGATAATAACATAAACCAAAAAGAAAGGACAGTAAGAAGAAACCACAAAATAAACTGTCATAAACTAAGTATAATTACATAAAAAAAAATCACAAAAAAAGTAAGCAGATTAAACTCTATTAAAAAGCAGAGACAATCAGGTCAAATAAAAATAATCAGGTATATGATACTTTTAGGAGGTAAAACAAAAAACTGGACAGAAAAGCTTAAATGTAGAGATAGAAAAAGATATACCAAAAAAGCCAGGAAAGTAATGACAGACTAAAAAGAATTTGAGAAATCAGGATTAATATGGATAAAGAGTTCACCAAATAAAAATGAAAGAAACAGTGTTCTAAGCAGATTTAACTACTGTGACTTCCCATGCATCTAACAATGTAGACTTAAAAGATGTAAAACAAGAACTGACCAAAACAGAAGGAAAATTTGACTTCACAATCACACTGGGAGATTTTAAGAGTGCAATTAAATTAAAATTCAGCAGTGAATAATCAAGGAATAGCCCTAACAAATAACAAAAACGTGCAAGACTTTTGCACAGGGAATTATAAAACTTCATTGAGAAATATCAAAGAAGACAGATAGATAGAGAGTCAATCCATGATCCTGAATGGAAGACTCAACAGTGTAAGGATGCTCTCCAAATTTATCTATAGATTCAATGTAATTTAAATAACCATCCCAAAAGAAAGATCAATTTTACAACAACTTTTGCTTGATTAACTAATTAACCGTATGGAAAAATATATACTACTTTCCTACCTCACACTAATCACAAAAATCAATACCATGTGGATTAAATCCCTAAATGTAAAAGATAAAACTATAAAAATTTTAGAAGACATTATGAAGTAGGGAGAGAATTCTTTTAAAAGACATAAAAAACCACAAATTACTAAAGAAAAGACTGATATATCTGAGTATGTTTAAACTCAGCAAAGAATATCATAAAGAGAATAAAAAGGCACAACTGAGAGAAGTTATTTCCTAAATTTCCATCAACAAAGTACTATATTGAGAATACCCATGAATAAATTTAATCCAATAGAAAAACAAGCAGAAAGAAAGGAAGGAAGGAGGGAAAAAGAAAGGGAAAGGCAAGGCAAAATTTTAAAAAAGAGAAACGACAAATGGCTCATAAACATGAAAATGTGTTCAACCTCATCAGCAACCAGGAACAAAATAATTTAAGTCCCAATGAGATGCCATTTCACACCCCAACGCTGGCAGGAATTTTTCAGTTGAACAACACCAACTGTGTGCAAGGATGTCACGCCATGGGTGCTCTCAGGCTAGGCACTGCCTGGTAAACTGAGGCGTGCACACAGCCCAGGGCCCAGCCATTCCACTCCAGCAGGTGCAGGAGGAGACAGGTACAAGAATGTTCACAATGGCCCACACTGGAAACAACCCAAATGACCATCACCGGTAGGAAAGATAGACAGTGTGTACACTCCAGTTACACAGAAGTGAAAATAAATTATTATTAGCACAGATGAATCTTAAAGACAATACTGAACACAGTTCAAATACAGGTAAAATTAAACGACACATTGATTAGGGGTACAAACGCATGTTGAACGGTAAGGAAAACCAAGACAATGATAAACACCAAGTTCAGGACAGCAGTTACCTTTGGGTGAGCAGACAGAGGACCAGTAAGGGGACTGGTAGTGCTCAGTGTTCCTTGTCTTGGCCTGAGTGCTAGGAACATGGTTGTTTGTTTTTCACCGTTCTTGCAGTATTACAAATACGTTTTCATACAGTTTTTTCATAAATGCTATGTTTTAAATTTTATAATTTTTAAAATTAATACAAATAAGAGGTACTATTAGCATGATGTTAATACTGAGTCATATTTAGCATATTTTCAACTTGCCTTGCAACAAATATTCTTCTTTTCATTGTGTCCAAAGATAATCGTGTAGCTTTTTGAAGACTGTCTAGTAATTGATGAGAGAAAAAAACATACACCTCTTTACATTCCTGTAATGAGAAATCATATTAAATTTGGTACAAAAAATAAAAACTCTTAACACCCCCAAAGCAATAATACAATATTAGAAGTGATATGAGAAAGCTGAAAAATAATAAACTATACAATTTCAATTATATTGTAGAAATAAATTCAATCGTAAATTACTTGTTGATTTTTTAAACAAATAAGAATATATGAAACGTGTGCTTTCATGAACACCCTAGCAAATTATAAGGCCTTACTCAAAAGCTAAAATTCAAAACTAGCTTATTGAAAGTAATCCTGGTTTGCTCAAAATTGAATAATTCACTCAACAAAACTGAAGCACGTAAGTGTGGTGCACTTCTCAATGCTTAGGGGTGGGGCACAAGAGGACATTTAGTTTTCAACCTCAGAAAGCTCAGCTTGGTGGATAACTGTATTTTTAAATGTATGATACAAAAATATATAAGATGAAACTTCCACCATCCTGGAACCACGGTCTACCCCTCTGTCCAAGCCCTTCTTCCCCTCCAGAGAAGTAGCCAAGTTTATTGATCAATAATCAAGCCCAGGATAAATACTGAGCCTGGGCAGAGATCTGGTCACCACATCTTGCCTGCACAGTGTGTCACACATCCAGGGCCAGGCTCTGGCCATACAGTCCCTCCCTACTCTACTCTCTGCCCCTCTGAGACTGTGTGGGCCAGTAGGGAGGGTTATCAGGTATGAACAAAGAGGAATACAATCAGGTTGGGTCAATTACGAGGCTAAAGCACAGGCATGATACAGACTTTTATGTTAGACAGACCGTGCTGGCAGCAATGTGGAAGATGGATTTGAGAGGCAGAGGCTGGTTAGGAGATGCCTACACTGATGTATCTCCATGTGTTCCCCAGTTCGAGAAGCTCTGATGGCACTCAGTCTTGCTCTAAGGACTCCTGTCAGTGTCAAAGGGAATGCAACTGGAAAATAAGGACTGCTGACACGGGAATACACTTCCTTTCTCCGGCTGACTCCCACAGATGCATAGTGACTGCCTGGTGTGTGGTACTGATGGATAGTGACTGCCTGGGGCGTGGTACTGAGAAGCAACCAAGATCTAGACTCGGAAGGAAGGTGTTTCCCAATCAACTGGTGGTATCACCCTTGAGCCAGAAGGCAAAAGTGGAACAAATACGTGCTGTTTATTTCCAAAGCCTTATTAGAGTGTGTGTGAGAGAGTGAAAAAGAACGTAAAATGGAGAAAGAATGAAAAGATGAGTGCGAGGAATTAAAAGAAAACTGACAGGAGCAGGAGAAAGCAGGAATTAGTACAAATGTGGGGGTGGCATTCAGAGCTGCTGCACAACCAGAAGGGTGAGGCCTAAGAAGGAGAAATAAACCCTGTGCCTCCTCTTCAGCTTTCATGCTCAGCACACCTCAGTGTAACGTGAACATCTGCCCACCGAGGGTTTCTCCTGTGGGAGAGTCCGCAGGCTATCCATGGTGCTAATAAAAATGCAGATTCCTGGGCCCCGAGGGAATCAAAATCTGGTCTTGCAATGTAGGTAACTCTATTAAAAATAGTAACTGAGAACAAGGTTCTCCACTCTGAGTCAAATGGATGGTCACCACAATCCCAGATGTGACGTTTACTATATAAGAAAACACGGTCAGTCACGATGTGGGGAGATAACTATATAAACTATAGTTGACAGAATCACATTAAAAGCTGACGGAGAAAAACTGGGAAAAACTGTAAGGACTGCTGTGTCTTGTCAGATCCTACAGTGTAGAATTCGATTTTGTTATAAATCCAGTTGGTTATAAACCCACGCAGATTGGTTGCAGAAAACTGCCTGGAAATAAAAGCATCATTTGGGGTTATCTGTAATCCTAGGAGTCATAGTTCTGTGAAACTGCATAAAGTTGTTTTACAATAAATACCTTTTTAAATTCATCTTCTTTATTATTAACATCAACCTCAGACACAATATGAGTCTCATAATCAGTGTTCTCACCCTCTTCCATTTCACTTCCAAAAGCAACATGCTTCCTCTGTTCTATAGATAAAAGACAAAACAAAAATATAACATTTAATACTCAGCGTTTGGCTTACTCTATATGGTCAAACCTTCTTAGGAAGCTCCTTTTTAAAAAATTCTTAATTTAAAAATTAAAAATTTCTTCCTGTAGGAATCATCCTTGAATTCACTATAAATCGCCCACCTCAACAGAATTGACATTCTACTAGGAAATACTCCCTTTAAATACACTCTGTCTTAGTATATAGAATTAATAAACATTTAAACAGGGTTTTACATGTTATCTTTCTAAAATATCTATTTACCTTTGAGTTTGCTGGTGTGTGCTTATTTTTGTACTTCTGATGGAAACTACTTACACTATGTGGGGAAACCGCTAAGAGAAAAGAAGGCATGTTGTGGGTCCTTATTTAAGTTTGGAGTTTCTCAACCTCAGCACTACTGACAGTCTTTACTGGGAAACAGAGCATGTTCAGCAGCATCCCTGGTCTCTACTCCCTAGATGCCAACAGCACCCCACTAGTGTGGTAGAATGCTGCACCAAAAAAACCACAGTTAACACAGCAGGCCAGAGACTGCTATCCACAGAAAGGCCTGCTTGCAAAGCTGGTCCTCAGTTTGTGTCTGGGAACATGGATTTCAGAAGGGTGCTCACCATTCTCTAACTCATAAAAGGGGCTCACGGTGCCTAAATACTTTGTGCAAACAGTGTGGTTTACGTTGAGTGCCAGCTTTCCTTCTGGGAGTCTGGAATTCCGGTACTTGCCAAGCAGAAGGTGCCTACTGGAGAATGCTTCTTTAACTCTTATGACTCGCACATTATAACTAGCCACATTACCTGGTAACTGTTTTGCTGATTTTCCACTGTACTTAACTTCATAAATAGTTTCGAAGATTGAAATAAGTTCTTTGACAGCTTCTTCTACATGCTTACTTTTGTGGTTTAGGACCTCTGCCCATTCTTTTGTGTATGTCTATTAAACAAAGAAATGACTATTAATTTCCAGATACTTAAAACTACCGTGAAATGTATTAATATGACTTCAATTTACCAAACTAGAATTAATGCCACTTAAAAACTCCTAGAGAGTTGCCAATAGCATAATGATTCAGACCCAAAATGTCAACGCTAAAAGCAGCTTGAGGCAGCCTCTACGTCTCAGGCAAAGAAAAGGAGAAGAAAGAAGAAACATTCAGTCTTTGACCTTTATCTGACTCAATCACATGTAGCTATCTATATCCACATTCATAAGGGTAAAAAGAAAGAAGCCTGAAAGAGTAGAGATGATGATGTCAAAAGTTGAAAATGAGAATAGTTTTAAAAAAGGACAATCCAAAGTGTTGTTCTGAGATTCAAAAGACATAAGGTTTTAAAAAGTAAGCATAGTGTTATATGCCAGGTATCAATTTAAGAGGGATATGTGTATGAACTCATTTAATTAAACAACAACCTCTTGGGATAGGTAACATTACTGTCCCCATTTCACAGATGAGAAAATTGAGTCTCAGAAAGAATTAAAAATTTGCCAAGGTCACACGGTAGTGGTAAGAATAGGGGTTTGACACCAACTTTCCGTGATTCTAAAAGGCTTTGCTTTGCCTTTCTGAACTTTTCTAATAGTCAGCAAAAGCTTTAGGAAAAGTCAAGAAATAGTCACATTCAGAAAAGAAAACTGGCTTATAAAATTGAATAGGCCTTTTGACATACTCACAATGTTCATGCATTTTAGGAAAGAGGAAAGTAAATGGTAGCAGCCAACTTGGGCCTTCAAAAGCAGTTCTGCAAAGGAACTTAAGTCTATCTATGCAAACGTCTCCCCAGACAAGTCTTGGGAGGTCCCATTTTCTCCACGTACTGCCCTCATGTGTTCCTTTCTTGACTACTAGATTGAGAGAGAGACGTAATCTGCCCCCTCATTTACACCACCTCATCTGTGTCTGAACCCATCTTCATCTTTTCTAGTCTCAAAGGAAACAGTGTTCCTTCTCTGACCTGAAGACAGTCTCTGATCCTCCCCACCCCCACCATCTTTTCTAACCTTGCCCCATCATTCATTCATTCTATCCTTTCTAGTTTTTCAACACAGTGTTAAAATGTTGGGAATGACAATGGTGGCTGAGAGATACTTCAGTCTAGCAGGGAAAACAAGTGTTAGGCAAGTGGACACTTACAGGTGACCTGGGAAAACTGGACACATGTGTTTACATACACACCCACCTCTACCTACTTTGAAATCCCCTAAGAAAGGAAACAGACCACTAGTTAAACATGATAGATTAAACACATACATTTACCTCCGTACTCCCCTGATATCTCTGGAAACCAAGACAAAATAACATAAAGTGATTTTTTTTTATGTTAAAATGACATACCCACAAGAATAAATGGGAGGATGCCACACAAATTCTTCTACATGTTTCCATTACTATATAATAATAAAGTTACTGGTATTCGACCATTGGTGCTAAGAAAACTGAGTATCAACTTAACAAAAGAATGAAATTGGATCCTTTCCTTACACCACACCCAAAAGTTAACTTAAAATGAATCATAGATCTACGTGTAACAGTGAAAACTATAAAGCTCTTTAAAGAAAACACAGGCAACAGGCAAATCTTCATGATCTTGCATTAGGCAAAGTTTTCTTAGATATGACACCAGTGCAGAGCAACAAAAGAAAAAACAGATAACTTGAACATCATCAAAATTTAAAACATTTGGGCTTCAAAGGAGATCATCAAGAAAGTGAAAAGAGAACTCATAGAAGGGGAGAAAAGGTTTGCAATCTGATAAGGAACCAGTATCTAGAATATAGAAAGAATTATTCCAACTAAAAAATAAGAGGACAGATAACCCAATTTTAAAATGAACGTAGAATTTGAACAGACATTTCTAAAAGAAGAAAGGTATATAAAAGGTTTATAAGCACGTGAAAAAGTGCTCGATATCACTAGCCATTAGGGAAATACAGATTTAAGCCACAGCGAGATACCACTTCATACCTACCAGGAAGGCTATCATCAAGAAGACAAATAACAGGTGTTGGCAAGGATGTAGAGAAAATGGAACTCTCATATACTGCCGATGGGAGTGTAAAATAATGCAGCCACTTTGGGAAAGTCAGACTTTTCTTCAAAAGGTTAAATATGAAGTTAACATACGACCCAGTAACTTCACTTAGTGAAGAACAGACTGCAAGGCCGAGGAGTAGGCCAGGGACAGGCCGGAAGGCAGCCAAAATATTAAAAAACCTGAAGACACAAGCCATCCTGAGCAAGATCTGGCAGAAACAGCAAAGAGCAGAATTAGACCCTCCAATTTCTTCAGATAATGGGATTGTTATAAAATATATTTTAAATATCTAAATGAAAAAATTGAATTAAAAAAAAGAAAGGAGCAAGATCATATAAAAAACCAGATATATTTGAAAAAAAATAGAAAGTAACTTCAAGAAACAGATAAGTACATTCAAGTAAATAGAAAATTCAAAGTAAGAAAGTAGAGAGTAGAAGTGTGTCCAAATATATTGATAGAATAAATGTGAATGGGCTAAAATTACCAGTTTTTAAAAATCAGAGATTTTTCATAGTATATTAAAAACAAAATCCAGCTAAATGGTCTTTACAAGAGAAAATCTAAAATACGAGAACCCAGAAAAGTTGAAAATGACAGAATAGAAAACGATATATCTGGACAATAACAACCAAAAAAGGCTGGTGTAACTATATTAAGATCAAACAAAATAGACTTTAAGGATAAAAAGCTTAACACTAATAAAAAGGGGCAAATGGCCAGGAAGACATAATCATTTTAAAGTTGCATGCTCTAAGCACAGGATGTGGAAATTGGTCAGTTAGTGTTGTCTCCATTACAGCCAAGGTCCCAAGGCTGAAAACAAATGATGTTAAGATCCTACATACTATGAAAAAAGTAGTTCTTAAAAGGTAGCAGGGGACCTTGAGGTTATAGAGAGGACGTTTGATCATTGGTAGAGATTTGGTAGAAATAAGAGAAGGGAACTTCAAAAGAACTACTCAGAGACCCTGATCCACGACTCCTGGGGCTCGCGGATGGAGGGGCTGACCCAGGCCTAAGCAGTCCTGAAGCAAGAGGCTGGCTGGCTATTCTAACCCTAAAAGGCAAGGGAAGGTGTCCTGGGAAGAAGCAGTCACATTTCCATAGAAAGAGGAGCAAAAGTCCCTGTTTCCCATGGGCCAGATTAGATCCCCTGAGATGGAGCCATCCTTGGTTGTCTTGAAAAGGACACTAGCAAGGTGACCCAAACCAGCAGGGTGGGTATGGCTGAAGCACAAAGCAGGTAAGTAAGAAAAAAAAAAGAGTTCAGTTCAAGACATAAAGGGAGTGCTTTTGAGAGAGATTGTGCTATGTGCTGGGCCTCAAAAATGATAAGACAGGGTTCCTGTCTTTGCATGTTTGAGCCAATGGAAGATAAATAGGTATTCAAATATGTTTAATATAATATGATGCTGAGGAGGTTAGTTAGGTTTTATCCTGTATGGTGTGGGTGCCACTGCCCTTGAAGGATTTAGGCTGTGGAGAGGTTCACAATCAGATTTGGTGGCGATGTGGAGGGTGGATACGATGGCGCGAAATACAGAGGCAGAGAAACAAGTCGGGTCACAACATCGAATGCTGAACTCAAAATGAGCATTAAAAGCCTGACCTAAGAAAGGGTAGCAGGTATGGAAAAATTAGGTAATTCAAGCAGAATCTTAGTAAGAGGTAAAACCTGGCTAAGCCTTAAAAGACCGACTGGGTTTGGGGATGGGAGGGAAGAAAGGAGTCCAGATGATGTCCAGGTGACTAAAGGGGAAAGTATGCAGTAGTTAAAACCATGAGTGTAGATACTGCCCTGGGAGCATACACAGAGGAAGAAGAGCAGTCAACACTGACAGGACCCCAGGGAACTCCAGCATGAGGTTGAGAACATTGTCAAAATAATGTCTAGGGTGTGACCATGGGCTTGAGCTGTTGACACCTTGTAAGTCTTCAGCGCTGAACATGTCCCCAAAAAGAACAGAATGTCTAAATGCCACTGACACAGATTTCTACTTTTAGATTGCAAATTCACACTTCAGGTTTCTGAGCCAGGATTGCTATGAACAAAATATAATACATAAATTGAGCATACCTCATTGAGTGTCAACATATCTTCTACTTTGGTAGCACTGCTTTCGGGCAGGGAAATTAACACCGTTTTGGCTATCTCCTTTAGAACTGTATCAATATGCATTTCACACAAGTCACTGATCTACCAACAAAAAATAACATGTGGAAGAAAACTCTTCTTTCATCCAAAATGCACCGGAGTTATAAACTAATTTACAGAGCTATATCCAGAAACTTGAATCCTAGCCAGGCATAACTTGGTGGGAATTTTAGGAGCACATCTGCAAAGGAAGCTTGATGTGAAACTGAAGTTTTATCGAGCAGCAATGTGTGCCACAGCCTCATATGCGTTATTTCCTTCAGTCTTCATTCCAGCCCATGACTCTACTATCCCAGTTTTATAGCTAGAGAAACCAAGGCTCAGAGATGTCAAGTAACCTGGGGAGGAACACACAGCTGGTGAAAGTGAAAGAATCCTACCTAGGTCTGTCTGACTCTCAGACCTCTGGGTTTTGTCTGTTAGACCATGCTGCCACCACAGACAGACTAGCACATCTAAAAAGATATGCATGTCTCATGTAGCAAACATGTCAGAAACCAACAGACAGTCTCCAATCGGATGACCGCCTCATCTAATTAACATTAGCTGCATTAAAATTTAAGTACTCCACTCTGCTATCTTCTGCAGCCTATAATTATCTCATTTCCTAAACTACACTGGAGTTGAACCATCATTTTCACATATTAAAGGCAAGGTAATTCAGGAACAAGAACAAAACAATCCTAAATCAAAAGGCCTCAAATCAGTTAAAGAAACATAGGGTTTTTTAAAAAACTTAATGGATGTCCTTTTAGTTAAAAGTCACATCTTTTAAAGAGCTGTCATAGGTAATCTAACTATTACTCACAGTCTGAGTATTAATGTATGTAGTTTAAAAAACATTATCTCTCATACCTTCTTTAAGAGTTGACTGAACATATCCAAAACTAAGTCCACTTCTTGAAAAAAGCTTTCTAGTGTCAAAGACGACCATGTTAATATTGTGAGCCCTTGCCGCAATACAGATTCCACCTAGAAAAAGAAAAAACAGTTTCCATTATAATTAAGGAGCATCTGCATTTATATTTTTTTTTAAAAAGGCTACCTTTTATTACCTGGAAATATTACAGGTTGTATTTCCCCTCCATTATACCTAGTAAAGGTGACTTTTTGTTTTTAATCATCTTTGGCTGTCCATGAAGCAATCATGGATTCTTTAAAAGTGCTCATTATTCCGATTTATTTGTTTTTCAAAAGCAACAACACTTACACAAGAAATCATTCTGTAGAAAACTAGAGCTATAAAGTTGAACCAGAAAGAGGGTCTGGACAAGAATACATGTTCTCAAATCCATAATTTATAGAACTGGAATCTAATTTTACACAACAGGGAAAGCAATATAAACCCTCAACATTACCAACCTTTTTCATTTTAGGAGTCATCAGATTGACAAACACAGAAGGCACTTCCTGACATAACTCATCATAATACTGCAGAAGCCCCTGTTAAAAGTCAAAATGACATGTTTTACTTTAATTTATTTTAAAGCAACAGTCATATTTTGATTCATACCAGGAAGGTTTCATTATACCTGTTTCCTCATAGCCCTGCCAAGATGGAGGCTGCTTATTTATACCAATTTGCTGCTCTCTTTCCTCACCTGTAAATTACCTGAGCCTTCCCCCTTAAACGGCAAGTCTTTGGAGCGTTCTAGACTTGCATTTTTCATAATCATTATTTAATTGTCTTTCTAGATTTATGCTATTTTAAATGGCTTGGACAATTATCTTTTTGTGATGTCTGTCATACTACATTTTCCCCCTTTCTGTTCCTTGTCTGCTGACATATTACAGTATACTTATGGAAGCCACACTTGTTTTCCTGAATCAAAATAAATACAGACCCAATCAGAATTAATAAGTTTTATATTTTCTTTTAGATATTTTTTAGAGATGAACCATAATGATCAATTTTTGACCATTTTGTAACTTACTGTGCTGTGTGATGGGAGACGTGGATTCAAGTTAATTCTTCCCAAAATTAATAATATTAAACTGTTTCAATGTCTACTTCATAGTTTCAGAGTTATTAATTCCTTCCCTTCTTTTCTGTTACTTGTAGTTGAACTTTTATGTACACTTGACATTTGGCAAAGGACTGTGACCCTCATAATAGTATTCGATACTAACTAAACTGTAAGATGCAGTGCATATCTTAATATTGATACTAATCTCAATTTATAACAGTACTTTGACACACTATCCTCTGAAGTCACAACTGGCCAGTATGAAAGATTAGGGCTTCTGATGTTGAAGCCAAAGTTTCCACAATGCCAATGCTCCTCTTAAGATTTTTTTGAATATATGTAACAAAATTTTGGTAAGAGCTAAGATTACGAAACTAGAACAAAGCATATGCATAAATCTTTTTGATCTTGGCTTAGGCAACAGTATCTTAGATATGACACTAGAAACACAAGGGATAAAAGAAGTAGATAAGACGGACTTCATCGAAATTAAAAATTGGCTGTACTTCAAAGGATACTATCAAGAAAATGAAAAGATGAAGTGAGTCAGAAATAGCCATAGGATATCACTTATGTGTGGGATCTAAAAAAATGACACAAAGAAACTTATTTACAAAACAGAACAAGATTCACAACATAGAAAACAAACTTACAGTTACCAAAGGAGAAAGAGGGGAAGGAATAAATTAGGAGTTTGGGATTTACAGATATAACCTATATATAAAACAGGTAAACAAAAAGGTCCTACTGTATACTACAGGAAACTATATTAAATGTCTTGTAATAACCTATAATGAAAAAGAATAAATATAAATTTATAACTAAATCACTATGCCATACATCAGAAACTAACATATTGTAAATCAACAATAATTCAATAAAAAAGAAAACGAAAAGACAACCACACAACAGGAGGAGAAAATATTTGCAAATCATGTATCTGATTAGGGATTTATATCCAGAATGTATGATGAATTCTTACAACTCAATTATAAAAAAGACAAATAACTCAATTTTTAAATGGGCGAAGGACTTAAATAGGCACTCCTCCAAAGATCTACAAACGGTAGATACACACAAGAAAAGATCCTCATCATCAATAGCCATAAAGAAAATGCAAATCAAAACCACCTGGAAAAACCACTTCACATCCAAATGTTCAAATAAAAAAGGCAGATAGTAATAAGTGTTGGCAAGGATGTGGAGAAAGTGGAATCATCATTCACTGCTGATGGGAATATAATATAAGGCAGCATTTTTGGAAAACAGAGTGTGTCAGTTATTCAAAAGGTTATACATAGAGTTACCAAGTTGCTAAAACCCAAAACAGTATGGAGTTCCCTCAAAAAACTAAAATAGAACTACCATATGATCCAACAATTCCACTTCTGGGTATTTATCCAGAGAATACAAAAACACTAATTTGAAGAGATATAATGCACCCCTGTGTTCACTGCAGCATTACTCACAATAGCCAAAACATGGAAACAACCCAAAGTGTCCATCAATGGATGGAGGGATAAAGAAGAGGTGCTATATACACAATGGAATATTATTCGACCATAAGAAAGAAGGACATCCTGTCATTTGTGACAACATGGGTGGACCTTGAGGGCATTGTTAAGTGAAATAATCTCAGACAGAGAAAGACAAATACTATCACTTATATGTGGAATCCAAAAAAGCCAAACTCATGAAAACAGAACATAGAAAAGTAGTTGTCAGGGGCTGTAGGCTAGGGAAAATAGATAAATGTTAGTAAAACTTTCAGCTATAAGATAAACAAGGTCTGAGGATCTAATGTATAACATGATGACTGTAGTGGATAACTCTGTATCATATAACTGAAATTTGCTAAGAAAGTAGAACTTAAATGTTCATATATATATATATGCATACACACACACACATATAGTGATGGATGTGTTTGTTAGTTAATTAACTAGATGGGAGGAATCCTGTCACAATATATATGTATATCAAATCATCATGATGTAAACTTTAAATACTTTATAATCTTATTTGTCAATTATACCTCAATAAAGCTGAAAAATTAAAAGAATCAACATAATAATAAATTTCCCCCAATTTCATATCAGCACAACTGCAAAGATAACTTTTTCTTTAAAAAAATACAATAAAAAAACCTCTTTCAAAACAACTAGAAAATAGAATTTATCTTACCTGCAAACGCAATTTATCCCCTTTCAATTTGCTTTCCAATTTTAGCAGTCTCTTTGCCTCTTCTGGTACTTCCAGCTTCATTTTTAACATGCACTTAGTTTCCCGAACAATTTCTAAAATTTTGGGATCAAAATTAACCAGCAACTTCCCGGATTCTGGATGTCGCACAAACAGTGTGGCTTGCAAAGCTACGAATAAACAATTGCTGACATTACTTGTTGTAGATTTCTGCTTCCAGCCCTGTTTACATGCTTGTCTTCCCCACTGGACTACTGACTTCTTAAGAGCAGAATAACAGTTCTGGATATTCCAGGTGCTAGGACACAGTATCTGACACATGGTCAGTGCTCAAAACTTAGATAAATGAATGATGAGTGTCTGCAAACCATAAAATCAGATCCCAAGAGATAAAAATACATCAGGAATTCCAGTTAGCCTTTGTGCTATGAATTGCAATACTTTCCTGAGTGGGTCTAAGAGAGCTACAATACGATGTTAGTTTATTTTTATGGGTTGTGGTTTAA
Source organism: Camelus ferus (assembly GCF_009834535.1). Classification (NCBI taxonomy): domain Eukaryota; kingdom Metazoa; phylum Chordata; class Mammalia; order Artiodactyla; family Camelidae; genus Camelus; species Camelus ferus. The sequence goes on along the minus strand of NC_045715.1, from coordinate 25,963,644 downwards.
CCTCTGGGAGAGAGAATTGGAAGATGTGCCCAATTACAAAATACGACCTACCTCATAGATTTCAAACCCTTTTCCACACCTAACCCCAAACTGGCTTCTTTAAGAAGGTTTAGCTGCATTAAATCAATAACTAGGCTCACTATCGGTAAGAAACATTTACTAAACACCACTGAGCTGTGAACTCCTAAAATATAGAGGAAGATTTTTTTTCCCTACATTTGAGTTACTACAAGAACATCATTCATAAAAATAGGCACTTTCAGATATGCTTTATTAAGAATTGAAATATATAATAATCCCAAACATTTCATGTTGAATAGCCTTAGATCATGTTATCCTAACATGACTTACTTCTAGAGGCATAAAAATAACACACTTATAAACTAGTTGTGCTAACTTGAGCTTCATCATATATTAACAAACACTGCTAATATGAGAATTTTAGATGTATCTTCCAGGCTTCACCTTACTTCACAGAATATGGCTGCATCAAATTTCTAGTAAAACTAGTCTGTATATTCCTTTGAAGCTAGTTGACTTTTACTCAACATACAAAATTAGTCTTGATATGATCCTTAATAATGTTTCATGAGGATTTCAATTAAAAACTTAACTGAATTCATTTGAAATCTTTTAAAAATTTGGCTAGAAATCATTCATCCTCCCATATGAATTCCAAAATAAGCTCTGAATATTCATTTCACGTAATCTGTCTTCCTTAAGTCAGTACTGAGCTTTCTTGAAAGGACAAAATAATCAGCAAGACTTCTAAGAATACTGAAGCCAGGAAGTCTGCTCCAGGACTGAGTGAACATTTTGTTCTATGTAAATCATCATCAGCGAAACTTTATGGACCAATCAAAAGAGGCTGATACTAGGTCCCCAATTATTATTCCAAGTTAATATATATAGTTAAATATATATATTTATAAATATAACGCATCAATGTAACAACGACATGCCTTCCATAGCAATTCATTTCCACCAGCCTGCGTTCACATGAAAGGCAGGTTTGAATCCCAGCTCTGCCACTTCCTAGCTCTGTGATCTTGGGCAAGCCCGTGATCTTCTCAGTACCTCAGTTTCCTCATCTGTAAAATGAGGATAATAATTGTTCCTCATAGGATTGCCATGAGGATTAAAGGAAGTTGTAAATGCAAAGTGCTTAGACAAAGCCTGGCACATGGTAAGCACTATATAAATGTTAGCTATGACTGTTATTTAAAGGACACAAAGATGAAACAGACATAGAGAGTATTCCTGGAATGTGTAGGGGACATAAGACAGATGTATAAAGCAAGAAATGTCATGGTTAAGTATGTGGAGGACTCTGGAGGAGGAAGACATTATTATCTGCCCAGAAGAATAAGGAAGGGCTTTATGGATCAGGTGACTGTTGAACCTGCTATGGAACATGTGCAGATAAGAGGAAAAACCAACAGGACAGAAAAAAAAAAAAACCCAGAAAATTGCACAGTATTATAGAAGCAAAACAGTACATGCTTCATATTTCAGTGCTATAATTCTCTTTGCTTTTTTTCATAATGTCAATTTTAACCTTTTCTTGATGCTTTTTTGAGTGTTGCTCAGTTAGCAGGCTTTCATTAGGATCCACAGGATCCTACCGTGCACATTAACCGGAAACAGTTGGCCTGATAGAAATGTCGTATTAAAGGCTTAACTAAGTTGTCAGTTGGGAAGACATCTTGCAGGGTTGGAGCCCTGCCCTCCAGGATGCAGTCAAGCAGTGAATCAATGACCTGTATACAGTACTGTCCCCAACAGCTAAAATATATGAGTCTGGAACCAAGAGGCAGAACTTGGAGTGGCCCCTCTCACCATCACTCCCAGTGACCCAACCTCCAAATTTGTGCTTCCTATGTCTGCAATTCTGTGCTCTGTTGACGTGGAAATCCTGGTGTGGGAGGGAGAAATGTTTCTACCAGGGACACAGTGAGGGTTCCAGCAAGGTTATGGATAAGAGATTCAGGTTAATATGGGACAAACCAGGAACCTGAACTGACCAACAATTCAGCCCACACAATAACAACACCCCAGATGATGCCAGCAAGGATGGGTGATGGCTTAAAATCATCCATCCCCTGCCTCACACTTAACTCTGCCCAACACCTCTGCACCCCTCAGAGGTATTCAGACACAGCCCCAGTACTCTTAATTTACTGGAGCTCAAAATTGAAATCAAATTTGGTTATAGGAAAAGAAAGGGGAGGAGGGGAGGAAGAGAAGAGGGAAAAAAGGACGGACAAGAAGAAGGGAGGAAGGAAGGAAGAAGGGAGCGAGAAGAAGGAAGAAAAAGAAGCACGCTGCAGTTCTTTTTCCCCTGACTGGGACTGAGATTTGAATCTATAACATGATAAAAACTGAACATAAAAACCTTCCCAAATCTATGGAGAAATATCAGTAAAGAGTCTTGATATTTACTTTTAAATACTGTTTTTCAGGGGAAAGTCATAATCTTAGCATATCAATTTTAAGGTCATGACAATTCCTGCTTATAAAATCAGAATATTATTAATTGTAAAGACACAACTGTATCACCCCCAAATCTAAATTTCACCATCATTAAAGTCATATAAGAAAGATGTAAAAATGCTCCAGAACCAGGAACTCATTCAGAAGCACCTAACACCCCATCTGTAGCACCACCACATAGTCCTGCACACACCGTACTGCAACTGCGAGATCTCTCTGACCCAGGCTGTGTGATAGACAACCTCGAATTCCACCAGGACGTAGGAAATTTTATTATACTGACGAATGACAGCTTTGCCTTCTGCACTTGACAAAATTTCCGAGTTTTTCTGTATTTTTAAAGGAAAAAGAAAGATTTATTTTTAAAAGTCTGCTGATTGTTTTCATATGCAAATCAAGAGCTGTTTACATTTTAAATGACATCAAATAATGATGCTAACCATCTAGATTTTGCCTCAGAGTAAATCAGGGGTGAGGAAGGCCAGACAAGCTAGAGAAGGAAGTAGGGAAACATTACCAGTAGTAAGGGGAAACTGGGGAAGGAAATAAAGGATTTAAAAAGAGCAGTCTCCATGCATATAGCTGGCTCCAGGCACTGAGAGTCTCCACTTCCAATTTTATGTCCCCTTCCCACTTTTTTGGGCAAGATACAATGGACTAATATTCCTTGAACTATATGAATATTAGGGAAAATTCCTAAATTCCAGCACCAAAAAAATAAAGAAATGTATATCCAAAAAAATCCAAATTTCTTTACATAAAAATGGAAAGTTTTATGTTTTGACTTACATATATCAAAAATTGGGCAATCTCTTCTCTGTCACTAAAAAGTCAGTAAACAACTGAGTCCCCATCCTGGCCTCTTGCCTAAGGCCAGCGTTTTAAATTTTTTTTTTAATACTGAGAATGGTAAAATAAATGATAGCAGTGAAACAGAGACAACAAACACTTAATATTTAATGATGCTTTAATAATAAAATTACTTGCAAGACTATTATTTTGTAGTTATTTTATTCTATATTTAGACATAAGACACAACAGTAAGCAAACCAATCCTGCTTTGCTATTCTGTCTCTATAAGACATAAAGCACAGAAAGCAAAACAAAACAAAAACAAAAAGAAGACAAACTGGCAGTTTCAGAATGCCAGCAAGGCCTAAGACTATCATCCTGGTGTTTTTCAGAAATCTAATAATCCTCAGGACACAGAGGATGAATGTGCTGTTACACTGTGCTTGTGGTCCCAGCCCTTCACAGGAATGTACTCTGAGTGCATCTTCACCCTCACTAATATATATCAGTGACCTATCTGTCCACACATGGAAGTAAGTTTCAGCACTAGGTCTGTCCTCTATTGTTTCCAAAATAATTATTTTTCAAAAGCCTTTATAAAATGTCTTGTATTACTTAAAGTCATAAAGTCCTAAGATTCACCCCCTTAGAGACTAGCTTTAATTAAACAGGCTTATCTAACAAACATGAAAGAATTGGTTTAGTCTCCCTCAAGCATATTTGTAAACAATATTTTCTTTGCCCAGTAAAAGAATTAGCTCTCGCTACTCTATTGGACACAAATGTTGTAGGATAAAATATATTTCTTGTGTTAAAACCCACCACAATCCACATAATGTAAATTTAACCATTGGCTTACAAAGAAATAGTTGATGGGCTCACTTATCCGGCGATACAGCTGCCTCACCCAAAGGATTTTTCCTGCTACAGGGGGCATGTTGCGAGCAAGAGGGGGGTCATCTTTCTGAGAATGATAAAGCTGTAATTAAAGGTCTGGCATTAATGTCTGAAATTCAATACAGTGGAAAAAGCCAAAAAAAATAGTTATATTTGTATTGATGTTTTACCATTATTCACATGTTTTATACACAAGAGGTAGCAATAAAGATGTAAATGCATTCCAGAGATATCAACCTGAGGCTGAAAACTGTGATGTTTATGATGTATGACCCTTAATTCTCTCTTAACCCTTACTTCTAATTACGTGTATTTTTTTTCTGCCTTTTATCACCAATTTTAAGCATTTATTCAAAAGCGATTCAAAAGCGGGAGCACAGAGCTACATTCTATCTGTCATAATATTCTCTCCAGAGCCCATATTTTGACACACAAAAATATGAACTTAAACAGTCTTTCCCATAAACACATGAATGCTGTCTTTAAAAAAAAGACAGTTCTTAAGAGCAAAAGGGTGTAAATCTGGCTGTTCAGGGACACAGACTGTCAGCACCTTCCCCAACAGTGAGAGAAGCATCAAAGATACTTAGCAGTGGAAGGATGGGTCTGGAAAGCCTGGCCCAAGATAATGATGGCAAATGCTGTCAGAATATTTTCTTTTTGTACTGAAGTACCATTCTGGTTATAACCATGATACCTGCCTTCTTAGTAGCTTCAAGTTCGGCCACATAATACTGAAGAATACGCTCAACTGTGTGGTTTATTTCTAACTGAAGACAGGGAATGTTCAGTTTCTGGAATCTAAAAGCAATTGAGGGTGAATAATTAAAAAAATAAATGAGAAACATATTTAAGAATTGCTGCAGTCCTAAAAATCCATTCACTTATTTGACAAATATTCACACCAGGCCTCATGCATTGCGCTAGGACACAGTGATGAACAAGACAGATGTGGTTCCAGCCCTCTTGGAGCCAACAATTATCTTATGGAAAAGGGAGAGATGGGTGGAGAGTGACATAAATAATTATTTAAATTAAAATGGCGCCAGAGCTCACACAGGAACCTCTCGTCTGTGTGGCCTGCTGTTGTCTATGGCAGCGTAACTTAATAAACTCTCTATTCTCAAAAAATAAAAAAAGGTGTCAGAAATGTATGCAACTGGGGAACCCAGCCAAGTTTGAGGAGTCAAGAAAGAATTCCCTGAGAAAGCGATTTCCAAACTGAGCTTAAAAAGATGAGTGGGGAGTTGGCTTAGCAAAGATGGAGGGGAGCACCCTGACTGCCCCTCTGCCAATATTAATGCTCATATCACTCCAAATAGCCATAATGATAGTAATAATTTTGTCAGACAAATACCACTTCCACTGAGAGACTAAGTGAAACACAGGAAGTACTAGAACCCTTAAGGTTCTGATTATAAAATGAGTTGACACCAGCATCCTACAGGTAAAACAAGACAGAGATAGAGAAATTGCCAAGAAAATGATATGATATTCATTTCAGTCTGTACAGTACTGTCACTCATCAAAATCATTTTATGTCTGTTTTGACTCTTACGGTGGTCTCATGAGGTGAGGTTTCACAGTGTATGATCCATCGTTAGAGAGATGTGGAACTATGGCAAAGTCAGACCCAAATGCAGATCCCCTGGCTCTCAGGGGAGAGTTCCAAAAGTGTCCCTGACTGGGTGTGAGCCCTCCCTGAGCCAGAAAAAAAAAGGCCTCTAGTCCAGCCCGTCCCTCTGAGCCAGGCTTTCCTGTCCTTTAGGGGAGCTCTGCTGTCAAGAGTGGTGGGAAAGGCAGCTGCAGGAGGACTCAGGAGGGAAAACAGAAAGTCTGGGAACCTACAACTCTTAGATAATTTCACTTTTTGAAATCTTTTCCAGGATGTAGAATTAAACATTATTTGTTCTTTTTCCAATAATACTTATGAAATTAGCTTTAACATATGGTATTGCTGGGGGGAAAATGTGAAATCGTTTCATTTTTTTACTGACTTTCTACTACAAAAAAATGCAATGAAAAATGTCATACCATTTTCAAACTTTCACCAGTCTATTTAATGGTAATTGAAAGATGAATGTTTATAAGTTTTAATGTTTAGATAGGAGAGATCTGCAAAATGTTTTGAAATTATTATTTTCAGATATAAAGTTATCCCACCTAGAACGTGTACTACTTAATGCATTATAAATACCTTTGAAGCAGCTGAAGAGCCTGCTGAGAAGATAAGATTTTTCCAAAAGTACTGTTCATAAATGCCTGTATTTGTACCTAAAATACAATATTAATATTTAAGTAATTTTTTGAATGATTAGTTTTGCTTAACAACAATTAATGATTCTCCTACAATCAAACAGAATCAAAATAGCCTTAAACACATCTACCACTTAAGCATCTAGAACTGCACTGTCCAGTACAGTTGCCACTGGCCACACATTGCTACTGAGCACTTGAAATGTCACTACTTGGAAGTGAGATGTGCTGTAAATACAAAACACACACTAGATTTCAAAGACTTAGTAAAAAAAAAAGAATATAAAATATCTCATGATGTTTATATGAATGACATGTAAAAATGATAATATTTTGAATACTGTTGGGTTGAATAAAGTATTTTATTAAAATTAATTTCACCAGCTTCTATTTACTATTAAAAAAATTAAAATCACATAAATGGTTTGCATTTGCCATTCATTATTTATTGGATATTGACCTAGAGAATTTATGAAAGAAGTGAATGGCCCTTACTGAGCATATTTCTTTGGGAGATTTAGAATTTCTAAAGCATGTTGGTAGAGCAATGTAATGACACTATAGACACTCAGGGTCAACAGGTGTCATTTTCCATCACTGCTGCTCTCAGAAATCTCTTTGTCATGCTAAGGAGAAGTAAGAAGAGGAAATATTCTTCCAAGACTCCCATCATCCAAACTCCTGGTGCCCAACTGATAGAACTGAAGCTCTATGCAAATTACTTTCACTTATAGATTATATTGGTACTGTCTACAGATATATACCACATCCACTAATCAAACATTGGAAAAGGAAGGAAAGTGAAAATACAGACACCACTTTTTAAATACTAAATAGTTAATATGGCCTCTAAATTTACTGACAGCTAAACTTGTATTTAAGACTACAGTAAAGGCTTTACAACATGTAATCTTCATTAAGAAATCATAAAAATATTTCAAGCAATAAGTTTTTTTAAAAAACACAAATTCTCATTGCTGTAAAGACAAAGATACAACTCACAAAGCCAAGCACTAAAAATAATAACTAACATATACCTTAATATCAAAGTGCCTAACTTCGAAAAACTGAAAGGAAATCTGGACCAAAAAAAAAAAGTGTTACAGTTAGAACTTTAGGATCTTTTTCATTACTATTGCCCAGATTACATGTAACGTAGTTTTTAAAGAGTCTTTTAAAAATAAACAAGGAAAATAATATATGGTTTTCCTCACCTTCTTGGCAAAGAATTTAAGACTAAGGAAGTGGACAGAGTACATTCCTGCCCCTGTCTGTGTCTCCAGGACATTTTGCAGCAAAGAGAAGACCACTCCCCAGGGCTAAATCTGGGTTTACAGTGGTTTTCAGTAAGAGAGTAACTGAGGTCATATAAGCCCAAAAGATGAGAGAGAAATGTATCATAGTCTCATCCCTCCAGAGTCCCTTCAGCTGGAAAAGTGACATCTGCTCCACGGCACAACAAAAAACGAATACAATTTTTCATGTAAATTAAAAATAAACTCTAAAAATAAGCCCTTTGAGCTTCTGGTTAGTCACTGATATCTTTTATTGAATATGCTCATTTTTCATTTAAAAAAAAGAAAGTATTTTGCGGATGAGTTAGAAAATTATTCACACTGGCAAATAGTTCTGATTAATTTGCAAGAGTAATGTATAATAAATGGTAAATATGTGAATTTCAGTATTATTGATTATATTTTAGCTTTAATAAAGTGAAATTACATATAATTACATACCTCTAAACCATTTATTTTTGCCACGAAATCTAAGAAATCTGTGTCAAATTCTGTCCTTCTTGGATCCAGAATGTCATATTGCTTTTTCTTAACCCCTTGATATATATTTTTAAATTTTATTGCCATAATGTCTATCCCCTCTACGGTAGAATTGCTCAAGGCTGAATATGTTTGCACAACAGTTATCATTTCTGTAATCTTAAAAAGAACAGTGTTATTTTACTTTAAAAATTAGAAATTAACACCCTTACCTAGAATAAGCTCTTAATGAATCATTGATTTTTTTTTAAATCAATAAACAGGCCCTGGAATCATTTAGCTAAAACCAACCAGAGGAGATAAAATAGAAGATAAATCTCTGTTCCAGTTATTACTACTCTTAAGACTATTTAAGACAGACAGGTTCTGTCATAAGCAGAGAGAATTTACAATCTTTCTCAGAATTTGATCACTTTGTCTTTCAGGAGGTGGGGGTGAGTAAAAGCCCTTGCAGATGTCTAAACAGATTGACTCTTTTGTTCTTGAAAATTTTCTGAAAATCATTTCATTGGATCACTGGTTTCAAAGCCCTACCATTCTTCTTGGCCCTTGCTGTAGTTCTGATATGTTACACTAGCATAAATTCACATCTGTTCTCTCTTTGCACCCGCATTCAGGTAAAGGAAAGGCCCCACAATCCTGAAGGATGACTGCAGTCACTTCTAACCCCTAAAGGACCCTGGGAAATCCTCATAGGGAACTTTATTTCAGAAACGGCTGGCTCCATCGCTCAATGTACCAAAACCACTTACCTCACCAGAAAAATCTTTCATGTCCACAGGCTAATCAGTTCCTTAATCTTCAGCACCCACTTCCCATTTTGATCCCTGATCTGGAGAACAATGCTCAAAGCTCTCCAGGGCTGGTACATTCATCCAATGGTCAAACAGAATAAACCTGTTTTCATGGAAGTCCTCCAAATCCCACACACCATGAAAACAACACTACGGGTCCCCCTAACACAGCCTGCAGAATCCACGTAAGTTCCTACACATGTCAACCAGAATGACTACTTTCAGAGTAACTGTCACTCTCATTCCTCTATTTCCGTACACTTCCCCAAACCACTGTCATCCTAGAAGCCAACCCAAACCTGGAGGAAATAAGAACACCTGGAATTGACAGCAAGCTATATATGCTCCATATAAACACGAGAATATCTGGGTCTCCTAATACTCCACTCACTCTAGAAACAAAAACAAACGAACAAAACCAAGAACAAACTTTAAAAAACAAAAACAATTATTCTAACCTGCTAAGACTCTGTCTTTACCCCTTACATTAACACCTGGCTCCCAAAGGGATGAACTTGGGATGAAATTCCTGTCACTAACATGCCCTCTATTTTGTCCATGGGTGAATGAGGAGAGAGACATCAAGAGGCAGAGACACCAGTTAAGCCCATGCTTGGCCCTTCAGACTTAGCCGGAACATCCTCCACCACCCGCCACAGAGCAGTAATATCAAAGCCAGTCATGGTCATCAATCATGACCATGCTCTTCTTGCTTGTTTGTCCTGACCGTGGCTTTTTCACAAGCTCTTTATCAACTTTTGACCCCCTCAGTATTGACAGCCAAGTTACAGTCATTTCTTTGTGCACCAACCATGGCATCCTTTGCAGTTTTCAACTTCCTATCTCCGTGTTACTGTGAATAAAGACCCTATACCACTCACCAGATGCAATTCCTTCAACCTCCTCCCAGAAATACCAGTTTTCCACCTCACTTCTTCTCTCCCACAAATGTGCAGAGTGAGAAGAAAATAAAACTAAAGACAGAGCTCTGGGAAATACCAATATCCACCAAAATTTACACAGCGGGAAAAGAAGAAACAAAGTATACTGTACACAAAATTCTAGGTCTTTAGGACAGAGTAACACTCAAGGCACCATCAAGTCTCCACCTACCAAAGAAAGGTGCATTTCAGGCACCCTAACCGGCACACTGGAATCTTTGTCTCTTGTTCCTTAAAGATCCTCAACATCTCTGTCTAATTCTGAGGTCTTGGCTCTCCAACCACAAGCTCTGTTGAAGAGGGGTGGTCCAACAGCGGTCCCTGCTGTGCCCCACTCATCAGGGGAAGCCCACCAAGGCAGCTCAGTAACCACCTCTAGAGGATTATAAAGAAATTCAGGCCCCCTTTCAGGGTAACTTTCATGCCCCATCTTTGAGAATCTGGATATCCACTAATTACACCTGGGAGAGATGCCAGTCAGTCAAAAGATTCTTAGCACAGAGGAGTTGGGATAACTTGGTAACCAGAATGCACTTCAAGTAACGCCTCTAGGGGGCACTGCATTAGCTCTGCTTGCTGAGCTTTGGTAGCATGAAGTTGTACCCTTAAGATGACAGGCAGCACTTCTTCAGTGGTAGGGCAGGGGGAGTAGCTAATGCAGCTGGCCATTACCACTCACTTCATCTAGCATCAGGAATGCCTGGGCTGCTCATTATGTCCAGCATTAGACTTGCCACCAAAGATCTTTACAGCAAATGGGCTAACCATGAAGGTCCAGACTTGAAACTCTACCAAGCGTAAAATTGCACCCAAGATGGCGAGGGTCCTGGTTCCTGGAAAAATTAAAGGTAACCAGGACTCACCTCCAGGTTTACATCCTAGTGGTTTGAGAACTGTTAAACATCTCTGTGGAACAGGCCTTGACCAATGGGGCTTACTTATTATTTTAACCCATGCCAGTATCATTCTAATTGGACATTTCCCCCAAGAAATCCCTACTGTTCACAAAGCAGCCTCATACAACATCTTCCTACATGCAGCACCAAAAGCACAAGCAACAAAGGAAAAACTTGATAAACTGGACTTTACCAAAATTAAAAAACTATCGTGCTTCAAAGAACACAATCAAGAAAGTGAAAAGAAAACCCACAGAAAGAGAGAAAATATTTGCAAATCACATCTGATAAGAAACTTATACCCAGAATATATAAAGAACTCTTATAACTCAACAAAAAGTACAAGTAATTAAATTTAAAATGTGAAAAGAATTTGATTTCTCCAAAGAAGAAATACAAATGGACAATAAGTACTTGAAAAGATGCTCAGTACCATCAGTCATCAGGGAAGCGCAAATCAAAACCACAATGAGATACCATTTCACACCCACTAGGCTGGCTGAATTCAAAAAGACAGATAATAACAAGTGTTGATAAGGATGTAGAGACATTGGAACCCTCATACAGAGCTTATGAGAATGTAAAATGATGCAACTACTTTGAAAAGTAGTTTAGCACTTTCTCAAAAAAGGTAAACAAGGAGTTATTACAAGACCCAGCAATTCTACTCCTATGCATATATTCAAGAGAAATGACAACATATGTCCATACAAAAACACATACACAAGTGTTCATAGCAGCATTATTCATAATAGCCAAAAAGTAGAAAAACTCAAACGTCTATCAACTAATCAATGCATAATAAATATGGTACATCCACACAATGGCATATTTTTCAGCAATACAAAGGAATGCTACCTGACAGATGAACCTTGAAAACATTATGCTAAGTGAAAGAAGCCAGTCACGAAAGACCATATATTATATGAATCTGCTTATGTGAAATGTCCAGAATAGGCAAGTTTATAGAAACAGAACATAGATTAACAGTTGCTTAGGGCTGGGTAGAGGGGAGAATGCAGTATCACTGCTAATGGACACAGGGTTTCTTTTAGTGGGAATGAAAATGTTCTAAAATTAGATAGTAGTAATGGTTGCACAACCCTTTGAATATATTAGAAAATACTGACTTGTACACTGTAAGTGAATAAATTATATGGTATGTGAATTATAGCTCAGTAAAGCTGCTAAAGAAATAAACAGAAAAACAGCCCCAAAGAAGTAAGTATGAAGGACCACCCCATACACACACACTCAGGGATTTGGTCTCTTCATCACTCATACTTTCCTACCCTGACATGTCTAGGAAATGCCCTTCAACTTGTGTAATCCCCCCACCAATTTCCAACAAATAATGAGCAGGCTCCTAACTACTACCAGGACCTAGGGAGTTAACAGAACGGTGGGGCTATGGGAACTGTCGCACCTAGATGATATCTTTACAGGCTTTCCAAAGGTTGGCTCCAAGAAGCCTCTGGTATAAGTGCCCTATTCCTCCTGAAAAAGCATCACTCCTCTCCAGTCACTCCTAATTGATGAATGAATCAAAGGTGCAGAAGTTTCTAACCTACGTCCACCCAACAGAAACATCACCTTTACAATGTCTATGTATAGACCACATCAGCTAGCCAGGAAAGACAAGGTGCCCACATGTCCAGATAGGACACAACTACCAGGTTCTGCCAGGAATCACAGATACGTCAGCACACACCTTTTCTCAGCCTGATACAATGGTTAAGAGCAGAGTCTTTAAGTTCAAGCTCCAAGGTGGAAGTAGAATTGAGGTCTCAGGAGAAGTGAAAGTGTGCAAGAGCTTTTGTGAGACTGGCAGAAGACAGTAATCAGAAATGAAAAAAGTTACAATAAAATGCAGTGATCTGTGAGCAATATTGGATGAGATGAATAAATGGTGACACAAGAGATTTGACATAGTAATTCTCAATGGCACTACATAAAGCATGAAATAACTGGAAAGGTGTGGTTGGTGGCAGGAACTGTGGCTGCACAATGCCTACCTTCTCCAGTCTTTTGCAGAAAGCCTCAAATTTTCCAAATATATACATTTCTGAAACCTCAAAGGATTTCTCCCCCGAGGATTCTAAAATCTGTTTCCTTGTTTTGTGAAAAGATGTCTGGTATTCCTTGAATAGAAAAATGCAGTCCTATGAGAGAATTAAAAGGGGGATAATATGTAGTGAGACATTTGTTCAGAAGTGAAAAATTCAAAGATTCTATTCTCACGCAGAACTGATCACATCAGCCCCTCAACAGGGGCTGCTGCTATTAACATTAAAAATGCAAGGTCTCTGCCTACATAAAGGCCTGTGAAAATCGATAGAGTTTTTAAAATTTTTACAACGTGCTTTCATCTTCTTCTTTCCCATTATTTCCTCTTAACTCTTATCCTTATCAAAGTATGACATACACTATTTGTTGTCACATTTTCATGGCTAATTAGAGCTCCCAAGAGACCAAACATTATCTACCGATTCTGTCCTCTATTATCAATTATCTATCTACTCGGTTGGCATCTTTTAATCATCATTATTTACATACAGGTATAAAAAGCATTAAGTCTCCATAATACTAATTTATCATCCAACTGTCATTTTTCTACAAGGAAATCATAAAGTCTTTGATGAGCACATTGATGAAATTCTCATATTTGACTACAGCTATACCATTGGCTAGTGAACCTATAAGAGTTTAAAAAAAAAAAAAGGACATTGTCACTAGGCCCCAGTAGGAATTCACTGTCATGTCAGGCTAACCAAACCATCAAAAAAAAATGTTAAACTTTTTCAAAGCCACCAATGGTCAGTCAAATTTTAACATAATGCCAGCTCCCTGTTTCTGATTCTTTATCTCCCTTTTCACTATGTAAGGATCTTTGTGATTACAATGGGCCCAGTTGGATAATTCAGGATAATCTCTCCAACCCAAGGTCAGTTAATTAGCAACCTTCATTCCCCCTGACATTTAATAGAACATATTCATAAGTTGCAGGATTGGGATGTGGATATTTTTACTCTTCCTACCTCAGCCACTAAATCAGAATTTCTATGGGTGAGTTTCAGGAATCCATGTTTTTAACATGTTCCCCAGATGATTCCTATAAACATTCAAGTTTATATAACTAGTCTTATTCCTACTTCTAACTATGACCCATCTTCCCTTCTCTATCTCAGTCTCCAAAACAACATCATCACTCTCTTTGAGGTCAGCTGATCGTTTTTCACTTATTCAACAAAAGTTTATCAGTGCCTAGAATGTGTTAGGAACTCGTTGAGATGCTAGGAATACAAATAAGATCCCTGCCCTCATGGAATGTGCCATCTAATAGGAATTCATATTACTTCCTCTTTGCCAACCAATTCTTCATATTAGACAGATAAGGCCCTGAATAACAATTCTTCTCATTGCTTTCTCCAGCTCATCTGAAAATTACTCCTAAAAATTATACAACAAAAGTTTCCTTAAAAATATTCAGATGTAATAGAAATTGGGTTAAACTAGAACACAGAAAACCAAGCTTCCACTTCTAACTCAGTAAGTAAATGGCTAGTGACTTGAAGGATATTAAAAGAACCATGAGAATAAATTGTTCAGTTCTATATAAAGAGTTCTGGTTCTTGCCAACTAGTGAATTTTGGGGGAATGATTTCTGACTCCCACTCCCAAAATTAACCCGGGAGAAACAAGAGAGGGAAAAATGGAATCCAGCAAATAACAATAACAACAACAACAGAAGTGATAAACTCCTGGGAGGATGGTGGGTTGTTTTGAATCTGAGGATGAAGTGAGCAAGAATTATTAAGGAAACAGAGAGAAAAGATAAGTATTAGTAACAAATAAGGGGATATATTACATAATAAGGCAAAGATTAGTAAGAGAATATTATCAACATTATGCCAATAAATTACAAATTTTAGACAAATTGAAGAAACCCCTCAAAAATAAAAATTTATCAAAACTGACTCAAGATGAAATAGAAAGAATAGACAAATAACTAGTTTTTTTTTAATGAAGCAATAATACATATTTCTGAAACATATGTATAAGGGATTAATATCTAGAATATATGAAGAACTCCAACAACTCAACAAAAGTAAAACAAACAACCCAGCTCAAAAATGAGTGCAGGATTTGAATAGACATTTCTCCGGAGAAGATATATAAATAGCCAATAAGCACATGAAAAAGATGCTCAACCATCAATAGCCATCAGGGAAATGCAAATCAAAACACAATGAGATATCACATCACATGCACTAGGATAGCTATTATCTAAAAAAAGAGAGGGAGAGAGAGAGAAAATAAAAAGCATTAGTGCGGATGTAGAGAAACTGGATTTCTCGGGCATTGCTGGTAAAAATGTGGAATAGAACAGCCGCTATGGAAGAGCTTGGCAGTTCCTCAAAAAGTTAAGCGCAGAATTAACATATGATTCCACTTCTACATATACACCCAAACTAATTGAAAGCATAGACTCAAAGAGATCATTGCACAGCTATGTTCATGGCAGCATTATTCACGATAGTCAAAAGGTGGTCACAAGGAGAAAGGTCCCCCTTCAAAAACTCCTAAAGGAAATTGTAGCAAAGTGAATTTATGAATTTTTTAAAAAAGCTAATTACACTATGACTAAGTTGAGTTTATCCTAGGGATATCAGAATAGTTTCATTTTAGAAAACCTAAAAATGTCATCTATTACAGTAGCAGATTGAGGAGGAAAATCTTATAAGCTCTTCAATAAATACGTGCAGAAAAAAATTTTTTCAAAACCCGTTCATAACTTTTAATAGTATCTTCTAGTACTAAAACTAGGAATAAAACTTCCTTAAATCTAATCAATGATGTATTAAAGTATCAAACTAAATGGGGAAATGTTAGAAGCATTTTCTTCCCAAAGAAGATCAGAATCTGATGCCAACTATCACCAAGTCTATTTAAGGATGTATAGCAGTCCTAGTCAATGCAGAAAGGCAAGGAAATGAAATTAACAGGGGCTGGAGTAAGAGGTGGGGGCCAGAGTCTATGCAATAGCACATAAGAGGTGTCTGGTATACACAGCCGTGGGGAAGATGAGGATTAAATTGTGCCCTAAAAGGAGCACTAAATACAAAAGGAAGTAGATAATTTTAGTGAAGTTCTTTTTTAACAGTCTCATACTACTATGTACAATGTTTTTTTTCAGAGTTAATATGCTTTTCCAGTGAAGAAAGTAAACAAAAATGGGTCAGATGATAAAAGCTTTACTTTAGAAAAATAAAAATACTTATACAAACCTGAATTTTCTTTAGTACAACTGGTGTTTCCTGATCCCATACATGGTTAGTTCCTCCATCAGTAATATATGCTTTACACGCTGTCACCATTTGATTTGTTACCTAAAATAAATATAAGTCCAAAATAACTATAGGTAAAGAAAGAAATAAAATTTAAGTTTTTTAAAACAAGCATAAAAATAAGATAAATAGCAAACTTATAGAATGAATTAATCACAGAATAAAAAAAACAAAGAAATATACATTCAGCCAAAACAAAGAAAACCCAAAATCACATTTACCAATTGTATTTAAGTCAATGTCACTGGGGCCATAAATTTCAAAAACAACTATATTTTCCCCTTGTCTGTTTCTCCTGTAATTAGGTCTTGATCCAATCCAAGTGTGCTTCTTCACCATCCTTCAACATGCAAACTAAATACTAAGTTAACCATCTCTCACATACTCTAAAATAGTGAAGGGAAAAAAAAGCAAGATTGCCATTTAAATGGTCAGGAGGTTAGATCAAGATGACAGGCTGACACACAGAAATTTTAGAGGATTCCTAAAATATGGAAAGTACATGGGATCAAACCTACAGGGGAAAAAAGAAAAAAGACTAGAGAAAGCTAGAACCCAATTCTGGAGAAGGTTACTATGAAGGTGGAAGAGTTGTGGGAAATTTTTCAAGATGGGAGACAAGTGAGGTGACCCTTAGTTGTAATCCAGCACAATTGTACAGCAGGCAACAGTGACCTGTGCTGAAAGGCCAAAGCTATGAGTGTGAACCACAGTCTTGGAGAGGTGTGGCCCAGGCAGATACTGCACACCCAATAGGACATCTCAGAGAGGAAGCTATTCACACTCCTCTCCCAACGGTAAGTCATGCCACTTACTCACAAGGGACAGACTACAATAAACAACAGGGAGGCAAACTGGCAGTTGCAAATACAAAGATGGACAGATAACCAAGAGCCAACAAGCAACTGAAGAAAACAAACATGGTAACAGAAGCATCACATTCAACAGAGAGAGGAAATACAGAAAAGATATATGTAAAATCTTTTAAAATATCTTTTATTAACTAAATTATTCAAGAGAAAGATAGGAGAGGATTTTATATGACAAAAAGAAAACAACTAGAGAATTTGGAAATTGAAATTTTTATTGATGAACTGACCAGAAATTGCGACATAAATGAAGAGCCAAAGAGTGAGCTGAAAGGTCAAAGGACAAAGATGAACTGAAAAAAAAATAGTTAAGGAAAATGGAAATTAGATTCAAAGAGAGAGAATAAATTGAATAGGTGGATAAGAAATAATCAGAGGTAAAGAAAATTTCCCAGGAATGAAGCGAGATGAAAGTCTTTAGAATGAAATAACCAAGAAAGTATAGAATAAGACAAATGTAAAACAACCAAAAAGAAAACCAAAAAAAAAAAAAAAAAAAAAAAAAAACCACCACATCACTTTGAAATTTTAGAAGTTTAAGAATAATGAAAAAAAAAATCCTAAAAGCTTCCTGGGAGAATAAAATAGGTTTCCTACAAAGGAGATCAATCAGATTAGCATCAACTTTCTTATCAACAATAGTGAATGGTAGACAACTGTATCTTCAAAGTTCCAGGAAAAAATTATATTGAACTTAAGAATCTCAGTCAAACTATTTGAATGTCATTTTTTATTTAATTGTTTTATTTTGGCGCGGTTGGGGGAGGTAATTAGGTACTTATTTTTAGAGGAGGTACTGGGGATTGAACCTAGGACCTCATGCATGCTAAGCATGTGCTCTACCACTTGAGCTATACCCTCCCTCCGAACTATTATTTGAGTAGTAGGACAAAATGAAACTATTTTCAGACATGCAGGAATTCTGGGAGTTCACTATAGAGACTCTCTCTAAAAGAACTACTTGAGAATTTTTTCAGCAGAAGAAATAATAAATCCAAGACAGAGGAAGATGTGGCAGTCACAAAACAGAGGTGATCAAAGAAACTAGCAATACTTAGATTTTCATCTGAATATTTGTTGATTCATAATGTTGAAAAAAATAGTAACAATAACACGGTACTAGAAAACTCAACGCGGGACACATAGCAAGAAGAAGGGAAACGAGTGACAGGGAAGACTCCTAAGGTTTTTGCCTTGTTTAGGACATAGATAATTATTAAATCTATCCTTTGATTAAAAAAAAAAGGTTTAAATGTGACTTATGTTCTGCTTGAATCATTTACCAAGAAACTCTATTCATGTGTTTCTTGGATGATTTTTCCAATTATTTAAAATCATTAATCGGATGGCACTACATGGGAAGATTTTACATAAACCATAGCACAAATAGAGTGGTTAAAGAAGCACTATTACTAGTGGACACAATTCTCAGCTCTTGAACAAAACTATTTGGAATGAATAAATTAGAAAATCACCAGCTACATTTAAACAAAAAACTGGGGGCTTACATCTGACAGGGAGAAAGGTCCTCCCCTTCAACTAAGTACAGCTGACTCCAGTCAACACCTTTCTTTTCTTGTCCACATGGGATGAAAATCCAGAACTCTGAGGGGCACCCAAACTTCCCATTTCCCCTCCCTGGCTCAGAGGGAAAGGACTGTTAACTTTCTCACAGGGTCATGTGAGTGATTTCTTCCCTTAGAAACTTACCTTGATAAACAATGAGGTCATTCTCTTTGAAGTATTATAATACCTTGACACACTGTGAATCATTCTGATGGCATTAATCAAGTTTTGTATTCCATGTGCCATGGAAACCTAAAATTGAAATATATTAAGTGAATTCCATCGTATGTTTATACTTTTAATAACCAGTATCCTATAATATTCAGAACTTTAAACATACATAGGATAATGTAACATTTTAATCTTAAAGTCAAATTTTACTAGACATATCCTCAGCTTAACTATCTACACATAGTGTTCAGACATTTTATATATAGAATACATAATAGAAGATAATGCCTACAACACAATTCCAGGATGATAAAATGAAACACTAAACAGAAAATTCATAAAATTTTATCAGTAAGAAATGGAAGCATGAGTCCTCTACACTTCTGCTGAAATGACAGTTACAAACTAAACAGCAATTGTTGGTTGCTTTCAATGAAAATAAAGAAAATGAGAAAAAAAGAATTTTTTAAACTACAGAAATAGTGGGTATAGGAGGGGGAAGAAATTATTTGACTCAATACTGTTAGTACTTACCTAACTTCAAAAGATAATGTTCAAAACATTCCTACATCAGAGAATGTTAAAAGCTCAATAATAATAAAATGATAATAATAAGGTAATCTGTGGCTAGCATAATTGAACAAAGTTTTTTAAATTACTTAGATGAAAAGAATACCAAAACTAAAAGATCTGAAAATTATATGAATTTAAACAAGTCCTTTAAAACAAGAAGCTGAAGTTAGTACACCTTAAAATTTAAAGGTCTTGATAACAATAAAAAGCACTGTATCTTTCTTCCAAGTTTACTTTTTATAGTGAAAAGCTTTAAATATATAAAGTACAATGTACAGAAAATATTATAATGACCACCTACATCCATTCCCAGATTTGACAAATGTTAACATTTTGCTATATTCACTCCATCTATTATTTTTTTACACTACGAGGTACTTGTTGGCAGGCATTCTAGAGTAGGCTTTAGGTATATGTGTATTTAATATGTGCATCTTCAACTCTTGTGAGTAACCCCAGATGCCCATGGTATATGATAATTCTACTTTTTCTTAAGACACAAATTTTAATTGCACATGTTGTAAAGCTAGGAAATCAAATCACTGAGCTCCTAAGTGAAACAAGCAATGACAGTATTTCTCTATCATGGTATTATTTGGTTTTCTTTACTCATGGTCATATACACAGAAACACCTAAGAAATAATATAAAATGTTCTTATGAAAGACAGATTTTAAGGTTCCCAACAGAAGTCCAGTTGCTGATAGTAGGGGTAGAAGTCAATATCGAATGAGGTTTAAGAAAAGTCAGAATTCTCTGCAAACAAGAACAATACAAATATGTTGTAAGTTAAAGTCCACCATCTCTTTATGGAATCAATTAAAAGACTGCTTCTGAGAAGTCGTCTTATTCTTTCTCATGGTGCTTCCTGATGGATGATGGATTCCCACATGGCAGTAAGAATTTCACCTGCCCTGGACTCTCAATCCTACATCTTTCCCTCCGCACCTGTATTGAACTCTTTGGCTCCCAATGCCCTCCTGGGATGGGTATGAACTGCTCCTACACATCACTCTTCTGCAAATCTAAGTGATACGGGACATAAACTCTGCCCCTTTCACTGCCTCTAGGATGAAAGCAGCATTTATTCTGCCCCCAAAAGATTGGCCAATCAAGCTGTTTGGCCAATGGTGCCATCTATGTGGAGGATGTAACTGTCTCTACAAAAACGAGAATGCAGTATGCTGAACATGTGTAACAGACACTAATATAAATTATTTTGAGAGCTTTATAGCTTAGAGAATACCTTGAAAAAGCAGCATAGTAAAGTGGGAAAAAAACAATCCATAATGCCAAAGAGTACTGGATTCAAACTCAGTCCCATCACTTATGGCTGTAGAAATGCTCAAACTTGGATTTCTAATCTTTAAAATGAGCATCGTTGTGCATACAGAGTGAAAATGTATGAAAAGTATGTAGTAGAATGCCTACCAAAAAAAGGCCAGAGGTTCTCAAGACGCAGACATCTTTAAAAATAGAACTGTCTGGGCAACTCTTGCCTAAAAGTGATTCACAAAAAAAGGCAACACCCAGTCAAAACTGGGAAACACTGCCCCGAAGTTCTCAACAAATAGTTTCCTTGATTTCCCCTATCTAAAGAAAGGATAGGGCGTTTTCTTTAATTTTTGTATTTCATATGAGACATTATGAAACATCAGTAAGTTATAAATCAAAAACTAATATGAACTTTAAAAAATAGTAATTGAAAGTACTAATATGTCCTCTAAAGGAACTCTATCGATATGAATATTCTGAGAAAAGTAGGTTAGAAACTAGAAGATGGGTCCTGTGCTGCCTTACTGATTTGCAGAGTGACAATGGCAAAGTCACTATGCCATCATGAGTTTTGGTTTCCTAATTCGTAAACTGGGAACTATCCACCGTGGTAGGCAGCCTCTAAGATGACCCCAACGATGTTCACCCTCACGGTATTCACACCCACCTATAATCCCCCTTCCCCTGGGTGTACACTAGGCTTCCTGACTTGCTTCTAACAGAATACAGCAGAAGCGAAAGGATGTCACTTTGAGATTAGGTTATAAAAAGGCAGTGGCTTCCAACTTCAGTATTCTCTCTTTTTTAAAGTCAATATTATTTTATTTAGTATCAATTTCCTTGGTTCCTAGCATTTAAAAAAAATCTCAGAGTTCCTAACAAATAGTTAAAAGTAGCCTTTTTAATATTTATTCTTTCTAATATTAGAAGATAATCTCCCAATTACCTTCTCTTTTTTCCAGTTTTATTGAGATATAGTTGACATATAAATTTAAGGTGTACAACATGATGATCTAATTACACACATAAATTATGAAATAATTACATAAAGTTAACACCTTTATGACTGCACATAATTACTTTTGTGTGTGTGTGTAGTAGGAACATTTAAGATGACACTCTTAGCAACTTTCAAGTATATAATATGGTATTGTTAGCTACAATCACCATGCTGTATATTAGATCTCAGAATTTATTCAACTTATAACAGGAAGTTTGTACCTGTTGACCAAAATTTCCCAATTTCCCCTTCCCCCAGCCCCTGGCAACTAACATTTTACTCTCTGTTTCCATGAGCACATATACACACATACACATAAGCATAAAAATAGAGAGAGAGAGAGAGGGAGAGAGAGAAAGAGATGGACACCAGACAGCTGGCTGCCTGCCGCCCCACCTTGGTTATTGTGAATAATGAACATGGTAGTGCAGGTATCTTTTCAAGACCCTAACTTCATTTACTTTGGATACAGACCCAGAGGTAGGACTGCTGGATCACATGGTAGTTCTATTTTTAATTTTTTGGGGAAACTTCATACTGTTTTCCGGAGTGGCTGCACCCATTTACATTCCCAAAAACACTGCACAAGAATTTCCTTTTCTCCATATCCTAGTTTACTAACACTTGTTATCTCTTGTGTTTTTGATGACAGCCATTCTAACAGGTATGAAGTGATAGATAATTGTAGTTTTTATTTGCATTTCTTTGATGATTAGTGATATCAAGCATCTTTTCATGTAGTTGTTAGCCATTCAAATGACTCCTATGGAAAAATGTCTATTCAATTTCTCTGTTTTTTATTGCTTTGTTTCTTTTTTGGTTATTGAGTTATATGAGTTCTTTATATATTTTGGATATTAGCCCCTTAACTAATATATAGTTTGCAAATATTTTCTCCCATTCCATAAGTTGCCTTCTTATTTTTTAATTGTTTCTTTCACTGTGCATAAGCTTTTTAGTTTGATGATTTTTTTTTTGTTTATTTTTGCTTCTACTGATTGTGGGTTTTGCCTCGTATCTTAAAAGATCATTGCCAAGACTGATGACAATGTTTTCTTCTAGGAGTTTTATGGATTCAGGTCTTACGTTTAAGTCTTTAGTCCATTTCCAGATAATTTTTGTGAGTGCTATAAGACAGAGATCCAATTTCATTCTTCTGCATGTGATTATCTGGTTTTCCCAACATCATTTATTGAAGTGATTATCCTTTTCCCATTGAGTATTTTTGGCTCCCTTGTCAAATTTTAGTTTACTGTATACTCAAGGATTTATTTCTGATCTCTCAATTCCACCTCATTGGTTTATGTGTCTGTTTTTACACCAGTTCCATACTATTTACTACAGCTTTGCTGTAGAGCTTGAAATCAGAAAGATTTGTTCTTTCTTGGGATTGCTTTTGACTATTCAGGGTCTTCTGTGGTTCTACACAAATTTTTTTTTCTATTACTGGGGAAAATGTCATTGGAATTTTGATAGGGATTTCACTGAATCTACAGATGGCTTTGGGAAGTATGGAAATTTTAACAATATTCATTCTTTCAATTCATGAACATGGGATATCTTTCTATATATTTGTGTCATCTTCAGTTTCTTTCATCAGTCTTACTGTTTTCAGTATACAAACCTTTCACCTACTTGGTTAAATTTATTACTAAGTATTTTGTTGATGCTATTGTATATGAAATTGTCTCCTTAATTTCTTTTTCATCTGTTTTGTTGTCAGTGTATAGAACTGCTACTGATTTCTGTACGTTAATTTTATGTCCTGCAACTTTACTGAATTCATTTATTAGTTCTAACAGTTTTTTGGTGGTGTCTTTTGGGTTTTCTACATATAATATCATATTTACCTGCAAGCAAAGAGAGTTTTACTTCTTCCCTTCCAATTTGATGCTTTTTATTTATTTTTCTTGCTTGACTGCTCTGGCTAGGACTTCTAGTTACTTCATTTAATAAAAGTTTTGAGTGGTTATCCTTGTATTGTTCCTAATCTTAGAGAAAAATCTTTCAGTTTTTCACCATTGACTATGATGTTAGCTGTGGGCTTGTCATATATAGTATTTTATTATGTTGAGGTATATTCCCTTTATACCCAAACTGTTGAGAGTTTTTATAGTGAAAGGATGTTATATTTTGCCAAATCCTTTCCCTGCATCTATTGAAATAATCATATGATTTTTATCTTTAATTTTATTACTGTGGTGTATCACATTTATTGATTTGCATATGTTGAACCATCTTTGCTTCCCAGGAATAAACCCCACTTGGTCATGGTGTGTGATCTTTTTTAATGTGCTGTGGAAATTGGTTTGCTAGTATTTTGTTGAGAACTTCTGCATCTATATTCATCAGGGATATTGACCTATAATTTTATTTTCTTGTAGTGTCCTTCTCTGGCTTTGGTATCAGGTTAATGCTGGTTGGGCACACTCTCTTGCTCACTCTTGGATCATTCACTCTAGGGGAAGTGAGTTGTCATGTGCAAAGACCCATGTGGTGTGCAACTGAGGCCTGCCAACAACCACGCGAGTGAGCTTAGAAATCAACCCTCCACCAGTCAACCTTCCCTTCAGAAGATACCGTATTTCCAGCCAGCAGCTTGTCTGCAGCCTTATAAGAAACCTCATAAGAAGCAGAGGCACTCAGCTATGCTGTGCCTGGATTCCTGATCTACAAAACCTGTGGTATAATAAATGCTTATTTGTTTTAAGCCACTCAATTCTGGAGTAATTTGTTATGAAGCAATGAATAACCAATATATTTGTCTTGCTCAATTCACAAATGACGTCATACTTATGATAATACTATATATTTAAATGTGGGTTAAAATATAGTTCATTATAGATACATAATAGGAAAAGACATCTTTTAAATAACTTTCTGCAGTACATGTTTTTCCCAATACACACATATCAAAATGCATTAATTTTAGAAACTACACTTTAAAAAGCATACTTACTAGATCATAGTTATAGAGAGGTTGACATACTTTTTCTAGAGTGTATAAATATTTGACATTATCTTTTGATTCATTTGCTGTATCTGTGATTCTTGCGTCCAAATCACGCCAATTCTAAGGAAAAAAAAGTATAAGAATCCTATGAAACAGCCAAATATACCAGTGTGCTAAGGCTTAATAAAGAAATTCAAGCTATCTTCCCTAATCATACATGTACTAAAATAGTATACACTTAAATGTGAATGATATATCTTTTTCTTACATATATTTAAGACTTAAAGTTATTATAAACACCTTAAGTGATTTACTAACACTGAAGACTCTGTTTATAATTAACACCCTGTTTGTAGGCTTAAATTGGACCTGCTTCTGCCTGGAGTGGCTTTTCTAGGTTAGTTGTTTGTGACATTACATTATTCCGGGTCTTCAAGAATGGGCTAAGTTATTAAAACAGAGCATTATTCCAAGAAAATATTCCCTTCAGCAAAGTGAACTTTCCATATTCAGCAAGAATGTGCAGAGATGCTCAGGGACCACAGTGGGTTGCCTCATACAATGTATATAACAGATGATTAATAGCCATAGTAATAAAGGACTACTAAAGTCAGTACAAAATAATATCTGGAATTTTTTAAATGGGGGAAAGATATCAACAGACAATTCATAGGAGAGTAAATGCAAATAGCCAATAAACTTTAAAAGATGTACAATTTCACTATTAATAAGGAAAGGCAAAACACAACAAGCCATTTTCCACATGTCAGACTGGCCAAAAAAAAATTTTTTTAAACTGATAGTAAGTACTAACAAAGTTGTGGCGTATATACCCTGGGAAAATACTTGCTTGTATGCATATAGAAGCTTTAACTGTAGTAATGTTTGTGAACACATAGAGAAGGAAATATTTCCCTCAAAAAGTTAAACATGGAGTTACCATTTGACCCAGAAATTCCATTGTTAGGTATATACCTAAGAAAAATAACAACATATGTCCATGCAAGAATGTGTGCAGCAATGTTCACAGCAGCATTACTCATAACGGCCAAAAAGTAGAGACAACACAAATATCCATAAATGGATAAAATGTGGTATTATCTATACAATGGAATATTATCCAGCTATGAAAAGGAATAAATACTGATCCATGTTACAACACAGATAAACCTTGAAAACACTATGCTAAGTGAAAGAAGCCAATAGGAAAAGACCACATAGTATATGAAATGTCCAAAATAGGCAAATTTACAGAGATAAAAAGTAGATTGGTGGTTACTTAGGGCTAACGTATGAGAAGGGATACAGGTAGAGACAGGAGATGATAGCTAAACGGTGGCAGGGTATCTACCTGAGGTGAAGGAAATGTTCTAAAATTGATTGTGATGATGGTTGTACAACTCTGTGAATATACTAAAAACCATTGGATTTTACTCTTTAAATGGGAGAAATGAATAGTATGTGAATTTTATCTCAAGCCTGTTGAAAAGAAGAAAGGAGACAATTTTTCTAAAAGCAGGAAAATGACTAGATAAAACCTGGTGCATTAACATTCTGGAAAACTACACAGCTTGATCTGACAGGCATAACTCTCCAATGTATGCTTTTCGGGGGAGAGAAGCTGAAGAGAAACAGAGTATGACACTAAGTAATTTTTAAAAATTAGAAACACAAAACAGACATATATTTTTAAAGGAAGAATGAAGAAACAGAAAAGGACCTGGAAAGAATCAAGCCAAACTGTTAATAAATATGACCTCTAGGAAAGGACGTGGACTAGTGGGGATGAGATGTACATTCTCAGAGGTCATTTTTGCTTTTGACTTTCCATGTAGTTCTTTATTGCAATGAACCTCTATTGACTACAATTTCAAACACAATTTAAAAATAAATGGCAATCACCCCACGGTAGTATTGTCAAAATTGGTGTGCAAAATATTGAGAAATAAATCTTCATTTCTATGCTTCCTTTTCCTCTCCTGGAAGTAATTAAGGTATATGAGATGGCCTTACTCAAAGTTCAACACTTCTAAATATGTGATTTGAAGCATGTGACGTGACGAAGCAGTTCAAGGATAATTTTCCAGTTGGTTGTTCTGAAGTATACCAAACTTTAAAATACAAGGCCTTGTACCTTTAAGAGTTTGGAGTGTGCAATATTAAGCACATTTATGACAGCCTTACAACTTGGCCCTTTAATCTGTTCAATGATGTAATTGAATTTGGCTGACATGCGTTTCCAGTGCTCTAATTCGGTGAGTGGACCTGAGTCATCAGCTTCTTTTCTCATCTGCTCGCTCTCAATGAGTATCTGCAACCAAAAACGTTCAGATTACAGAAATGTTTCTTCTGTTAAAACCTCATTATTTGCACCTTTTCAAAGAAACTTAAAAGTATAAATGACATCCAACACTGAACAGTATTTTTAAAAATCTTAGAAAACTAAGACTAGAAGGGAATTTCTTTACCATAATAATTAGTGTCAACCAAAAATCTATAGCAAACATCATACTTAAGGATGAAATTTTAGAAAATATCACTTTAAAACCAAGGACAAGACAATTCTGCCACTATCATCACCCACTTCTATTCAGCGTGGTCATAGAGATCATACAAGAAGACAAGTAAAATAAAATATATAAGAATTGGAAATGAAAAAACAAACATGCCATAATCACAGATGGAGTGGTTGGCCACAGTTCAAAAATATGAGACTATCTAAAGACAAACTTTTAGAATTAATAAAAGTGAACAATCCAGTAAGGTTTTGTGTATAAATATCAGTAGCATTTCTTTACAAGTCATCTAGCAATCTAAAAATGAAATTTCCAGAAGGACAGCATTTGCTACAACAAGTAATAACAATGATAAGATATCTAGAGATAAACAAAAGAAGTGCAAGATCATTTTGGAGAAAATCAGAAAACTTACTTTCAGCACACGAAAGGAAACCTAACTAAATGGAAAGACACTCCATGCTTGTGGATGGAAAAGCTCAATAATATAAAGATGGTGATTTTCTCTAGATTAGTGCATACATTCAATGAATTTCCAATCAAAATCTCAACAAGATTTTTTTTCTCATGATACTTAACAAACCAGTCTTAAAATTTATGTGGAAAAACAATTAACCAGAAATAATCAATGCAATTTTAAGGAAAAATACTGAAAGAGCTGCCATACCAAATGCTGATTCAGCAAAAAGCTACAGAAATTAAAGCAGCATGGTACGAGTGCACAAAATAATTAGACCAACAGGCTAGACAAAGGGATCTAGAAACTCAATAGATATTACACGCTTGTTTGGGAAGAATGGACTATTAACACGTTGATCACCATGTCACCTAAATCTGGGTGACAGTTGTGTTTCCTCAGAGGCACCCGACCCACAATGGGTGATTAACATATTAAACAGTTCTGGGACAACTGGCTAACCATATGGGGAAAAAAGCACAATTAGATTCCTACCTCACCTTATACATACATATAAAAATAATTCTGGACAGATTAAAAAGCTAAATGTTAAAAACAAAATGATGAAGCTTTTAATGAAAATGTAAGAGGTGGGGGTAAAACTATAAAGAAAAGCATGGAACTGAACATCATAAAAGTCAAGAAAATGCTTACCAGTAGAGAGAACAAAAGGGAGTTAAAACTGGTAAGAGAAATGCATGGAGATTGCACGGTGCTGGTTATGTTCTATTTCTTAATTTGTGCAAAGGTTACACAGGTGTTCATTTTATAGTAATGTGCTCATTTTATTATTAATTTTATTACTCATTTATTATTCATTTTTGTATGTTTCAATATCTAAAATAAATTATTTAGGAGAATATGTTCATAACACTAGAGTAAGAAAGTGTTTCCTGAGTAAAATACAAAAAAGCACAAAGTTTCTAGTCACTGGAGATAGCTAAATTGAGGCTGGATTACCATTTGTAACTAATATATTTACATTAAAATGTAAAATTTCCACATGACTAAATATATCATACCAAATGAAAATTCAGGACACAATGGGGACTAACAAAAGATTAACTTTCAGAAAATATTATTTAAACTCCAACAATTCAGAAAGATATCATTGAACAACCTGAAAGAAAACTAGGTAAAGGATATGAATAGGCAATTCAACAAAGAGGAAATCAAAATAGCCATTAAACATGCTCAGCCTCAATAGTGTTCAGGGTAATTCAAAAGAAATCAAGATACCAGTTCACACCCAACATACTGGCAACCATTAAAAACCTGACAATCCCAAGTGTAAGGAAAGATATGAAGACCCAGAAACTCTCATTTACTTCTGTAAAAATGCACAAGTTAATATAACCACTATTTGGAGGGCTTTGCAATACCCAGTAAAATATCTATATACCACTGCTCTCAGCAATTCCCTGGGAAACTCTTGAACACATGCAAACAAGACTTGAACAAGATATTCACTGAAAATGTATTATTATTGTTTTTAATTGAAAAAAAAGTAGAAACAATCATCTTTTTGAGGGAACGGATGAATAGACTTCTCTACCTCTTTAAACAGAGGATACTAGACATAGTTTAAATGTCTCCTAAATGTCTGGAAATCTATATAATAAACTAATTTGTTCACAGAGGAATACCAGACAATAGTTAAGTGAATGAATTAAATTTACTTGTACCAACATGGATGAAAGAGGATGTTAAATGAGGGAAAAAAAAAACTGTAAAAGGGATTATAATGCTATTATACCATTTATGTGTAAAGATTTTAAACACAAATCCATATTTTGCATTTTATATATATAACAGTGATTTCTGCCATATGGCAGTTACTTTAAAAGATGTTTATGTAGTCAGATATGTCAGTTTTTTCTTTCATGGCTTCTGGGTTTTATATCTTTCTTAAAAAGATATTAATATAATCCTACATTATATTCTGGTTCATGTATAGTTTTTGTTTTATTTTTTACATTGTATTTTTAAGGTTGGACTTATTCCTTCAACATGTTTTTGAGATTCATTAATGTTCTATTTTTTTTAGTTTTAGCTTTCATATTTATGTCTATGATCCATCTTGAATTAATTTTTGTGTATGACAGATTAGGGTTAATTTTAAATGTAATTTTTGAAAGATCTCTCCCATTTCTTGCACTGATTCTGCTTAATTGGAGGTCATTTGCTACAACTGCCCAACTTGACTTTCTTATTTCAAGTTGCTAAATCTCCTTACGTCAAGCTATTTTCTTTTGCTTGCTCATTATGAAAGAAGATCTATACTGACTGATCATAATAATTGGAGAAAATCTCCTCGGCCATTGTGTAGGACACAGCTTGATTTCCACAATGGGTTACAACTCCCCCTTCCTCCGGTGGCCTAGCAGGTGGCTGCAGGAATCCTCTGCTGGGCAATCATCCAGTGGCACCTGGAAGCAAATTCGGTGGCCAGCACTCCAGGCTTTGGTGGAGTTTCCAAGGTCTTCCAATTTTTCTACTCCAACTGCCATCTCCCTCCTTCTAACAGTTCTAAGAGAGGTAAAATCAGAAATGCTTTCCTCTAACTGTTGCTTGCTCAAGATTTTTCTCCCCTAGTCCTCATTCAGCTGAAGATTTTCTTCTCTAGTTCCGTTGTCCTACGCTCATGAACTAGAGATCTGTGAGTTGGCTTCTTTCTGTTTAAAGCAATTACATAGTATCCAGTTTTGGGCAGCGTTTGTAGTGGAAGTTGGCATCTCTTAGAATGTTGACACATACCACATTCCTGTCAATGCTTTTCTTACTGACAGAGAAAATGTATTTGGCCAGAGAACTGCACACTTGCCTCTGTAGTACTGATGTGAATGAGCCTAGTTTGAACCTCTCTGTCAACACAGACAAGTTGACAATTCCACTGGTCAACCCAGATGTATTTATTAAGTGTCTGGCAGTGCAGCTATATTCTCTTCACTGTGTCCCTTTCCTCTCTCATGAAGAGCATGAACAATATATAAAGTATTGGAGCTAAATGCTGGCTATTCTTTATTCTTCATAATTTCATTTTCAACCCATATTGTTACTACGATTTCCTCCTTGAAGTAAGAAATGTCTTAAAATTGATTTTACATGGTCCATAGGGAACAATGATCTTGCACTAGAGCCAAGAACAGGCTGAGTCTTACAATAGAATCTGGAAGACTCCTCTTCCCTTTAGTTTTAGGGACAAACTGCAGTGAGCAGGACAAATGAGAACTACGACTCACGTCTGATGAAATAACTCAAGTCGGCTTACCTGTTCGATCTGTTTATACCATATCATCAGGGCGTCCTCTAGCTGACGAACAGTTTCTGAATTGCTAGCTGCAGCTGTCACTTCTTCAAAGGTATGCAGTTTGGAAAAATCAACATTGTCTATCTTCTTTAACTTAACTGTTCCCTCAATACTTAATCTAGCACCTAAAAGGGAAAAAATTATATTTAAGAAGTGTTTAATGTCAACGTATTAAATGTCAAAGTGTAGTTTCAAGTTGTAATTACTAAAATGTTAGGGATCTAATACTTTATAGAAATACAATTCTAATTGATCATTAGATTGTGACTGGGTGATCTGTTAATGAAATGTGTGTTTTAACAATATGAAATAATACAATTACATATTTTTTAAAAGTTTATAATAAAAAATATATTTTTAAATATGGTAAAAAGTTTTCACAGATAATATAGAAAGAGAATCCTCCTTTTACAATGGAAAATAAAAAAGAAAACATATCTTACTCCTGCTAAGATCCCTGGAAAGAGAGATTCTAATGATCTGATAGCTTATCTCTAGGTCTCATAATTACTTTGACATCTTTTAAAATGAAAAATTTTCTCTAATGCTTATTTTTTAGTAACATATCTTATAGTTAATTTACTCATTTTTAAAATTTATTTAACATTAAATGTTATACTTACCATCTAAAAATGAAAGGTACCTGTTGATGGTTTCAGTGAAAATATGTTTTTCAGATTCTCCTTGCTTGGACTGGTTTAAAGCACCCCAATTATTTGTTGCAAGAATAGCTGGTAGAAATATATTTGCCAGCATATTCCTAATCCCAACTAGGAGTCCCTTTGATGCATCCAAAACAGTAAATAGCACATCCTGAAAGGGTGGTGTTCAAAGGTTATTTTATATGCTGACCCCATTAGAGAACTGAAAATCATAACCTATTTGTATTGTTAATACAATAAGCATAGATAACACAACTTATAAACTACTAGGAAAACTTAAGAGGTTGTGAATATTGTTGAGTTCTAAAATCAACACACTTATATTCTGCCGCCGTTTAATCATTCACATGCTTGCTCATCAAGTGAGCACTTTCCCAGGTGCTTTATTTTCTGCACAGGGAAGGAGATAGGAGTCTGGAGTCTAAACTATGTGAAGGAAATAAAACTTAGCCGCCAGCATAAAGAAAGTTCTCAGTTGAAAGTTGCCCTGCCCATGAAAAGGGGACCAGAAAAATTCATGTCAGTCCCAGGAAAGAGCAACGCAACTAGCCCTCTACCCAGAAATTTGGATGGAAAAAAAGATTGCTCAGAGTATACAAACTCTCAGCTATAAGATGAATAAGTTCTGGAGAATCTGTACAGAATGGTGAATATAGTTAGCAATACTGTACTATGTACTCAAAAGCTGCTAAGACAGTAGATCTTAAATACCATTAACCAAAAAAGGGGAAAAAACGGTAATTATGTTAGGTGATGGAGGTGTTAGCTATGGTGGTAACCATATTGCAGTATATGTGTGCATTAAATCAATTCTTCATACACTGTAAACTTACATAATGTTACACATTAATTATATCTCAAATATAGCTGGCAAAAATGTTTAACTATATATGAAAAAAATTTTAAATATACCTCATGAATATTTTTAATATTTATAGCAACATCATTGTGACAGCGAACAAAAAATACACACAGTCCTTTTAGTTTCTCTGGGGCTGCGTTGTCTACATATAATCTCATCATTTTTGCTCCTTTGGTTGCTCCAGCAATAGTTCGACCACATTCTGAAAACAAAAGTCAAGAACTTAGCCTATGATCATGTAACTGATCAAATGTGATAAATCACTGTGGATCTTACAGCTTTGTTCTCTGCTTTACTTTACTATAAGAAGTTTTCAATACGATTGTAGAATAAATTTTTTTTTGTCTGCAAAAAGATGCCAATAATTGCAAATCTTAAACTGCAGCCTCCTCTGGTGCCTTTCCCTGAGTTCTGCACTTTGCTTCTTTTGGCCTAGCCTCAGGCGGGGCCTTCATGCAAACTCTTCTCCTATTCTATCCTCAACCCTTTGCTTCCCTAATTCCTACTAATCTTTCAGATCTCAGCTGAAATGTCACCACTCAGGGAAATCTTCACTAACCCACCCAAGAAGATCCTGTCCTCTACTAAACACATTCACAGCACTGAACTTATTTTAAATCCTTCCTTGAAATAATTTCAATGCAAATTTATCGTTTAATTAGAAATATTTCTCAATGTTTAAAAACTATTAAAAATATGAGAATTCTGTTAAATGGCTGGTTCCAATTTTAAAGATACAAAAATCAACAATCTTTCCATTCACAACCAGTAACCAACTGAAAGTACGATAAAAGAAAATTTTAAGTTCCCATCACAAAACCACAAACATCTTTTGTGTGCCCAGCCCTCCTTCCTTTGGGTTTAGGGGATTTCTCCTGCTCTGTGATTCCGGAGGACACCAGTGTCAGAGCCCTGCAAGGGTGGGCATGTGAAAACTAGGCTAATTAGACTCTCTGCAAGAATATAAACCTTGAATGCAGACGCACAAAGGTAACAGGGGATTTGAGAGATGTCAATCTACTGATGAATCCTAAAGAAACTGCCCTGAAACCCATGGAAATGATCTATTCCTGTTTTTCCCAAGGCCTAGTAGTTCAAATAGCTCTGAATTTTGTGAACTACCCAAACATTTTAAATTTTTTGCTTACATAAGCCACAGTCTGTTTCTGTTGCTTGCAGCCAAAGAACCCTGAGACATGGTATGTAGCAATGTGAAGCTCAAATGCTCATTCATGGAGGTCTGCACAGAGCTACCTTTACCCTTAATATCGTCCCCTTTTTCCTGGATAAGAGAACCTGAACTTGTCCCATTCAGCAGTGTGTACATACACTCCCAGGGAGACAACTGCTTCTCTCAGCCTCCCTAGCCTGTAGGGTAGTCATGGGACAGAATTCTGGCCAATAAGACATAAACAGCTTGAGCTTTCCTAATAAAGGGGAGAAGCGTGACTAGCAGAGCCCTCTCCTGCCTATGCCTTGAGCCTGAACATGATGTCTAGAGCTTCATCTTGTAACCACGTAGGGCAAACATGAACACAAAGCAACATGTTAAGAATGGCAGAATAGAAAGAAAAAAGCATCTGGGCTTCTGATGGCACTGCGGAGCACTTGAACCATTGCTAGCCACTGCCTACCTTGTTATGAGAGCAAAATAGACTCTGTTTTTTTAAGCCACTATTAGGATTTCCACTACTCACAGCTGAACATATTCCTGGCTGATGGAGTCATCATAGGAAAATGGCTTCTAAAACCCCAAATGCAGCTGTACTATGGAATACTATACAGCATCTTTTAAATGAGGCAAATCTACATTTAATGACATAAAAAATGTCTAGGCTATACTGTCACATCCAAAAAGTAAATTAAGAATAAAATGTGTTATATAAGTATATTTTGAAAATGATAGTGTTTATATTTGCATGCATATAAGAAAGACATGTTGAAGAATATTTACGAAGTTGATAAATGTATTATTTTTAGAAGTAGCAAAAACAATAATTAAAAGTATGTATATCCTTTCTTCTGGCAATTCCTCTCCTGAGAATTCTTCCTAAAAAGTCTTCTTAATCAACACAGAATTAACTTTAATGATATTCATTGATGCATTGTTTAAAGGAGCAAAAAGTTGTAAACAACCTAAATTCTAATAATAAGTTTTGAAAATAATAGTTACATCAGCTTAATGAAATACAGTGCAACTGTTTAAAATTTAACTGTAGAAGTATATCAGTGACATGGAAAAGAGAACACTACTAATTTTTAAAAGCTACCACAGAATAATATGTAGAGTTGGATCTCATTTTTATAATGCATCTATAAACTATTTTTGTTTTTTAGTTTAAATAAACTGAAAAAACAAAGAGGAGGCATATCTCAGGTAAGATGGTCCCAAAATAGGAAATATAATGTTTTTGCAAATAATTGAGAGAAGGCTGAACAAACTCTCATGGCTATTGAGTTCCTTTTTCTTTCTGAAACTGGACTATAATCTTGATGGATAAGACTTCTAGGGAGTGAGGCAAAGTTTATATGGCACTTGCCCTGAGCCTGGCACATACCATGGTCTTCTCAATCCCATGAAGTAGGATCCACTTACAGATGAGGAAACCAAGGCCTGGAGAGGTTAAATAACTTTCCCAGTGTGACCCAGTGAGTCAAGAGTTGACCACCTCACTTCTGACCACCTCTAGAACCAAGCTTTAAACCAGTGTGTGGCACAGTGTCGACCTGTGATCCCCTCCTCCCTCCAGGCCCAGGGTCTGCACACCTTGGATGGAGGGTGTGATAAGCATTTTAAGAAAACAACTCCTGGTCTGGGGTAATCCTGCACATATGCCAGACAGGACATCCTGTGTAAAAGACATGGAAACTTTCATGTTCTGTTGCTACTGCCGTGAAATCCACCCTGAGCTCCAAACTTGGACTAAGGCTATTTAGAAAGATAATTAGGGCAACAGGGTGTTGGAATCCCGCAGGGCACTGAGTATGGGGGAAGTGGCTTCCTTCTCAGGCCTACCTTGGCCTCTTAAAATCCCATTCAGTACCCAACTACTCCCATGATGCTTTGCCTCCTCGGGACCCTGAGGGCTGGGGTCTGAGTGAATAAGCCATAGGCATAGGCACTGCCTGGAGAAACAAGTCATTGGGCTGCTGAAGTCTGCAGTAACCAGCATGATCCCAGGAAGGTCAGCAGTTTGCAGTTACTTCCAGCTGAAGAATGCACTTCCCCCTTCTCATCTGTCTTGTGCTTTCATAAATTTTGACAAAGATCTATGAACAACCCAAAACACCAGAGTGGGTACAAGGTCAGCCAACCACAAAGCAGTCCCAGCTCCCAGCACATCTGGAATACGTCAGATGCCACTTACGAGCCACCTTGGTGGTTCAATGCAGCAGGAATGCCAAAAGTCGTGGAAAGGTGGAGGCAGAGGGAGCCTGTCTCAGATCCACCTTGTCACTCGAGAGCATCTTGGAGAGCTCTGTGTGTTTGGTGTTCTAATCTCAGCACAAAAGGAGGGGTCTCACTAGCTCTACATTCTTGGATTTGGCTCAAGATGAATGAAAATTATACATTCTCTTTTTGTTCAAGCTTGAGAGTTTCATTATTATTATTTATATTATACCCTTCCAAAGAATATTTGAGGCAATTTATAATAACAACAAATGCCAGGTACTGAATGTCTGCCCCCAATTTTTAAAAATTACAATGCATTGTATATAAATTGCAAAATAGGGTCCAATTCTACAAATTATATATCCAGCTCTGGATGTCAAGGAGTCAATGAACCTTGAATATGTCTTAGACTGGCAGCAATATTTGTAATTTGGGTCATTAAAAACATTTAAATTAGTGATCAAAAGATAAAACTATATACATAGTGGTGTACACAGTGTATGTATATGTATGTACACATATCATACATACTGCATATACACATGTGAAAAACATACATGTAGGTATACATATATATACATAAAACAGAAGTTATAGAAGGATATTCACCAAGGAGTTAACAGTGATTATTCTAAGTGAGTGGGAATGTGGGTGGAGGTTTTAATCTTTCTTCTAATTACAGACATTTTCTTATCTTTCTATAATTTTCAGCTACTGTTTTAATTTATAATGTGTTATGAAAATCTGGACCATACAATAATGTCCCAGGATAAGAATTGTGAGAGTCAGAAAATCCAGAGAGCAGATCCAGCCACCAATTATGAGTTTACATATTTTGTTGGTGAAGAATTAAATATATTAAATAATCTGGTAGAAATAGGAGAATTTAATCAACAGCTGTGTTTTACAACGCAAACTTTAAATAAGACAGGAGTTTGGAGAAGAGTGATGGATGTGATCTGGAACACTAGGAAAGCTCTACAGAGGATGCATGAGGTAATGAAGAGGAGGGACAGGATTTGGCTGGGGGGAGAGAAGAAAGGCACTTGGAGACAGTTTGGGAGGGTGGAGAAAAGGGTACAGAGATGACTTGGGTATATACAGAAAGCAATGAAGAGACCAGCTTAGACGGACCAGCAAATTCATACCTAACAGAATAGGAGACCAGACTAAACAAGTTCTGTGTGTCCAGGTTACAAAAGGCCTTAAGGGAATAAATAAAGAGTTTGGACCCAATTCAAAAGCAGGACAATAAAAATTTACTTGGTGGTAGTGAGTAGTGTGGATGTCAGAGAGGGACTTTGATAACAGAGGTACTGGTTTTCTGGAATACTAGGGCAAGCATGAGGTAGGAGCCTAGCCTAAAGGCAGCAGAGGAGAAAAGCAAGAAAAGAACCAACAGAAGGGACACAGTGAAGGTAAAATCTGCAGGATTTAGGAGGTAAGTAGTCTAAAACTAAAGGATGGTCCATATACCTAGTTATTAAGACAAAAGTTTAATACCCTGATAAAGTATCATTCTCTGGAATAACTGAACAGTAGGGGAAGTGAGATATTCCAACTGCCAGCTGCAGCAGACACCAGATGCTGACCCAGGACCAGTGCTGACCCAGGACTACAGGGAGCAGCTGCTGAGCTTTCTGGTGGTTTCACTATTTCTAGTCATCTGACACATGTGTACACAATGGCACCACCTGTTTCAGGGAAAATGTAATTAAACTCTAGGGAAAATGTGTCTTCCCAGGAGAGGTCAATGACTTCTTTAAAGATACTTTCTCCTTAAATCATTACAGTAATGCTGTAAGCTCCTGGTAAATTTTCTTTATAAATACAGGATTGTCCATGTATAAGAGAAAAGATAAGCTGCACTTAAACATTCATTAATGAATAGCTGGCACATTACCCTTGCAAAGCATCCTTACCAAGACCAGGTACATCTCCTTCTTGGTACAAAAATTTCAATGTCTTACAACCATCTTTCATAAAAAAAACATTAAATGCCTCCAGCTGTTAAATAAAAGAGAAAATGATCATCAATAAAATGACTAGGAAATAATAAAATGAACCAAGCCCTGTGCTAGGCATTTTACATACCTTAGTCCTCATCATTTTGTAAATAAAATGAGGCTCAAAGAGGCAGGATTAGAATCAGAGGCAGGATTAGAATTCAAATTAATTTAACTCCAAAATTACCTGGAACATAGGGTGAATTCTATTTCCAAACCTTCATTAATGATCTACATATATAAGTGTGAAGCCACTTGAGTGACCCTGCCTCACAGAATCTTTCAGGGGTAAACGGATGAGTCAACTGGAGGTAAACATAAAGAATTATTACTAAGAGAAATTATTTTTAAAAGCTGACTCGTGGAACAGCAAAACTTGCGTTATTAGCTAAATGTTTTGTTTGACTAAATATTTGAGTAATTACGTTTTCAGCCAATGTAATTTGACCCATACTATAGCCAAACTAATATAAAAACAAATTATTATAATGAGTCTTCCATATTTATGAGCATGAATTTAATTACTTACAAGTCAGCATAATCATCTTAAGTCAGTAGAAAACTAGGCCACATAAACAAAAACCCTCACATATCACTTGGGAAACACTAAGTTACTAAACCGCCTGCACCTAGTCCTGCTGATTTCATACACAAATGTCTCTCTTGGGCAGTGGGTTTCCCTTAACTTACTGACCACTTACTGCAGGAAGCATCTCAGGTCTGGCAAAGCCTCTTCCCCAAGGACAATAGTCCTCAAACTTCAGTATGCATCAGTGAGGCACCTAGGGAACCTCTTAAAAATACAGAATACTGGGCCTGGGAATCTGCATTTCTAAAAAGTTCCAGGTGATGCTGCTGCTGCTGGTCCTGGGACCACGTTTGGATACCATCAACCTGGGAGATGAAATGGAGCTACAGACATTTGCAAAATTCTAGTCCTTAATTTTCTACTCCTCCATCTCACACATAAACTTGACTCTCTTGCAGAGCTACAATCTGAAAGATATAAAAGCTGCCGGCACAGCTATTCTTGTCCAGCTCCATACTTTCATGCTCTATCTGACTTTTATGACCCATCAGCTTTGAATGCATCCAAATTCTCAAAAGTAGACCATATGATTGTGATAAAAAGACATCTCAACATCAAATATAACTAATTCTGGTTTTTTAGGCACATTGTACTCCTGAGACCAGCAGAGTGAAGTTGTCATGGGCAAAAATCCTGACTGCAGAGTAAAAATTCACTTACAATACTTAACATTTTACAAATAGTTCATCTGAGCTTCACCACAATCTTGCATTCAGCTTAGGTGGAATTACTATGACCCTTTTGAAGAAAAGAAAACTAAAGCTAAAAAGAATTTGTGTGAAGGACCCAAAGACACATAACCACAAGTGAAGAACCTGTAATTGGACACCAGCCTTCAGCCTCCAGGTCTGTGCTCTTTCCACAAAACTGTGCTGTGCCCATCTTGACTTTGGAAAAGACTGTCGTGTAAGCCAGGAGAGCAATCCCAGTGGCTACTGTGAGCAGCGCTGAATGAAGGGAGCAGTAAAATGGGGAGCAGCAGAAGCCTGAATGCCAATGCAGCAGAAACGTCTGTATTGGTCAGGGTTCTGGGAAGCAAAGGAGTCACAACAAAGGAGTTCTGAAGGAACTTTATAATAATGAAGCGATTCCAGAGGCCAGAGCGGGTTTAAGGGAAGCTCTGGCACTAGAAGCAACTACAGGACTAGCAACAGAGGAAAACCAGTACCACCCCAAGGCCTAGAAGCGCGAGCATGGGGGAGCAGTGGGGTAGCTGGAAGCAGGCTGAGAGCTGGAGCTGGGGGATAGGGACTGCTCAGGAGGAGCAGCAGTTAAGGGAAGACGCGGTCACGGCCAGAAATGTGACAAAAGTCAGTTTGCCATATATTACTATAGTTAGGTTGACCATATAAGTTCATCATCCAACACTGGGGCCCTTTTAGGAGTGAAAGGAGGAACTGTTAATAATTACGCCAGAAAAGTAGGCATAATCCAGGACTGTCCCTGGCACACAGAGACATATGGTAATCACCTCGTTGTTTTTGACTAGATTCATGCAGTAGTCCCTGTTCCCTAGTTCTATTTATGCAGTTTGTTTTTCCATCCAAATGATCTACACATGTACTTTACATAACCTGTACGTTTAAAATGTCACTCTATCTGGGCTTCACTATTCCTCTAACTTCTGAAGCCATTTTGAGTTAGAACCTTAGCTCAATCCTAGTTGCTAATTCTCCTCTTTTCTTTCTCCACAATAGTAGAACAAAACTAGAAATATCACCCAATAAGCTATAATTATTTAAAATAAAGCTTCTCTAGTCAGTTAAATTCCAACCTTCTCTTCCTAAATGTTTTGTTCACAACAATTCAGGTTTCTTAATTCAATCACTTATCAAAAAGCAATTAAAAAATAATGATAAAACAGACAAACTTACAGATGGGCAATCCAAAATCAATTCTTCAACAGTTGTTAAGTCCAGACCAAGCGTTACTGATAGAATTTCAAATATATATTTATATGAAGGGTCAATTTTCATTTTTCGGCTTTCTCTTGCATCTCTAAATCTTGCCTAAAGGATGAAAACCACGTGTAAAAGAATTGTTACTATGAAGGTAGATCACCAAATATTTCATTTGAAATAAAAGTGACACATATGAAAAATGGTATTATAAGCAAAACCTGTCTCTCTTTCAATGTTTCCTGCAGACTTGGAATGCCGCTCATACTTCGGCGATATCTGGATGAACTGCGCGAAGACTGCGAGAGCACATCAGACAACATTGACTGGACTATTCGGGGCGGAGGCCTAGATCGAACCCTATGTGGATAGGCCTCATCATCGTCTGGAATAACTATCCTTTCATCAGAAGAAATGAGGTTCATATAATCACTTAAAGAGTAAGTAGGACCTTTCTCAAAAAGAGAGGCATTGTCTTCCTCAAAGGATGCTCCTTCTGGAAAAGGTGGAGCCTCTTCACTGGAAGGAGGAGGAGCCTCTTCTTCTGGAGGGGGCGGGGCCTCGTTTCCTGGATCCGAAGGGGCAGCACCTTCTGAATATGGAGGTGCTGCATCTCCTGACGAGGGAGGTGCTTCTTCTTCCGGAGGGGGTGGGTCACCTTCTTCAGCACTCATTTGTCCACTCCTTCCACCTGCAGAGCCCCTTAAACTTCAAAACCTACGGATTATAAAATGTTTTCTTTTAAAACTGTTCAATAAATTGAGTGTTGTGTGTTAATTTACCCCTCCTCTGGAAGCCAGACAGGTAGCAAAACTGTCTGTTTCTCCCATACTGCATCATCTAAAGAAACTGAGTTTACAGGACTAGAGAATTTTTTTTAAGTGGACCAGCACACGCACACGCTCTACATGCTCTACATACACCTCTGGGAGCTTTTTCAAAGTGTGAGTGCTCCTCCTGATTATGATATAACCCTAGGGGACTGCGCTCCACACACATCCCAGCCCTGTCATAGTAACCACTGCAACTGATGGGAGGGCCCCTGTCTTCAGGTATGTAAAAAGGGCTACAATCTAGCGTCTATCTTCTTCACATAAGAGTAAATTTACTTGGATAGTAAGTAAAAACCTCTGAGTTATTATTGGACACAACAAAGATCTAAAATACCCAGGAGCTGTGTGTGCATTACATCCTTACATTTGAAACTGTCCTGGAGGAGTTAGTCATGCCATCTATAATCACTCAGGAAGGAGTATGATGATATATATTAGTGAAGTCATGTCAATGACCTGTCACTCTGCTCAAATTTATGCTTTTGAATTCTGCAAAACAATTCATTTTACTCAGTAAAAGAATCATGCCTTCTCTCAATAGGCACTGTCTAGTTTCTGAAACCAAAGCAAAATTTACTTTAACTTTAATAAATGGTAAAATACATGTACTGACTGAGCTTAGTCAGGCTAGAGGGCTTCTCCATGGGCAATCAGTGCTATTTCTAGAGCCACGCAGTAACTTAAGCCATTACAGAGCCACTATTACTTAAGCCATCAAGGAAGTGCTCAAATTGAATCATGATATTTTGTTCAAGTAATCAAGAAAGTATGCAATAAATCTTAATGAGTTTTCCATCTAAAAATGGCTACTGTTTAAGTGTTGGCACAGATAAAATTTTCAGAAAATGTTATTATCCAACACAATTCATTCCCTGGGGATTCCAGATAGTTAAGATTCATGGCACATAATTTCAGAACTAGAAAATAAACCT
This sequence comes from Camelus ferus, assembly GCF_009834535.1. Taxonomy (NCBI): domain Eukaryota; kingdom Metazoa; phylum Chordata; class Mammalia; order Artiodactyla; family Camelidae; genus Camelus; species Camelus ferus. Next base: position 25,921,587 of record NC_045715.1, on the reverse strand, counting down.
TAGAAATCATCTAGTTTGACTCTCCCTTTTTACTGATAATGAGACTAAGATCCAGAGAAGTTACAGGTCTCACCCAGTTACACAGCCAAGAATGGTCTTTCTAAACTGCAGACCATACCATATCACGGCCCTATTTGAAGTCCAGCTTTGGATGCCAAACACAAACACTTTCTTATGTCCTCCAGGGCTTTCCTGACTTGGTTCCAATCTCTCTCTTCAGTTTCCTCTATTGCCTTTGCACTCCGTGCTGCCTGCAGTCACAGCTATGCTAGCAGTTCCTGAAGTAAGTACTGTTCTCTCACCTCTAGGAGCTGGCAAGGAGTGCACAGCCTACGAAGGGAGGTAAACACACTAACAAACACTTATAATTTTATTAGAACCAGTCAGTCTGCACAAACACCTGTAGCATCAGAGGAGAAAGTGCAGGAAGAAAATCTCTAAGAAGAAGCTGTCATTTAAGACGAGTCCTGGTAGGATACATGAGTTCTGTGCAGAAGACTGGGGAAGTAATATCAATTGTCAGCAATTAAATGCCCAGTTCCGTGCTTGATGAGATATATAACTGTGCTTGATAAATAAATATGGAGAAAGAAGGTAAATAATATTATATTAGTATTTACCATACTTAATACATTTAATATGCAACATATATATTTGATGACAAATTGGAATTACAAGGGAGTAATCATAGCACTCCTAGATCATGTCTGAAAAATCTCCTAATCAAGAATTCCTCAAGTTTATAATAAAATACACTGAAAGAGGTCATTGTGAGTTACTCTGCTCATAGAGTAATCTAATAAACATAGTCTATAGCCTCAATTCAGGTAAAGATATTTAAATATAACATATATATATACTTTCCACCTCTATGTGAGTCTCCTTACCTCAGGTTCCTTGGGATTTTAATGTAAAGCTGTTCAAGGAAAGAAAAAAAATGCATTTAATTTCTGAAACTTATTAGAATACGCCTCCCAAAATACATGTTCTATGTAAAGAGCTCAATTTGTGCTCTATGAATTGAAGGCTGACATATATATTTCAAGCTAAGGACAGGATAAACTCCTGCTTTGTGAACATGAAGAATCTTTATGGTTACGGGTAGTTGCCTGTGAACACCTGACTAGAATTAAGCTAATAATCAGGTATTAATTACCGTCATGACTGAGAAACAAATTCTAAATAACTTGTTCTGGTTTAATTTTTTTTAAGTAAATCATATATCTGAGGGATTTGCGGTCAAGATGGTGGAGTGGTAGGACCACGAGTTTGTCTCTCCTCGTGACTACAGTGAAACCACAACTGAATGCTAAACAACCATAGAAAAAAAAAGTGGAACCTAGCAAAAAAGACCTTCTACAACTGGAAACATAAAGAGGGAACCACAGCAGGATGGTAGGAGGGGCATGCTCACGATATGATTGGGCCCCATACCCCCCAGGTGGGCTACCCATAAGCTGAAGATTTGTTAAGTCGCAGAGGCTCTCCCACAGGAGTGAGTGCTCTAAGCCCCACACCAGGCTCCCCAGCTCGGGTCCTGGCATTGGGAAGAGCAGACCCCAGGACATCTGGTTTTGAAGGCCAGGGGGTCTTGACTCTGGGAGCCTCATGGGACTGAGGGAAACGGAGACTCCATTCACTAAAGAAGTGTACATGGAAACTCACGTGCACCAGATCCAAGGGCAGAGGCAGTGATTTCATAGGAACCTGGGCCAGACCTGCCTGCTAGATTTGGACGGTCTCCTGGGGATGTGGGGGATGGCTGCAGCTCACTCAGGGGACATAAAAGCTGGTGGTGGACATTCCAGGAGTGTTCATCTATATGAGCTTTCCTGGAGGCTGACATCTTGATTGGATCTTTAGCACCAAGACCTAGCCCCACCCAACAGCCTGTAGGGAAGCATCAGGCCAAACATCATACAGGGTGGGAGCACAGCCACACCCATCATCAGACTTCCTAAGCCACAAAGGCCTCTAGACACAGCCCTACCCACCAGAGGTCCAGACCAAGCTTCACCCAACAGTGGGCAGGGACTGGCTCCTCCTGCCAGGAAACCTGCATAAGCCTCTAGTCCAGCCTCATCCACCAGGGGCAGATACAGGAAATAAGAAAACAATAATCCCAAAGCCTGTGGAAGGAATCCACAAACACATAGAAAGACAGACAATATGAGGCAGCAAAGGAGTATCTCCCAGGCCAAGGCACAAGATAAAATCCTAAAAGAAGAAATAAGTGATGAGGAGATAGATAATTTATCTGAAAAAGTTTAAAGTAATGATGGCCAATATGTTCAGAGAACTCAAGAGGAGTATAGATGCACAGAGTGAAGTTTTTAGCAAAGAGTAGGAAAATATAAAGAATACCCAAACAGAGCTGAAGAATAAAATCACTGAAATGAACAATACACTAGAAGGAACCAAGAATAGACTAAATGAGGCAGAAGAACGGATTAGTGAGCTAGAAGACAAATTATTGGCAATCACTACTTCAGAACAGAAAAGAGAAAAAAGAATAAAAAGGAATGAGGATAGTTTAAGAGAACTCTGGGACAACATGAAGCACTCTAACATTCGCATTATAGGGGTCCCAGAAAGAGGAGAGAGAGAGAAAGGACCTGAGAAAAATCTCTGGAGAGATAATAACCAAAAACTTCCCCAACTTGGGAAAGAAAACAGTCACCCAAGTCCTGGAAGCACAGAGAGTACCACGTAAAATCAACCCAAAGAGGAAAACACCAAGGTGCATAGTCATCAAATTGACAACAATTAAGGATAAGGAGAAAATACTAAAATTAGCAAGAAAAAAGCAATGAATAACATACAAGGGATCTCCCATAAAGTTATCAGCTGATTTTTCAGCAGAAACTCTACAGGCCAGAAGGGAGTGGCACGATGTAGTTAAAGTGATGCAAGGGGGAAACTTACAACCAAGAATATTCTATCCAGCAAGGCTCTTGTGCAGACTTGATGGAGAAATCGAAAGCTTCACAGATAAACAAAAGCTAAAAGATTTCAGCACCACCTAACCAGCTTTACAACTAATGTTAAAGGACCTTCTCTAGTCATCAAACCGTAAGAAGAGAGAAAAAAAAAAACAGACCTACAAAAGACTGCTTTGGCTGTTAGGGGTCTTTTGTCGTTCCTTATAAATTTTGGAATTGTTTGTTCTAGTTCCGTGAAGAATGTCACAAGTATTTTGATGGGGGTTGCGTTGGGTCTGTGGATTGCTTTGGGTAGTGTGGCCATTTTGATAGTGTTGATTCTTCCAATCCAAGAGCACAAGAAATCTTTCCATTTCTTTGTGTCATTTAGGTTTTCAGAGTACAGGTAACCTCCTTGGTTAGGTTTATTTCTAGGTATTTTGTTGTTTTTGATGTAATGGAAATGTCTCTGCCAGTTATAAAATCCTGGTTTTTGAAATGAAAACAAAAAAGTGAATGAAGGGCTGCAAATGGCAAAATATCCTTCTTTTTTATGGGTGAATTGTATTCCATTATATATATATATATATATATATATATATGCTGCGTCTCCATTATCTATTCAACTATTGATGTGCACTTAGGATGCTTCCATATCTTGGCAATTATAAATAATGTTGCTGTTAATTGCAGGGTGTATGTATCTTTTTGAGTTAATTCTTATTTTGTGATTGGCTTTATTCCTTTGATAACTATGTAAGTTTAAAAAGCTAAAGCTCTCAATGTTTAGAAACAATGAACAGTGTATCTATGTAAATTTAAAAATATATGTGCAGTTAAAAAAAAAAAGATCTATCAAGCCATAAAAGACATAGAAGAAACTCAAAAGACATACTACTAAATTAAAGAAGCCAGTCTGAAAAGGCTACAAACTGTACGATTTCAACCAAATGACATTCTGGAAAAGGAACAGCTACAGAAACAATAAAAAGATTGTGGTTTCCAGGGATTTGGAGAGAGGGAGGGAGGAAGGAATGAATAGATGGAGCACAAGGGATTTTTAGGGCAATGAAATTATTCTGTATGATACTATAGTGGCTACATGTCATTATGCATTTGTCAAAACCCAAAGAATGTACAACATCAAGAGTAAACCCTAATGTAAACTATGAATTTTGGTTGATAATAATGTGCCCATGTTGGTTCATCGATTGTACCAAATATGCCACACTGATGAGTGATGTTGGGGGTAGGGGAGCATATATGTGTGGGTGGGGAAGACTATGTGGGAAGTTCGTATTTTCTGCTCAATTCTGTTGTGAACCTGAAACTGATCTAAAAGAATAAAGTCTATTAAAAAATTTTTTTAATCATGTATCTGAGATTCTCAAAATAAATCACTGCCATTTTGCAAAGATTTTGCTTAGAGAAGGTGTAGAATTCTTCCTCTAGTGAAATAATTTGAGATGCATTTTCTACATGGTTTTCAAATGTCAAATTGTACTTGGCACACAATGAACTCTAAATATAAAATATCAGCTTACCACTTCCAAAGGCTGATGCAAGTATTTAACTGTAAGTTAGAAAATGTCCACAACTACTTTATTTCGCTAAAAATTGTAGCAAATTTTTTAACAGATTACATATTTGAAATAGAAAAATCTTCGTAAATATAAATTAGCTTCCTATATATATACACATTTGTATGTCTGTATGTATGCAAGTGTTTGCAATAGAAAAAGAGGAAAACAAACACACTTCCTGGAAACAACCAAAATGTTCCTTAATAAAGGACCCAGTAATTATACTGCAGTACTCTGTTCAATAAAGTTTTAATGTAGATATTAGAAATAAAAGTAATGAAGTAGAGTTGTATATACAGATCTCCAGAAAGATCTCCAACATATATTGTCACATGGAAAAAAAAAAGGCAAGGTAGTACAGTGCATTGCATAGAGATACCAACTGTATAAATGTTTTAAAGTGTATGTATGCGTATATATACTATTTCATCTATTCTGAGATGCACACTTTTAAAAGGTTTAATTGGCAACTTTTTTTCTTCCTCACATTTTTTTACTTTATGCAGTTATATACGATACATAATTTCTATTTATGTAATTGCATAAAATTATAATCAATAATTATTTACATTTGTTCAGATGCATTAAAAGCCTTCCAGGGAGGACACACAATAAATTATTAACAATGATCACCTTGAGTGAGAAAAGCTGGAGGAGGGAAGTTGGATAAGAGTTGTATTTTTCCATTTGATAACTCTGTATGGTTCTTTAAAAATACAATTATGTGCATACCTTACTTGTATTATGTCTATATTATATACAGTAACACATACTATGTGTTTATATTTCTCCCCTATATATCTTAGGACTTAAAATTTAGAACTTCAATTCCTCTACGAATTTTAGGATTTAGCAAGATTACTTCTGCAGTGAAGAGTCAGGTCTTCACTCCAAATATTCACATCATAAGAGCACAGAAGGAATGCAGGATAAACACTTTTTCGTCTTCTCCTTCCTCTTCTCCCATGTCCCCCCACTCCCCAAACGACTTGCTGCCACATGCAATCGTTTTAAATTCCCACCACCTCTTCTAAATACAATTTGGAGGTTCATTGGACGTCCACAAAGTCATCCCTAGTCATTCTCACTGGGAGTAATATGTGGATGTTAGACTCCTGCACGTACAGGAATAATGAAGAAAGCAAGTTACACGCTTGTGTGCTAAGTGTGCAGCCACTTCAACCACACCCCTTTCTCGTGCCCATTTCTGTAACTCCATCCCTTCACGCATTAGTTCATTCCTGATTATTGAGGGTGTTAGGCATGCTTGGCTGCTGTGGCGACCTGTAAAACTAAGAAGCCCTCTCCAAAGCAAAACGCACGTGGGGGGAGGGGCATACAGGGAGGTCAACTTCAAGAAAACGTGAGTTAACAAACAGCTGAGAGAGGCTGGCAGGAAAATAAACTTCTGGGGAAAAAAAAAACTTGGGGGGGAGGATAATAGATCAATGGTAGAGTGCATGCTTAGCATGCATGAGGTCCTGGGTTCAATCCCCAGTACCTCCATTTAAAAACAAACAAAGAAACCAAAAAACTTTACAGAGACGATGATGACATTTGAGTTGGGTCTGAAGAGCTCCGTGAGAAGACGGGAGAGTATTGTAGCCAGAAGATGGGGTTAGTGGGGTGCAAACGCAAGAAAGCAGCGAAGGCACAGCCTGCTTGGGAAAATTGGCAAATTTAGCGATGAGATTTTCGCGGTGAAGGGGAGAGAGGAGCAGAAAGTAAGTCTGAAGGAACAGACATTTTGTCAGTCTTACTTTTGAACTCTTAAAAGAGGTGTGAAGTCACTCAGAAGTCCAGCATAGAGACTGGGACTCACAAACGGCGGGGAATCAGCTGTGGGTTGCGGCCGGTGGGGAACTGGGCAGGTCGGGAGGAGCAGTTGGGAGGTGGGGTGCTCTCACTCCGGTTCCCCCATGAGGGAGGAAAGCCGGCGGGGCCTCGGCCGGGCCGGGAATCCAGCTCAACGCGCGTCCCCGACGGCACACTCACCCGCCGCTCCGCTCAGCTCCGCCGGACGGCCCCGGTGCTGCTCCTGCGTGGCCTCCGCGGCCACCGATGCCGGCCGTTGGGAGTCCAAAACCGGTTCTTTCCGCGGCGTCCCGCGCAGGCTACCGCGGGCGCTGCTCCCGCGGCCCAGGTTCCTCCCCCCCCCCCCCGCCACGCCTTCGGCCCGCGGTCCCCGCCCCCACGCACTCACGGTCTGGGAACTCTTGTCCCACGGGCCCGAGAAGTGAAACATTGTTTAGAGGCCCCAGGCTGCTGAAGGCGCAGCTGCGTATAGATGGAAATTTCGAGGAGTGGGGCCTTGGGAGGATTCCAAGGTATGCTTTGAGGGGACTGACACGGAAATGCGTAAATATATAAAATACCTATGACTTTTCTAAGACCATTATATTTTCTGAAGTTATAATAGTGTCTCCCTAGAGAAAATCAAATGTTTTCTTTTTTTAATTTTTAAAATTATTATTATTTTTCCTGGTAATCCAGAGCTTCCTCATCCTCCACCTTCTGGCAACTTGGCGTGGTAGGCTTGCCCTTTGCCAAGAACACGTTCACGTACCCCGGCTCCTATCGTTAGATGAGTCTACACGCTTTTCAGTCTGTTTTCAGTCTCCAATGTTGAAATCTTCTGCTCGGAAACCTATGACTGGTACTGTAGGAAACAGAAAGACTCTGAAGAAAACGGACTACTTTTCAAAGTCCACCTCCTCCCTTTTCCAGTACGTTTCTCTTTTTCCTGTACCCATCTGACATGGCGTGATGGGTCTCCATTTTAAAAAAAGGTGTTAAAGTCAATCTTTGAATGTAGAGAAGATCAATCTAAAGTGAGGACTGGAAGATATGCCAAGTGAAAGAAATACATATATAATATATATATCACAAGTAAAGTTAAATAAACCATGGTCCATTTATATTAATAGATTATATGGTATGGCGTTATGGGAGGAGGCAGTCCCTGTGGGCCTAAGGGACTCTGCCATCTTGCTGAGAATGCCAAATTGCAAGACCTGCCCTTTGACCCCCTTGACCCTGTTTCCTTACTGTATAGGCAATTAAGTGGGTGACAGCACCCATGGTTTGCCTAAGGAGCAACTGCTCACTTCCCAGGGGCTAGGGGACTAACTTGTTTACTGCTTGCTACAAAAGATGCTGGGCTCTTATCCCTAAATTCTCAGCTCAAAGCTCACTGCCTGCATCTGGGCTCATACTCTTGCCTAGCAGGCCTTGGGGCCAGAACTGGCCTCCCACATGATACTCCTGTTGTTTGCTGGGCTGTGAGTAACAAAGAGTCTCTCAGGTCTATCCTTGTCTCATCATCTAGTTTTGACACTTACGGAGTTGTTTATCTTTGCCAGGCTTAATCCTTGCCATCTTTCCAGTCAGAGGTATATCTATATATTCTGATGTAGTAAGAAACAAATTACAGACTATCACATCCCTTAAACGGGCCTTAAAGATAATCTATATGGCTTAACCTACAAATTCCTCTTCTGAAAATATATTCTAAAAAGATAATACTAAACATGGACAGACCTTTTGTTCTAAAGATATGCATTGCAATATTAGGTTTGTTAGCACCATAATCCATGCAATAGTTTCATTAACTCTGGGAGAAAATTAGGTTCATGGAATATTGACAAATGATAGCACTCCTGAGGATGCCTGAGATACGGGAAAAGTACACCTTCCACAGTTTTCTTGAGGCTTAATAGAAAGAAAATACCATGTAGCATATATAAAACATTGAATGGTTATACTGCCCAAGACCCTGAGAATTAAGTGTCCCTGAAAATACAATGAAAGAATGTATATAAAAACACTTAGCACAGTGGTACATGGTAATGTCTTAATCAATGCTAGTTATTAGTCGTAGTAGAAGGGGATGTAGTAAAGAAAAAAAAATACTGAACTGGTAATCAGGGGACCTGAATTTTAGTCCTGGGATTATGCTATGCAATAACTAATTAGTTTTGAAACCCAGATTGTCAAACTGCTCTAGTGCTTGGTGTTATCATTTGTAAAATGAAGTACAGGAGATGAGATTATGTCAAAGTTCCCTTCCTGTTCCAAAAATCTGTAACTCCGTGTTGTCTGATTTCAAGCTCCATCAACTGAGAGAAAGATGATACTATTCACAGAAATAAAAACATCTAGACAACCAACTATGAATGTTTCGATGTTGTAAGAAATGTGCAATTAAAGTACACACATTATAAATATTTGTTATAATTGTCCTAACGTAGCCACATGATATTATCAAATAACAATAAGTAGCCAATCATTCAAGTAAAATACATATATAATTATTGAATAACTATCCACAATTCAGTATCTTGAGCTTTTCTTCCAGGATTATTGGTTTATGGCTGAAGCAGAACACTCATGCTGTGTTTAGTTGTCCATTCTATTTGGTTAAAAAAAAAAGAATACCAATGTAGAAATCTAAACATCTACCAAGAGGAACCTAGGAAACTAATAAAACAATGTTAATTAAGGAAAATTGACTCTTTCCTAAAAGTATACTCTGAGTAGATTTCCTAATCTTAATTTTACTAACAAAAAAAAGAAAAAACATGTATATGCCCCTTGAAGTAGGATGAATTGTGTCCCCCCCAAGATATGTCCAAATATGTCTGTGAATGTGACCTTATTTGGAAACTGTCTTTGGAGATGTAGTTAAGGGTCTCAATGTGAGATCATCCTGGATCTACAGTGGGCTCTTAATCCTGTGGCTAGTGGCCTAGAAGAACAGGGGAGAGGGATTTCAGACACAGGTAAAAAGGCTATGTGAAGACCCAGGCAGAGATTGGAGTTACACTGCCACAAACCAAGGAACACGTGGAGCCACCCAAAGCTGGAAGAGGCAGGGAAGGATTCTCCCTTAGAGCCATTGAAGGGAGTTTAGCCCTGCTCACAACTTGATTTCACACTTCTAGCTTTCAGAATTATGAAAGAGTCAATTTCTGTTGTTTTAAACCACCTAAGTTTTTGGTAAGTTGTTAACATCAGTTCTAGGAAATGAATACCCTTTCTGCCGAAAAAGGAAACACTTGTAAACTCTATTTGGAATTTGTGTCTTCTCAAATAGTGACTGTTCTAAACTATTCATTCCTCACTACTGCTGTCTTACCTTTTGTTTCTGATTATGGTGCTTATTACTTTTAAGCTTCTTAAAAGTATATTATACAATAGTTGAGATATATAGAGAGGTACAAATAATACAACAACAATCCATTTACCCAACATCCAGCTTAAATTATAAAACAATGTCAAAACATTTAAATTGCCAGTATATCCCTCCCCTTTGGCTTCCTCTGTTGCTGCCTAAAGGAAATCACGTTCCTGCATTTGGAGTTGTTTATCCCCAGGCACTTCCTGATGCCATTACTGGATGTGTATTTAGCCCTAAGCAGTACATTATACTGTTGCATAGTTTAAAACTTTGCAAAAATTGTACTGTGTCATATGAATTCTTCTACAACTTTTAATTATTTCATTTCTATTTAAGAGATTTATCCATATTGGAATATGTTCCTCAGATTCATTCATTTTCACTTATGAATATTATTCCACTGTATAAAAATAACACAATCTGTCTTGAATATTTAGGTTTTATCAATTTTTTTTTTATATTCAAACCTTGTCTCTTATACTTAGAGTGTAGGCATAATAATCCTCTGGGACATGTACTTAGTAGCGGGTACTAGGGTGTATTATCTTTAATTCACTAGGTACTGTCATGTTATTTTCCAAAGTGTTTATAACTTAGGTTTCCACCAGTAAATGTTGCTCCTTGTTCACACCAACACTTGATAGTGATAGACTTTGAATTTTTAAGTTTTTGTCAAACAGAAGAGCATGAAAGGGACCTCATTTTTATATTAAATTGCATTCCTTGTGAAATGACTATAACTCAATAAAAAAAAAGTAAAAAAAAAATTGCATTCCCTGTTTACCAGTGGGTTGGAGCATTTTCTCATGTGCATATTAGCTATTTGTGTTTCCTCTTTCGTAAACTGCCTGTTTTTCTCTTTTGCCATTTTCTTCTTTTGGGTTACCTTTTTCTCATTGATTTGTAAGAGTTTTTACATATTATGGATGCTGATCTTTTTGTTGGCTTTGTGTGTTGCCCATATCTTCTCTCACTGTGGTTTGTCTTTTTACTTTTTTATGGTGTATTTCAGTTAAAATACTTTTTTATTTTATATTTGGTGCTTTTACATCTCACTAAGAAATTTCTACCATGATTTCAAAAGGATACTGTCTGATATTTTATTCTTTATGTTTTTAAGCTTTGCCTTTTCACTTTTATATCTTTAGTACACTTGGACTTTGTTTTTTCTTTATGGTATGAAATGGAGAAATATGATTTTTTTTCCCATATAGGTAAATGATGGTGTCCTAGCACCATTCATTGAAAAAGTCATCTTTTCCCCACTGATCTGCAGTAATAGCTCTGATCTTTATCAAGTTTGCATGTGTATGTGTGTGTGTGTGTTAGTTGTGTATTCCTGCACAACAAATTACTCCAAAACTTAGCAGCTAAAAACAACAAACATTTATTATCTCATAGTTTCTGTGAGTTAGGAATCTGAGAGTGATCTAGCCAGGTAGTTCTAGCTCAAGGTTTCTCACAAAATCAAAATTAAGGGATCAACCATGGCAGCAGTAATCTCAAAGTTCTCCTAGGAGAGGAGCCACTTCCAAGCTTACTCACATGGCTGCTGGCAAGCCTCAGGTCTTCACTGGATGTTGACAAAAGACACGTGAGTCTCTCCATAGTGTTGCTCACAACGGGACACTTGCTCACCCTCTGAGTGAGATATTGGAGAAAAAGAAAATAAGAGAGAGCTCTCAAGACAATAATCACAGTTTTTATATAGTCTAACTCAGAAGTGATATCCCATCACTTCTGCCATACTCTGTTCCTTAGAAGTGAGTCACTAAATCCACACTCAAAGGAGGGGGATAACACAAGAGCATAAATACCAGGAGGTGGGGGTCATTGGAGCCATCTTAGAGCTGCTTATCGCAGTTTTCATTTATTGGTCTGTACCAGTGCCACATTACCATTACCATTACCACATTATCCTACTGTAGCCTTGTACTAAGTCTTGTTATCTGGATGGGTAGGTTCCCTACTTATTTATTCTTCAAATGTGTCTGATCTATTTAGGGCTCTGAAAACAGAATCTAGAATCTAGCTTACTCAGTTCATTGAAAAACCTGTCAGGATTTTTATTGGAATTGCATTACATTAATGGACTACTTTATAAGTGAATCAGTATTTTATGATGTTGAGTCTTCCTATCGATTTACATGGTTTATCTTGCACATATTCTAGTAAGTTCACCAGAGGTGTTAGAGTGAAAACCCAGTTTGGAATGTCTTTTCAATAAAATATCTCTGACAAAATTTATTTTGTCTGGGCCTCCTATGCAAAAACTCAGTGGCAATGCACAGTGTATGGCATGCACAGAGGATTAATGTATTGCCTCAATTCCTGGGTTTAGCAGCTTCAAGGTCTGTCCCCATGTCCAAGTTCTGTACTTCTAGTACATTGAGTTTTGATGACTTATTTCTCAGTAAGGTAGTACCAGGTATGCACAAAATTTCTATTGAAATTCTTATAATGCCTACATTTTTGCACTGGACATGTATGGCTCAGTTTGCCCAGCAACTCTCTTTTCTTATCAGGACAGCATCCCTTTTCTTTTGGAGAACTGCTTTGCCTTCCACCTCCAACCAGGTGGTTCTAATCCAGGTTGTCAATCACAGTGCCCTGACCACCGGAGTAAGCACAGGTCCCATTGTAGGCCAATCATAGGCTCCTCCCTGGATTTTATCAAAATTGGAATTCAGGAAAAATTTTCACTTCCTCTCTGTTGATAGGCTGAGAGCTCCAGGTTTCTAGACTTGCAGAGAAAGTGTGTCTGACAAAATAAAGCTGAGATGAAGAAGGAAGATGAGATGAAAGATGGAGACATCTTGGTGGTGGCTAGGTGCCTGGAGCTAGAAGCATGGTGCCAGCTTCATCCCTGCCCTGCTTTAGTTGGATTAGGTGAGCCAATAAATTCCCATTTTTGCCCATCCCCCGAAACCAAAATTCCTGACATCCATCTGTCTTCTTGCTGATTTACGGAGACCCTCCTAGTCACTTAAAAACTATCAAATCTCATTCCTCATTCATTTATTAACATAAAGTCCTTTTCTAAATTATGTTTACACTAATCATGATTATTTAGTCTTTTAAAAACAAGTAGTATTTATTCAGAATCTACTATGTGCCAGTCATCAAAGAACAGAATGATGACTAAGTCTTCCAATGAACACAGTTAAAATATGTGCCTTAGCAAAGTTAACGTAAAACATACTGCAAGTTAGAGATATTTGGATAAATAGTAAAACCATGACTTAAATCTCATTTGATTCTCACCAAAGTGCTGCAAGAGAGCTCAGAGAAGGGTCAGTAATTATTCCAAGATTTTGCAGCTAATAAATAATGGAACCAAAACTTGAACCTAGGTTTTTAACTAAGTCAGAGTTGTTTTAATTATCCTGTGCTACTTAAATTGAGAAAACAAAGACTTTCGGATCCTTATCATTTAAAAATTGTAACTCTCAATTCTCTTTCCATCAGATTTCTACTTCCTACGACGTTGAAGCCCTGCAGTTACTGAACTCTAACAGTGAACCACCAAGTAACAGAGAGAAACCACGCTTTCCAGCTGGCAGGGTTTTTCGGTGAGTTTTTTTTTTTTTTCTTTTTTTCTTTTTCTTTTTCTTTCTTTCTTTTTATTTTTCGCTCAAGCGATCCTCCATTATACGCAAAGCACCTTGGGAGTTGTAGTCGTCACCTTAGAGCCTTGTGGCCGGAGGCGCTGACTCACTGGGACCCAATCCGCAGAGAGCCAACTTGCTGTCCGCGCAGTGATTGGCTGGGAGGCAGCGGCCGTCTGCCCCCGCGGCGCCGACCCGCCGTCTCGCCGTCGCTAGTCAGGGAGCTTGGTGGCCCGGCTGAGCGCGGGTGTTGCAGCGTCTCCGGGCTTCCGACGTTCGTGATACGGCAGTGTAGCCATGGCAGAACCGCAGCCGGCGTCCGGCGGCCTTACCGACGAGGCCGCCCTCAGCTGCTGCTCCGACCCGGACCCTAGCACCAAGGTGGGCGCAGAACCTAATTCTGCCGGTTCGGGCCTCTGCGTGGCGTAGCTGGGGCCCCCGGAGGGAGCTGATTCCCCGGCGCAGCCAAGCTTGGCTTGGGCTGGATGATTAGAACTCTGGCCTCTGCTTGTAGCTCCTCCCGCCTTGGGCGAGCCAGAGTGGGTTGGGACGCGGGCCAGTGGTGTGGGATTTGTGAGGGGATCCATTTCTTCAAGTTTGAAAGACTTCGACCCCACTTGCGTTAACTTTGATTTGGGACGGTATCTGGAAACCTCGGCCAGCCTAGGGTCAGAGCCCTTGTCTGTGGGAGTGCGTGTTCCCTCAGAGCAATAGTCGTGACGGGTAAGAAGAGCATTTTGAGAGGTTCTAAAGCCTTTGTACATGTGCCGGCTCCTCCCAGCCTGGGTCATTTTTCTGTAACTGCCCTGGCTCCGGGTTTAACCTCTCCAAATCAATTTGATTGCATTTGACTTTAAACGCGCCCAGAATTTCGCTTTGGGTTGACTGTTACACGGTCGCTCACGGCACACTTCTGCCCCCCGGTCCCCATGCTTGATGGCCCCAGAAAAGATGACAGAATCTTGGATCTTAGTTCCGAGGGGAATCTTAGAAATTCCTTCCTTCTCATTGCGGCTGATAGCCAATAAGGGGAATGACTGGTTGCGTATGAAGGCTTTCATCCCTTCAGCTTGCTTAACGTGTCTGTACTGAGAGTCAGCTTAACTCACTCAGGTGTGGTGCTTCTGTGCGTTGTCAAGATTAGACACAGCAGCCGAGGAGGGTGGAGGTGGCGGGGGGGCGGGGGATTACTCCAGTGTACTCATCACTGTCAGTAAACGCCTTTGTATTTATTCATTTGACTGGGGAAGTTCTGAATTTCTTGAAGACTGAGTATGTGCTTTATACAGACCTCCAAGACAAGTGGATGACTTTGGTCCCTAGTCTTTACTTGCTCTTTGCCTTCAGGGTGAAGAGTCAGCACTTATAATTACTAAAGCCTTTGACTAGGATCTGGTAGTACTTAGCTTAAGAAAATGTTAGTCACTGCAGAATTAAGATAGAAGAAATAAATAAATATGTACATTTCCTCTCACATTCTTGCTTTTATACTCGCTAATGTTTATACAAGTTGTTTCACATAATATAGATTGAGTCACTTAGTATAAATTGATTTCACAGATAATTGGGAATTTTATGTACTAGATTATTAAAAAGCATTTCAAGGAGAGCTTTATAAAATTGATTGAATATAGTTTCTTGCATTCTTAATTTGCACTATGCACAATCTTAATTTCTCTTGATTTGGCATTTCAAGGAGAGCTTTATAAAATTGATTGAATATAGTTTCTTGCATTCTTAATTTGCACTGTGCACAATCTTAATTTCTCTTGATTTGGAGTAATAAATACTTTTTTGAGATTAGTCATTTTGGGCCTTTGATGCACCATGTGGGGGACATTAAATGAAATATGTAATAACAGCTGGCATATGTTGAGTGTGCCAGGCCCTGTTTTTTTATTTTAAGTACTTAATCCTCACAACCCCATGTGAGGAAGGCATAATTATCTCCATTTTACATATAAGGAGACAGTGGCACAGAGGTGTTGAGTAATTTGCCAAGGGAAGTGCACACACTCCCAGCCTCCACCCTATTCTGCTTCCAGAGTACTGACTACAGCAGTGATTTTGGAGCTTAACATGAAGGAAGGTTAAAAAAAAAAAAGCTTAAGTGAGTTAATTCAGCCTGATCACTGATCACCTGCTTTATGGAAAGAGCATGGTGGGTACCTTGGGGGATATTGGGATGAACAAGATGAAGTTCCTCTCTTCACCAGACATACACCAACTCTAACATAAGATAGAACTGGGATTATGTGCTACTGAAATTATAAAACACCGTGGGAGCACAGGAGGTAGAGATTTTCAAAGGTGGCATCTGTGGTAAAGTACGCGCAGGGTATTTGGAGTCTGAAGACCTACGTTTGAATCCCCAGTTCTATCGTTGGCTGCAGTGATCTTAGCAGGGCACTTGGGCTTAGTTTGTAAAAGCAGCATAAAGAGAGCTGCTATAAGGATAAAATGTATCATCGATCTCTCAACTATGAAAAGCAATATAATTTAAGGTTGTATTTCAACTGTGAGGATCAGGGAATGCATCAAGCAGAAGGTAGGGGTGAGCCCAGACCTTGAAAAATGGATGGGATCCCAGCATCACATGGGAGGGCATTCTAGATGGAGGAAACATCTGAGCAAAAATGTGATGGGATGGCAGAAAGGTGCAGTGTGCAGCGTGTTCTAGAGAGATGAGTGATGTGTTTTTGGTTCAACTTCAGTTTATCTGAGCAGTGGAGCAGTGGTGGAAAAGACTAGAATGGTAGGTTGGAGTCAGATCATGGAGAGAGTTTTGAATATCACTTCTAAGAAAGTTGGATTTTGTATAGTTAGTGAGGAACCATTCCGGATTTCAAACCACTCAATAGAGTAGATTGGAGGGATCCAAGCCTGGAGGTGATGAGGACATCTAAAAGGCCCTTCTAGAAGGTGAGATAAATGATGAGGGCCTGGTTTAGAAGGGAGAGAACAGCTGTGATAGAAAGTCAACTTGCTTGTTGATCACTGGCATCTTTGTCATAAAGGCAGACCAGAAAATGTACAGCTGCACCACATCCTGGGCAGTCTTACCTCGTTAACGTTCTTCAAAAATCCAAATACTTCTTTTCCCAACTAGTGATCCCCTGAAATTCATTCTTTTTTACTGCCTCTATCAGTGTCCTTTTATACAGTTATTTGGAGTTCCTTCCCATCTGAATCGTAGTTGATGGAATCAGAGAAAACTTTCAGTGTTGGTGACCCTTCAGCTGAGTTTTACCAAATGTAGGGGAGGTAGCTAGGTAGAGCTGGGTGCAGGGATTGGGGAAAGAAAGAATGGAAAGGAGGAAGGAAGAAGGACAGTGGCCAGATGGATGAGTAACTGTTTTAGGCAGAGAGAATCATCGTATACATAAAAGCATAGTGACATCAGAGAACTGATGAAGGGACCTACAGGTATACAGTGAGACTGAAGTTATAGGCAGTGGGAGTTCAGGGATTGTTGTCCCAAAACAATCATCAGGAGCTCGAAGAAAATATGAGCATTCCCATTGTGTTTGTTTTTCTCATCCTGTGAAGATTTCTATTTGGTAAGTGTATTTGATAATATGTATGTTTTAACAGTATAGTTTTATGTGTATATTATTAAAATAAATATACATTTATGGGAGGGCGCAGGCTTTTTTAAAAATTTTAACTGATAAGGGAATGAAATCAGAACTATTTAAGATGACCAGTTTAGTGGACTGGTGACAAAAGATGGAGTTAGAGAAATATGCAGCAACCATACATGCTTACTTTTGGGACTTTGTCTTAAAAGTTGTGAGGCACCACTGAAGGATTGATTTTTAACCCAAAAATGACACAATTGGGTTTCCATTATAGAAAGACCAGTCTGGGAGCATTATAGGAAGGTCACTCTGGGTTGCATTTGGGTAAGACTGCAAGAAGTAGACCAGCAAGGCTTTGACAGTCGTCCAGTCAGGAAGTAGTGAGGATATTGGGAAAGCAAGGAGAAAGAGTCCAGAGGGACTCACCAGTCAGGTTGATCGGACATTTGGACTGGATTGCAAAGAGAGTAGGGAGGGATCTAGGAAGACTCCAGATGTCTGACTTGGGCTAGCAAGAGATTCTAGAGTCATTCCCTATTTGGGGATTAGGATAGAGTGTTTATTTGGGCTGTGATTAATTTGATATTTGACCCAGGTGGAAGTGTTGAGCAGGCTGATGGAGATGTAAATCTAGAGCTGAGATTAGAGGTGTGGGCTGGGGAATGCAGATTTGGGAATCAAAAGCTATAGTTGGTAGTAGAAACTCTGCATGTATTTTATACTAACAACAACAGGAGCAATAATAAGCAGAGTAGCTTCCTCTGGGATAGGTACTATGCTAAGCACTTTCATGCATTATCCCTTTTATTTTTCAGCTCAGTCCTAAGAGCTAAGAACTGTAATTATCCCCATTCTAAAGATGTGAAAGCTGAGGTTCAAGAAAACTTATGATTTACTCAAGATAAACGTGGTAGAGCTAGCATTTGAACCATATTGCCTCTGAAGAATTATTTCTCTCACACTTGTGTTTTTTCTCCCTTTGCATGAGATTTGAAAGGCCTCATGATACTGTGGGCTTCTAGAATTTCACTGTTTCTCTTATCTGTTGTAAGAGTAGTCTGGCAGGTGTGATTACTAATACCATAGGTAATTTTTAAAATACAAAAAATTTCCTTTGTGTCTCCCTTATCTATAGGATAAGTATGCTTGAAGCATGTTGTTGGCTGTTGAGTTATAGACTGGGAAGAAGGAAAGAACCGCATAAAACCAATTGTAGATAAGGTAGAATAAATACGGAAGGAGTGATTGAATTGTTTTCTGACATAGGTTGTGTCAGGGAAGTAATACTAGAAAAAAGATAGTAAAGAAGAAAATACATCACACTGTATTGTACATCATGTGCTTCAGCTGTCACGTAGTCAAGTAATCTTGTTCCCCTCAGATATGCTGCTTCTTCCAAAATGATCTTTTACTGAAGGCAATTGTGATTTTTAAAAGTTAAGAACTATCGAAGCTTTATCAATTTCTGTTTTATAGGAGATATGACACCTAGGGATGAAGAGTTGAGCTCTTTTTCCCTTAGATGAGAATCTGACCTTTGGCAAACTCTCTCTGTTTCCCAGGAAACAATTAAAAATGGTGTTTGTTACTTGACAGTATTGCTTATGTACATGTAACTTGATTGGTAAGCTGCATCTGCAAAGGCAAGATTATAAATATCTATTAGGAAGCCATAGCTTTGGGCTTCCCTGAATGCAGCGACTCTTGTAACTGTCCCGTATGAAGATTCTGGAAGCTATACCTGTGGGGTTGCTACTAGAGATACTGACTCCTGTGGTTCACAGGGCTTCTATGCCAGGGTGGGTCCCACTCCTACCAAAGTGGATTTTCTCCCAGCACCTGGGCTATATAGACTCCTTTACGGACTCCTGCTGAGGAGGGACACCTAACATGGCTCTGTTGGCAAGCTGTGTTTTCCTGACAGATAGCCTTTTAGCCTCTGGTTATCTTGTGAGTCTGAATGTTTAGTTGAGCCTTAAGAAGACCCTCTGCTGGAGGTGGTGCAACACCTTTGAAAATTCACTGGGAGAGAGTTGATGGGCTCCAAAGAGAGTTGGCCTGGCAGTCGTTCAGACCAAAATTCTGAGAAGTTGGATAATACAAGTTTGAAACTTCCCTCTGCTAAAGACTGAGGTGACAGAGGCAATGGAGATTTTGATTTTGAGTAAAATGGAATATCTAAAGCTGCTTAATAACATTTCTAGAGAAATGAGTAAGAGAATTTGAGATGTAGAAAACACAAAGCCAAGCAACTTCTTTGCCATTTTTATAGCTTTTTGATAAGTTTTGATTTATCCTGAAAACAGACATATAGTGACCAAATATATCCCACTGTTGGGGGCAATTGTATAAAATTCATTTGGAGACTTCTGGGAAGATGAAGTACACATACTCTTCCCTACTCCTCCTGCTAAATACATCTGAAAACTGGACATTATATACAGATATATCTCGGAGATACTACGGTTTCAATTCCAGACCACTACAACAAAGTGAATATTGTAATAAAGTCACACAAAATTTTTGGTTTCCCAGTGCACTGTAAAAGTTATGTTTATACTATACCATAGTCTTAAATGTGCACTAGAGTTGTCAAAAAATTGCACATACCTTCATTTAAAAATACTTTATTGTTAAAAAATTCTAACCTCCATTTGAGCCTTCAATGGAGGGGCTTGCCTTAATTTTGAGGGCTGCTGGCTGATCAGAATGGTGGTTGCTGGAAGTGGAGGTGGCTGTGGCAATTTCTCAAAACAAGACAACACTGAAGTTCTGCCACATTGATTGACTCTTCCTTTCACAGACGATTTCTCTGTAGCATGCAATGCTGTTTGATAGCATTTTGCCCACAGTAGAAATTCTTTCAAAAGTGGAGTCAGTCCTCTTAAACCCTGCCATTGCTTTATCAACTAAGTTTATGTAATACTCTAAATCCTTTGTTGTCATTTCAATAATCTTCACAGAATCTTCACCAGGAGTAGATGCCATCTCAAAAAACCACTTTCTTTACTTATCCATCAAAAGCAACTCTGCAGCAGTTAAAGTTTTATCATGAGTTTGCAGTAATTCATTCACATCTTCAGGCTCCACTTCTCATTCTAGTTCTCTTGCTAATCCTACCAAATCTGCAGTTACTTCCTCCACTGAAGTCTTGAACCCCTCGCAATCATCCATGAGGGCTGGAATAACTTCTTCCAAACTCCTGTTAATGTTAATATTCTGACCACTTCCTGTGACTCACAGATGTTCTGAATGGCATCTAGAATGGTGAGTCCTTTCCAGAGGTTTTCAATTTACTTTGCTTAGATCCATCAGAGGGTTACCATCTGCGGCAGCTATAGCTTTATGAAATGTATTTCTTAAATAATAAGACTTTAAAATCAAAATTTCTTCTCGATCCATGGGCTACAAAATGGAAGCTGTGTTAGCAGGCATGAAAACGACATTAAACTCATTGTTCATTTCCATCAGAGCTCTTAGGTGACCAGGTGCATTGTCAGTGAAATGTACTGTTTTGAAAGAAATCTTCTAAGCAGTACGTCTCAACAGTGGGTTTAAAATATTCAGTAAACCATATTGTAAACAGATGTGCTGACATCCTGGCTTTGTTGTTCATTTATAGAACACAGGCAGAGTAGATTCAGTATAATTAAGAACCCTCGGATTTTCAGAATGGTCAATAAGCATCATCTTCAACTTCAATCACCAATTGCATTAGCTCCTAACAGGAGAGTCAGCCTGTCCTTTGAATCTTTGAAGTCAGTATTGGCTTCTCTAACTATGAAAGTCCTAGATGACATCTTCTTCCAACATAAGGCTGTTTCGTCTACTTTGAAAATCTGTTCTTTAGTGGAACCACCTACGCTCATTATCTTAGCTACCTGGACAACTTGCTGCAGCTTCTACATCAGCATTTGCTGCTTCCCGTGCACTTTCCTGTTATGGAGACAAGCTTCCTTCCTTAAACTTCATGAAGCAACCTCTGCTAGCTTCAGACTTTTCTTCTGCAGCTTCATCACCTCTCTCAGCCTTCATAGAGTTGAAGAGAGTTAGAACCTTGCTCTGAATTAGATTTAGGCTTAAGGAAATGTTGTGGCTGTTTTGATCTTCTATCTAGATCACTAAAACTTTCTGCACGTCAGCAATAAGGCTGTTTCACTTTCTTACCCTTTGTGTATTCCCTGGAGTAGCAGTTTTCATTTCCTTCAAGAACTTTTCCTTTGTACTCACAACTTGGCTAATTGGTGCAAGAGGCCTAGCTTTCAGCCTGTCTCAGCTTCCAACATGCCTTCCTTGCTGAGCTTAATCATTTCTAGCTTTTGATGTAAAGTTGAGAGATGTGTGACTCTTCCTTTCACTTGAACACTTAGTGGCCACTGTAGGGTTATTAATTAACCTAATTTCAATATTGTTGTGTCTCAGGAGTGGAAGAGAGATGGGGGAATGGCGAGTCTGTGGAGCAGTCAGAACACGGTCCATGTTTATTAAGTTCATCTCACATGGGGATGGTTCATGGCACTTGGAAACAATTACAGTAGTAACGCAAAGATCATGGATCACAGATCACCATAGCAAATAAAATAATAATGGAAAAGTTTGAAATATTGTGAGAATTACAAAAATGTGACACAGAGACATGATGTGAGTAAATGCTGTTTGGAAAATGGCATTGATAGACTTGCTGGATGCAGAGTTGCCACAAACCTTCAATTTGCAAGAAACCCCAATATCTGTAGCTCCCAATAAAGTGCAATAAAACGAGATATGCTGTATAAAACAAAAATAGGAAGACTCTGAAAAGTGGAGAGGAGAAGGCAGACTGGCTAGGACCCTCAAGACCCTAGGAACAACATGGCAGTAAGTTTCCTGGGCTTTCTCTTTGCCTCATGTAGCCCATACTTGGATCTAAAGAAGCTAGCAACCTGGAAATGCCAATGGGTCCGCACAGAAAAACCCAATGAAAGCCTACTCTCTCTAGCCACAGGTCCAGGAAAGAGATAGTATTTCCTGATAAGACAGAAAACTTTTAGACAAAAACTGCTCTACTACAACCAAACACCACAGGAAAAACTGGCCACAGCCACACCTATGCCAGTAAAGGCTGAGTGGGGAGCCTAGTCTTCTGCCCAGTGGACTGTAATGAGGTGCCCAGCCTATCCTGGTGGTATCGGAGAAGACTAAGTATGGAGCCAGAACTTTCATCTTGCCAGGCAGTAACAAGCTTTCCCTCATTGTATCACTGGAGAAACACAGGAAGCCTCAAATTCCATCTCAATCCAGCAGTAGAAATATTTTAAGACAGTTATAAATGGAAGAGAGTAAAGCGATGTAAAGAAAGGTAAGTTTCCTATTCTTCACTCAAACTGATAAAATGATGACACGAAGGGACTGATATGTTACTTATATATATATGGAACACCTAGAGCAGTCACTTAAAAAAGCTATGCAAAAAATGCATACAAAAGCACTAAATAAATCAAAATGGAATTATTAAAAAAGTTCCAGTGACCCATAGGAAGGCAAAGATAAAAAGGATAAACAGAAAACAAAATAAAAATAAATAAAATGGCTAACTTAAGCCCTAATATTTCAATAATTACATTAGATGTAAAATATACCAATTAAGATAGATTGGCAGAGTGGATTTAAAAGCATGCCCCAACTTATCTATATATGCAGTGATGGATGTTAACTAAACTTATTGTGGTAATCACTTCTCAACATATATATGTTAAGTCAAGTCATACTGTACCCCTTAACCTTATATAGTATTGTGTGTCAATTGGATCTCAGTAAAACTGAAAGAAAATTTAAAAAATTAAAATGTGCCCCAGCTGTATGCTCTCTACAAGAAACTCACTTCAAATGTAATGACAGAGGCAAGTTAAAAGTAAAAGGATGGAAAAAGATATACAACATTTACCAAGAGAAAGCAGGAATGGCTGTATTATTTCAAATAAAGTAGACTCTAGAGCAAAGAAAATCAGTACAGAGAAGTACATTATATAATGATAAAAGGGTAAATTGACCAGGAAGACAGCGATCCGCAATGTGTGTGTACCAAACAACAGAACTGCAAAAATATGTGAAGCAAAAACTGATATATAATAGGTGAAATAAGACAAATCTACAATTATAGTTGGAGACTTCAGTACTCCTGTCTCAACAATTGAGTAGGACTAGACAGAAAATTAGCAGGGATATAGACAAGCTGAGCAACACCATCAACAGACAAGATCTAATCAAGATTTATGGAGCACTACACCCAATAATAGCTGAACACAGTCACGCCTTGTTTTTATTGCACTCTGCTTTATTGTACTTTGCAGATATTAGGTTTTTTACAAATTGAAGTTTTGTGGCAGCCCTGCATGAAGGTTACTGGTGCCATTTTTCTAATTAGCATTTGCTTTCCTCTGTGTCACATTTTGGTAATTCTCACAATACTTAAGACATTTTAATTATTACTATATTTGTTATGGCGCTCTGTGATCAGTAATCTTTACAGCTCACTGAAGGCTTACATGATGGTTAGCCTTTTTTAGCAATAAAGTATATTTACTTAAGGTATCTAAGATTGTTTTTTAGACATAATGCTATTGCACAATTAATAGACTGCAGTATAGTGTAAAT
The DNA here is from genome assembly GCF_009834535.1 of Camelus ferus. Lineage (NCBI taxonomy): Eukaryota > Metazoa > Chordata > Mammalia > Artiodactyla > Camelidae > Camelus > Camelus ferus. The sequence goes on along the minus strand of NC_045715.1, from coordinate 25,898,082 downwards.
GTATATATGCACTAGGAAACCAAAAAATTCCTGCAACTTGCTTTATTGTGATATTCACTTTATTGCAGTGGTACCAAACCCACGATATCTCTGAAGTATGCCTGTACATTTTTTTCCAAATGCCTACAGGAGATATGCCAAGATAGACCATATCATGGACCCTAAAACTAACTTCAACAAATTTAAAATAATTGAAATTATACAGTGTCTTCTCTGACCACAATAGAATCAAACTAGAAATCAGTATCAGAAACATGACAGGAAAACCTTCAAATGCTTGGAAACTACATAACACATTTCTAAATAGTCCATGGATCAGAGGAAGTCTCAAGGGAAACTTAAAAAATACATTGAACTGAATTAGATGAAAAAGGAATCTCAGGTAAGACAGTTCTAAGAGGAAAATTTATTGTATTACATGCATACATTAGAAAAGCAGAAAAGTCTCAAATCAGTCATTTAAGTTCCTTCCTCAAAAACCTAGAAAAAGAAGAGCAAAATTACCCAAAGGAAGCAGAAGGATAGAAATAAAGAAATCAATGAAATTGAAAACAAATTAGAGAAAATGAATGAAACAGAGCTGGTTCTGTGAAAAAAAACAATAGAATTAACAAACTTACGTTGACTGGCAAGAAAAGAGAGAAGACAGAAATTACCAATATCAGGAATGAAATAGGTGATACCACTACAGACTGACATCAGAAAGATAATAAGAGAATATGAAAAACAACTCTGTATAAATTTGACAACTTACATGAAGTGGACCAATTCCTAGCAAAACACCAACTACCATAATTTACCCAATATGAAATAAATAATTTGAATAGCTCTATAACATAAGGAAATTTAATTCATAATTAATAATCTTTTAAAAAGATATTCTCCAGGCCCCAATGATTTCATTGGAGAATTCTTCCGAACATTAAAGAATTAACATCAATTCTACGCAGTACCTTCAAGAAAACTAGAAGGAAGGAATATCTCCCAATTCATTTTTTAAATCTAGTATTACCCTAATACCAACACTAGATGAAGACAGTACAAAAAATGGGAATTACAGACCAATATCCTTCATGAATATAGAAGGAAAAATCCTTGACAAAATATTAGCACATAGAATTCAGTGGCATATAAAAAAAACTACATACCATGACTAAGTGGGATTTACTCTAGGTATACAAGGCTGATTCTTTATTACAAAATCAGTCACAGTATCCCACCATATTAGGAAGCTAAACAAGAAAAATCACATGATCACATCAGTTGTTACAGAAAAAGCATTAGACAAAATTCAACACCATTCATGATTTAAATTTTTTTTCCACAAAAAATAGGAATGGAAAGGAACTTCTTCAACTTGGTAAAGAGCATCTATAAAAAACTTAGAGCTAGCATTTTACTAAATGGTGATGCTTTCTCCCTCATTTGGGGGAAACAAGGCAAGGATATCTGCTCTCATCACTGTTACTTGACATAGTGCTGGAAGTTCTAGCCAGTGCAGTAAGGCAGAAAGGGAAATAATAGACAGATTGGAAGGAAGAAATAAAATTGTCCCTATTTGCAAATGACATGATCGTCAACATAGAAAATCTTAAGGAATCTAAAAAAAAAAAAAATTCATGAACTAGTGAGTTCAGTAAGGTTGCAGGATACAAGATAAAACATTACAGTCAATTGAATTTTTATATAAAAGCAAAGCACACATAAACACCAAGGTTAAAAATACAGTACCATTTATAATTGCTCAACAGAATTAAGTATGTAGGTATAGGTATATCAAACACGTATAGGATTTGTTTGCTGAAAATTACACAGTGCTGATAAAGAAATCAAAGATCTAAGTAAATGGAGAAAGAGTGTGTTCATGATTGGAAGAATCAGCATAGCAAAGATGTCAATTCTCCACAAATTGATATACATGTTTAACACAATTCCTATCAAATCTGTTTTTAGATATAGTCAAGATTATTCTAAAATTTATATGAAAGACAAAGAGACCGGATTAACTAAATCTTGAGAAGAATGAGGTGGAAGGAATCAGTCAATCTACCTGATTTCAAGACTTAATATATAGCTGCAGTAGTATTGGCAGAGAGATAGACATTAGAGAACCCAGAAATAGACTCACACTATTAAGCCCAACAGATTTTTCACAAAGGTGCAGTTCAGTGGAGAAAGGATAGTTTTTTCAACAAATGTGCTGGAACAATTGGATATCCATATGTAAAAAAAGGAAGCTTTATCTAACCTCACATCTTATACAAAAAAATCCATTTAGAGGTGCTCAAAGGGACTTGACCCTTTGGTTCACATCCCTGCCCCACTTTTCTAGTTTTGTCAGGATTATATTACAGGCACATAGTACATGTACTAGAAACATCCTTGATTATAACTTTAAAGTTTATTTCATAGTAGTTTTGAATTACATTTGGAGAATCCTCCCCCCCCTAAAAAAAACCCACTGATTATTTCTATTATCTTCCTTTTTATAAAGCAAAGGAGCAAATCTTTGTTCCTGGGTAATCATCCCAGAAAACGCAAAGATAATTTGGGCATAAAAGACATCTTTTATTGTTCTAAACTTATTGTTACCGGGGGGTAAAATGGGTGGGAAGGGATAATTTGGGAATTCAAGATTTGTACCTCTTGGAGAGAGATGGAAATGTTAGCTATCTTGATTGTGGTGGTGGGTTTCATTGATGTATACATCTATCAAAATTCATCAAATTGGAGAGACAGAAGCAAGATGGTGGAGTAGAAGGATGCTTGTAGCTCACCCTCTCCCACAAATACACCAAAACTCACATCTATGGACCCACTCAGCCAACCAGAGCACCTGCCAAACTCCGACAGAACATCACCCTCTTCGAAAGACAAAGACACCAAAAATCTGGTAGGAAAAAAGAAAGAAGAAAAAGCAAAACACTGTGGGATGATCCCGCGGGGAGGGAGCAGCAAAGGAGGACTGATGCTGGTTCGCTGGGTCTCCCCTCTCCAATGGAGAGGCCAGCGGGACGGAGAGGGAGCCTCAGAGGCTCAGATCTGCCTCGAGCACCCCTTGACTGACAGAACTGAGTTAAACGGGCACAAAGGGTCCCCGCGACACTCAGCCCTAGACGCGAGCAGGCAGCTGGGGCCGGGACAGGCTGCCCAGGCTGGGACAGGCTGCCCAAGCCGGGCGGAGGACTGGGGTGGCTGCACTAAGGCGGCCCTGGGGGACTGCAGGGGGCTGTGCGCCGTGGCTGGGAGGGGATACAGAACAGAACAACCTTGGTCCCCCATAAATTGCAAAACAAGCAAAGCAACACGGCTGGTGTGCCCTGGGGGGAGGGGCACCATAGTCTTTGTCTCCTCAGACCTGCACCTCCATTACTGGCACTTCTCAAGAGAGGCGGGGCTCATCTATGGCCGCCATATTCTCCTGTGCGCAGGGCACGGGCGGGGATGGGGCCAAGAACTGAATCTGCACCCGGAGGCTCCGCAACCTCCTAGGCAGGACTGAGACTTGTTTACAGCCTGAGGCAGATAGGAGCTTTCTGATCTGGCACCTCAGAGAACTCGTGCTGCCAAGACAAACAAGGAGCTGAGATTTGGCACGGAGCAGAGGTGGGGCAGTTCCGCGGTCTTCCCCGAGCCCGCCTTCGGAACACCGACCCAAGGTGGAGCCGACAGCTGCACAGATCAGCGGAGCAACTGGTGCCGGGAAAGGGCGGGCGGCAACCTGCTTTCCTGGCAGGAACGCAGCACCTGACCCAGTGTTAGGAGGGGGCGTGATCTGCTAGCCGACAGCCACTGGGAGCAGTACAGACAAGGGCGCCAACAGAGGGCCTCTGGAAACAGCAAGCTGAGTTTGCGAAACAGGGCAAAGACACAAAGACCTCTCAATAAAATCATTAAGAGCACAGCATCTCCAGGAGAACTAGATAACTGATACTCCTTAAGCCACAGTGCCAGAGAGATACGAGCAATATGAAGAAGCAGAGGAACCACTCCCAGTTAAAAGATCAAGAGAAATCCCCTGAAAGCACAATCAAGGAAATAGACTTTGATGGCTACTAGATCAAGATTTCAAAAAAGGAGTGATCAAAGTACTGAAGGAACTAAAAGAGATAGTGTTTAGAGACATAAAATATGTCAAAAATGAAATAGAAGCTATAAAGAAGAACCAAGTAGAATTAGTAAACTCATTTGCTGAGATGAAAGCTGACCTAAAGGCTGTACAAAACAGGCTAGATAATGCAGAGGAATGATTAAGTGACCTAGAAGACAGGACAACAGAAAGCACCCAATCAGAACAGCTGAGAGAAAAACAAATAAAAACCAATGAAAACAATATAAGGGACCTATGGGATAATATAAAGCGTGCCAATCTATGCATAATAGGGGTTCCAGAAGGGGAAGACAGAACAAAGGGAATTGAAAAGGTATTTGAAGAAATCATGACTGAAAACTTCCCAAACCTAAAGGAATCAGATATCCAAGTACAGGAGGCTCAGAGAGTTCCAAACAGAAAGAACGCAAACAGACCCACACCAAGACGTATTATAATCAAGATGGCCAGAGTCAAGGATAAAGAAATGATCCTAAAGGCAGCAAGAGAAAAACAAAGAATGAGTTACAAGGGAACCCGCATAAGGCTCTCAGCCGATTTCTCTACACAAACAGTACAGGCCAGAAGGGAGTGGCAAGATAAATTTAAAGTCAATGAAAAAAAGATGCAGCCTTGGATACTCTATCCAGCAAGGCTATCCTTTAGAATAGAAGGAGAGATAAAGAACTTCACAGACAAGCAAAAACTAAAAGAGTTTAGCAACACTAAACCCATGCTAAAAGAAATATTGACAGGTCTACTCTAAATAAAAAAGAAGCAGGATGCTACAAAAAATGAGAAACTCATAAGTGGAAAGGAGATAACTGCCACAAATTACAAAAAGAATAAACACAAAATTGTAAAAGAAGACATTTAAATCATTAAGAATGGGAGAGGGAAGCAAGGAAAGCCATTGTGGAAAACAGTATGGAGATTCCTCAAAAGACTAGGAATAGACTTACCATATGGCCCAGGAATCCCGCTCCTGGTCATAAATCCAGAAGGAACCCTACTTCAAAATGACACCTGCACCCCAATGTTCATAGCAGCACTATTTACAATAGCCAAGAAATGGAAACATTTTAAGTGTCCATCAACAGATGACTGAGTAAAGAAGTTGTGGTATATTTATATGATGGGATACTATTCAGCCATAAAAACCGACAACATAATGCCATTTGCAGGAATATGGATGTTCATGGAGAATGTCATTCTAAGTGAAGTAAGCCAGAAAGAGAAAGAAAAATGCCATATGAGATCTCTCTTATGAGGAATCTTCAAAACAAAACAAAACAAAACATAAATACAAAACAGAAACAGACTCATAGACATAGAATACAAACTTGTGGTTGCCAAGGGGGCGGGGGTGGGAAGGGAAAGACTGGGATTTTAAAATGCAGAATAGATAAACAAGATTATACTGTATAGCACAGGGATATATAAACAAGATCTTGTAGCTCATAGCAAAAAAAAAAATGTGACAATGAATATATATATGTTCATATATAACTGAAAAATTGTGCTTTACACTAGAATTTGACACAACATTGTAAAATGACTATTACTCAATAAAATAATGTTAAAAAATTCATCAAATTGTATGCCTGAAATATGTATAATTTACTGTACAGGAGTCATACCATAATAAAGGTGTTAAAAAAGACATTATTTATTGTTCTGAATTTAAAGCATAAGGGAAAGACAAAGTTAAGAACTGTGATGGAACAAGACATCAACATAACTCTTACTTTTTTAAACACAAGGTATATTTATTTTAAATAATATTTTAGAACCATAACAATAAATAGTGATTTTTAGTAACTTTTTAAGAGAGGAACTTTTTTCCAAGATAATTCAAGTGTTTATCAGAAGTAACGGAGAGGTGTTCTGTTACAAAGAGGTAACAGAATATTCTAGTAATAAAAACTGTTATCCGAGTATAGAGTAACTTGATCATTTTATAAAAAGCAAGCCCTGCTTGTGTTTTATATCATCCAAATAATACTTTGGCAGCAAAGGATTTTTAAGCCTCTATTTTTTATGAATAAATCTACTAACATTGAATATACTTTTTTCTTCCTTGGAGAATTGCTTCTTTAGGTCTTTTGCCCATTTTTGGATTGGGTTGTTTATTTTTTTCTTATTAAGTCGTATGGGCTGCTTATATATTCTGGAGATCAAGCCTTTGTCGGTTTCATTTTCAAAAATTTTCTCCCATTCCGTAGGTTGTCGTTTTGTTTTACTTATGGTTTTCTTTGCTGTGCAGAAGCTTGTAAGTTTCATAGGTCCCATTTGTTTATTCTTGCTTTTATTTCTATTGCTTGGGTAGACTGGCCTAGGAGAACATTTTTTAGACATATGTCAGATAATGTTTTGCCTATATTTTCTTTTAGGAGGTTTATTGTATCTTGTCTTATGTTTAAGTCTTTGATCCATCTTGAGTTGATTTTTGTGTGTGGTGTAAGGGAGTGTTCTGGCTTCATTGATTTACATGCTGCTGTCCAGTTTTCCCATTACCATTTGCTGAAGAGACTGTCTATTCCATTGTATATTCTTGCCTCCTTTGTCGAAGATTAGTTGACCAAAAGTTTGTGGATTCATTTCTGGGCTCTCTATTCTGTTTCATTGGTCTATATATCTGTTTTTGTACCAATACCATGCTGTCTTGATGACTGTAGCTCTATAGTATTGTCTGAAGTCTGGGAGATTTATTCCTCCAGCTCTTTCTTTCTCTTCAGTAATGTTTTGGCAATTCTAGGTCTTCTGTGGTTCCATGTAAATTTTATTATGACTTGTTCTAGTTCTGTGAAATATGTCCTGGGTAATTTGATAGGGATTGCAGTAAATCTATAGATTGCCTTGGGCAGTATGACCATTTTAACAATATTGATGCTTCCAATCCAGGAGCATGGGGTATCTTTCCATTTTTTAAAGTCTTCTTTAATTTCCTTCATCAATGGTTTATAGTCTTCTGTGTATAATTCTTTCACCTCCTTGGTTAGATTTACTCCTAGGTATTTTATTACTTTGGGTGCTATTTTAAAAGGGGATTGTTTCTTTACTTTCTTTTTCTGTTGATTCATCTTTAGTGTAAAGAAATGCAATTGACTTTAGAATGTTAATCTTGTAACCTGGTACCTTGCTGAATTCTTTGATCAGCTCTAGTAGTTTTTGTGTGGACCTTTTAGGGTTTTCTATATATAGTAACATGTCATCGGCATATAGTGACACTTTTACCTCTTCTTTTCCAATTTGGATCCTTTTTATTTCTCTCTCTTTCCTGATTGCTGTGGCTAGGACTACAAATGATCAATAGGCACATGAAAAAATGCTCAATATCACTAATTATCAGAGAAATGCAAATCAAAACTACAATGAGTTATCACCTCACACCAGTCAGAATGGCCATCATTCAAAAATTCACAAATGACTAATGCTGGAGAGGCTGTGGAGAAAAGGGAACCCTCCTACAGTGCTGGTGGGAATGCAGTTTGGTGCAGCCACTGTGGAAAACAGTATGGAGATTCCTCAAAAGACTAGGAATAGACTTACCATATGACCCAGGAATCCCGCTCCTGGGCATATATCCAGAGGGAACCCTACTTCAGGATGACACCTGTACCCCAATGTTCATAGCAGCACTATTTACAATAGCCAAGACATGGAAACAGCCTAAATGTCCATCAACAGATGACTGGATAAAGAAGAGGTGGTATATTTATACAATGGAATACTATTCAGCCATAAAAACCGACAACATAACGCCATTTGCAGCAACATGGATGTTCCTGGAGAATGTCATTCTAAGGGAAGTAAGCCCAAAAGAGAAAAAAAAAGAAAAAAACCCATAAATACAAAGCAGAAACAGACTCATAGACATAGAATACAAACTTGTGGTTGCCAAGGGGGTGGGGGGTGGGAAGGGACAGACTGGGATTTCAAAATGTAGAATAGATAAACAAGATTATACTGTATAGCACCAGGAAATAGATACAAGACCTTATGGTAGCTCACAGAGAAAAAAATGTGACAATATATATATGTTCATGTATAACTGAAAAATAGTGCTCTACACTGGAATTTGACAAAAATTGTAAAACGATTATAACTCAATAAAAAAATGTTAAAAATATATGCTTCTTTCTTTTTGCCATGTATAGACTTTTTGTAAGGGTTAAAAATAGTGTTAGAGTCTGTATCTGTATGTTTTCTTGGAAATAATGTTTATTGTATTGAGTCTTCTCAATTGGAAAAGTAATGTATCTTTCTTTTTTTTAAACTATTTTTTCCAGCTTTATTGCAATAAAATTGACATATAACTTGTAAGTTTAGGGGGTAGAACATGGATTTGATATATGTACATATTGCAAAATGACTGCCACAGTAAGTTTAGTTAATGCATATATCACCTCACATAGTTATTTTTTGTGTATATGTGATAACTCTCTTAGCAACTCTCAAGTGTACAATACAGTGTTGGTAACAATGTATAGACTTTTAAAAGTTAATTTTAATATCCTTTTATATGTGTATATTTATACAGCTATAACACATGTCTGCGCTAACAGACAATAAATTTAAAGGCTTTAACTTTACTTTCAAGATGTCATTAATCTTAATAGCGTATTACAGAAAATGTGTCTATATATGTATTCTGCTTTTTAAACTTAATATACCATGTGCATATCCCCATGCTTCTAAAGCAGCATTTTTAATGTCTTCATAATATTCTATTATATTTGCATCATAATTTATCTAACTATTCCTTCATTGTTAGAGACAGTTTAGTAAGGTGGTTGAAGCAAAGACTTTGGAACAAAATTGCATGGGCTGGAGTTTTTTCTCTGCCACTTACTGTCTCAGCAGCAAAATGGGGGTGGTATAATACATATCTCATAGAGTTGTTGTAAAGATTATATAACTTAATTTCTGTTAATTATTTAGAGTATCTGGCACACAGAGTGTAAATGTGATGAATATCTTTATACATAAATCTTTGTCGGTTTCTAATTATTTCCTTAAATTTTTAGAAGAGGAACATCTTGGTCAATGAGTATGAACTCTTTAAGACTCCTGAGATCCAAATTGCTTTTTAGAAAGATTGTAGGATAGGTATAAGGATAGGCTAGGATAAAGGTAAGGGATACTTCTTTCACAGCAACTACAGGAAAAAAAAATCTGTGCCTAAAGTACATGAATTTGAGTGTAGCCTTTATGGGCTGAATAGAAGTAATAATAAAGCCATGATAGACTGAAAGGGACAAAATTGCTTTCTTCCTGAACGATGTGTTAACAATGGTAGACTGTATCTTGTTATTGAAAGCACAATTAATGTTGGTAACAAGTGGTAAAAGTTAAAGGTACTTAATATATACTGTTTCTCCTTAGGATTTTCTGCTGCAGCAGACCATGCTGAGGATTAAGGATCCTAAGAAGTCACTGGATTTTTATACTAGAATTCTTGGAATGACGTAAGTAAACTGTTGGTGCCTGTGATGTTTAAAAACATATCTTTGCAAATATAGGGAATGTTTTCAGATCCATTTAAAAAAAGATTAAAGTTTGCTTCAAAGGTCACAAAAGTCCTTTTGGACAGGAGTCTGGAACTCAGCTTGACTGGCCAGGGCATCTGTCGGGCCCCTCTCCTCTATCCCATCCAGGCTCACTGGGCAACAAGATATGAATACTTGGATTTTCTCTAACTTCCTTCTCTATGAGAGCTGCCAGTTAAATCGTTGATGAATCAAGACCATTTTGATGTTATGGCCACTTTTAACCTCTTGTTTAGTACTTCAGAAGAAATACAGCTACAAAGACATATCTAAAACTGGAGATCTGTCCCATTTTTGTAGGATGTATTCTCTATTGCTGAGTAGGTTATATCTACTGATTTTGTAATCTTTAAGATATATTTGTTTATTTTTCTTGATTTGTTTCCCTAAATAACAATGAGTTTTTTTGTCTGTTTTTGGTAATGTAGATTATATATAAAGAATAAATGATCTTTAATATACTGCCTAGATAACCTCTATTGACATTGATCTGACCAGTTCTGAAAAATACAAAATGAAAAGTGACAGCCTCTCTCTCCCAGTCTTTCTTTTCAAAGATAACTGCTGTTAACAATTTCTTATAATTCTTTCCAGAAAAAGTAATTTTGCTTATTTCAAAGTAATTATGACATATTCAAAGGACAGAATGAAAACAGATTTATTGAACACTTGCTATTTGCCAGGCACTTTATGTGTTATTTCATTCAGTCTTCACAGTAGGCTTATGAAATAGCTTATATCCCCATTTTACATGGAAAGAGTAAACCAAATGGACTCCAGTGTTGATCTTGTTTTTAAAGAGCCCCCAAATAGGGTACAACTTGACATTACACTGAAAGGTACGCTCAGCTGAGAAAAGAAAGTTACAACAGGTCCAGTTCCCATCTGATTGGTCTGTAAGGCTTATGCAGTCCGCTTTGGTAGGTGCAGAGATAGTTTTTCATAATTAGAGTATTTGAGATGTTTGATCCTTATTATAAACAATCTATTTGTGATAAGCCAATGCATAGATCTTAGTGGGCCAAGGCATATTACATAGCAGTGATAATCAAAAGATTTGGAATAGAACTCTAGAAACTTTCCATTTGCTATGCTTCAACCATTCCCTGTTAATGATTTTGAATGAGGTTATCTTTGACCATTTAATCCTCAGTAATCTGAAGAAAATTGTGTTGTATGCATCTTCATTCTACCCTACTTCTTACAAAATAATCTTGCACTCTTTAGACTCACTTTAGAGGCCACAATTGCAATGAATCTTCTTCAAAACCTCAGGATGAATAATTCGTTCATTTACTTATAATCAGTCCCTCGTTTTCCACTGCTCTTTCCCCTCAGCCTACAAAAAAGCTTAAGCCTTTTCTGCTCTAGGATAATTCTTGCCCTCTGCTCTCTTGCCATCCTTCCCATCATCATGACCACCTACATGGGTAGACCATACTTGCTGTTTTACTTGCTCACCTCCGTTCTCCAGCTTCTAGTGCCCCATGCTGCTGAAACTGCCCTCACAGGACCTTTCCATATCTACTGACCTCTTCTCAGACTTAATCCTGTTTGACCTTTCTGCAGTATTTGATACTGTTAACCACTTTACCGTTGACATTCATGTCTTCTGTGATAGTAATCTGCCCTCTCTTAACACCTATTGTCAATTTCTTACCCTAAGAGTTTTGGCATTACTTAGTAAGAACTCAGTAAATTTATTTTATTTAACTGATGCCATATATCTGAAAGAACAGTAAGGTATAATCCATTCTATTTTTCACTAAACATGAACAGTTTTCTTTTGAAGATATCTTTTGCGTGCCATAAATCCAGCTAAATTTCTGAAAGAATCGATGAGTTACAAAAGTTTGTTATTTTTTAAAAAAACTTTTTATTTCTCTGATATTTACAAATGAATAAGTTTTTTAAATGAGACTTTTTCATTGATTTTTTTTGTCCCTTGCTTTTTCTATCAAAACAGCCTCACTATGTACAGCTCTTATTCTTTGTAGAATATTGCCATGTTGATTTTAGTATGAATCAACTTTTCCTGTTAATTGATTCAGGCTTTTTGTTGTTTAATTTTAGGCTACTCCAAAAATTAGATTTTCCCACTATGAAATTTTCACTCTATTTCTTGGCTTACGAGGATAAAAATGACATCCCAAAAGACAGAGATGAGAAAGTAGCGTGGGCATTCTCCAGAAAAGCTACACTTGAACTGACGCAGTGAGTATGAGTTTTCACCTTTTTATATATTCTACATTTTTTAAAACTTAACTCTTTTAAACTCCCCCCCCCATATCAGCCTAATTTAAACCAGGTCTGCTTAATCACTCTGTATTTGTAACAATATGTTTGAGTATTTTTTCATGTAGCTTATGGTCTTTGCATTGTTCTTTTGGTGTAGGTAGGGCAGGTGAGATCATTTGCCTTTTAGATAGTGTAAGACTGAAATGGCAAGATATTTGTTAAACTGAGGCTAATACATGTTTAGGTACTACAAGTAAGGACTTCATAACTTCACATTTAAAAATGTTTAAAAATGTTGAAATAAGCATTCCCCTTCTTTTTTTACTCTTCATGCTGTTTCTGTGCGCCCTTTAACAACTAACAAAAGAACGTTTGTTTCAGCATGTGTGTCCCCAATTGCATTCTCATTTGTAAAATGGGAGTACTCAAGTATATCCCTTGGAGCTGTTTTGAGGATTTAATGAAATATAAAGTATTAGTATAATAAATGATAGTTGCTACTGTTATCATTATTGTTCTTATCCAGATGCCTGGTTTTACTGTCTCCTTAGTCTAGTTAAAATTTTGCCCTTATGCTAAGTAAAATAGACAGAGAAAGACAAATACTGCGTGGTATCACTTATATGTGGAATCTAGAAGATAGAACAAACTAGCGAAAGAAGCAGACTTACAGATACAGAGAACAGACTAGTGGTTACCAGTGGGGAGACAGAAGGGGAAGGGCACGATAGGGGTGGGGAAGTGGGAGACACCAACTGTTGGGTATAAGATAGGCTACAGGGGTGTAATGTACAACACAGAATATAGCGAATTTTTTGTGATAACTGTGAATAGAGTGAACGTTTCAAAACTGTATAAAGTTTTTTAATTTTAAAAATAATTCTTTGCCCATTTGTAGTTTCTATAGTTGAAAATTTAATATTTATAGTAGCAGAGATTAGACCAAGTATATTAAGTAGCATATAAAAGTGGTAAGATTTCAAAGATTGTTGTAACTTTCTTTTCAGAATATCTGTTCTACAGGTCATTTGTAATTATGATTTCCCTCCTTTTGTAGCAATTGGGGCACTGAAGACGATGAGACCCAGAGTTACCACAGTGGCAATTCAGACCCTCGGGGATTTGGTATGTTTGCCTGTTTGTATGTAATGTGCATTGTGTACCTATTTATGATTGTAATCAATCTGAAACATTAAGTATTATCAGTTTATTATGAGTATGGTTATTTTCATTTTCCACAAATTGTTTTACTTAGGAGCTGTTTAATTTCATTATCTCAGTCTAAATTTTACGTTTACTCTCTCACAATGATTTTACTTTTCAGTCTCAGTATTAATATTTCCCGTAGAGTTTTCAATTTAAAAAACAAAAACGATGGTTAATAATAATCCTGCTTTCTGCTAGCTAACTTCTGCCTTGGTCTGAAATCTCAGAATTACAGCTTAAGTTGGCTGCTCTATAGTCAATGTCAACAACAAGACTATTAAGCATGAGTAAATGGTTACTCTGTTTTGTTGTAGGTTATCCTTAACAGATTGAACTATACATCAGCCAATATTGGGCTTATTTAAAATAATTTATAATTCAGAGCAACTAATTAATTTGTTATACCCAGCTAGTTAGACTTAGATTCTTGTTCTTTAATATATTATATGTTTTGAACTACTTGATTCAGTCTGTTTTTGGGCACCGTATATTTTGAAATCCACTAGTTTTGGAAGCCACTTGTGGCACACGGATGTCCTGTTGTAATTGTTTCTTCTTTCTCTCTGCCGTGTTTTGGGGGTGATTACCTAAGGTCACATTGGAATTGCTGTTCCTGATGTTCACGGGGCTTGTAAAAGATTTGAAGAACTGGGAGTCAAATTTGTGAAGAAACCTGAAGATGGTGAGTCTGCTACTTGTTTTCTTCAGGCTCCTCTTTATTTATATAGCGTTTAATACGCCCCCACAGAGGGCACTGTTGTAGTAAAATCCTTTTCGTTACAAGTAACTTTGAAGCCTACTCCAGCCAGCTTAAGGAAAGAAGGGAAATTATTGGAAGAATACCTAGTTAAAAGACAGCACCTAGGGTGGCTTCACGAGGGATGAGTCACAGGGTCTGGAGAACCATCAAAGACCTAGGTTCTCTCTCCCACCCTCGATCCTACCACATTCCTCAGTGTCCATCAGCTTTCACTATCTTGGGTATATCTAGCTACCTAAGTAAGTTCCTTAAAGTCTATTTCATCTGCTGTTAATGTAACTACACTAACTCTCTTCAGTTGATAACTGCCTGGTATTTCTTTTTCACTCTTTTATAACCTTTGCATGTCCTTATGTTTTAAGGATGTATCTTAAAGTACTATATATCTGGGTTTTGGTGGATTTACATGTATTGTAATTATTTTATTTAGATTTGTTTTTGCCATCATAACTTACTATTTCAATTTTTGTTTGAAATATTTCACTGTTTCAATCCTTTCTTTTCTTTTTTGCAGTTAAGAGATTTGATATCCAAATATCCTCCTCCCCAATAAGAAAAGAGCTTGCTCCTCTTCATCCTCATTAAGTTACTATTACCCAGGCTGATATATTATTGATTTATTTTTCCTTTTTCTTTGGCCTTGGCTTTTTTCCCCTTAAAGATAATAAATATGTCAAGGTATATATATTTTCTCCACATGTCTCTTGTAGCATCTTTTGAATTTTTTGGTCCATTTATTAAGTACCTCAACCAAAACTGTTTTCAAAGGTTTTTGTGAAGCAAAACTCTTGAGGCTTTGTATGCCCAAGAGCCACGCCTTTATATATGAAGACAGTTTTGTTCCTGTAAAATCTTAGGTTGATTTTCCTTCAATCTTGAAAATACATCTTGGGCGGGAGGTGGGAAGGGACAGACTGGGATTTCAAAATGTAGAATATATAAAAAAGATTATACTATATAGCACAGGGAAATATATACAAGATCTTATAGTAGCTCACAGCAAAAAAAAATGTGACAGTGAATATGTATATGCTCATATATAACTGAAAAATTGTGCTCTACACTGGAATTTGACACAACATTGTAAAACGATTATAACTCAATAAAAAAATGTTTTAAAAAAGTCACAGCAAAAAAAAAAAAAAAGAAAATACATCTCTGTGGTCTTAATTTCCCATGCAGTGTTGTTGTTGAAAAATCTGCTGATTTGTGTTTCTTTGTATATTATCTTCTGTTTTGTTCTAGAAGCTTTTTACGTTTATCTCTTTGTCCTTGCCTTCCTTCCGAGAGAGTTCTTCAAACTGGTATATCAGTTAGCTAATTTTTCCTCAGATGTATCTGTTCTGATATTCATCTTTTGTATTCTCATCTATTGTGTTATTAATTTTGGCTATTATAATTTTGATCCCTGATTTTTGCTGGGTTCCTTTAATATTTTCTTGTTCCTATTTCACATTGGCTATATTTATTATTCTGTATCACTTTTACGTATTTTAATAGGTCTTGGCCCGTTGGTCTAATACTTATTCTTATGTTTGAATCTGTAATCCATTGTTTGTTTTATGGTTATGTTCCTCAAATTCTTGTTATTTTGGCCTCAAGGGGTTTTTGTTTGTTTTGTTTTGTTTTGTTTTGTTCTGTTTTGTTTTGTTTTGTTTCCTACTGAAACTATAAGTTTTTGCAACCATCAGGCAATGTGAATGGGGAGGATCAGACCTCAGTACTTAAAAACCCAAATGATCTCAGGGAGATGGGCTGGGCAGAGAGAGAAAATAAGAGTTAAATGCTTCACATTCTGTGGGACACCTCTCAGGTCAGGTCCTCTCTCCCCTTTGTCCCTGAGGGAGAAGTAGTATTAGTAGGAGACACTTCTGGGATTGTCTGGTTGTATGGAAAGTGAATGCTGGGGGGAACAGTTGGTGCCACCTGCTTTTCTCAGTTCCTCAACAGGCACAGGGCTTCTTTACTGCCCTTGTCTACTCCTGAGGACATGTGGACCTGGAGGGGTAGGTGCCGGTGCCCAAGGCACTGAGAGGAGCAAGAGCCAAACTGACAAAACTCCCTGTTTATTCTCCCACAGCCATGGTGGACTGCCTTCTTCCACCCTCTTCCACACAAAGCAGGTTAAAACAATCACCACCCCATCCCTACCATTTCTCTCCCCAGCCATCACCCCAGAGGCATCATACTTTTCTTTTTTTTTTTTTTTCCCCAATTTTCCATCTGTGTTCCTCTGAGGTTGTTCTTGGGGAAAGGAGCCAGAAATAGGAGTCAAACTGATTTAGCATCTTGGTTCCAAAATAAATTTCTGAGGTCACATTTTTCCATTTAAGCAAACACCTCTACTACTAGACATGCTAACCAGTTAATCCTATAACTCAATCCCAGTTATGAATTCCTGGGAGAAAAAAATCTGCCTGGCAGAGCTTGGGTTACATAGAATAAATAGTGTTTAAAGGATTTGCATGACCTAGTCATCTGGGTCTTTTGGCTGTGTAGATAAGCCATGCTACCTGCTTCCTTGAGCACCTACCTGTTTTCTCTTCTTTAAAATAAGACAATTTCTGTGACTATTCAGCTGGTATCATGAAGTGATACTGTGAAGATGAAGTAAATACCTGAGACCTAAAAGATGCAGCCTGTCCCACAGTTTATTTCAGCACAGTTTGTTTACAGCTATGTGTAGAAGATAAAATGTGTCACTCTGAAAATCATGCATCTGGGCAATGCTGACAATAGAATTTTTTAAAGTCAAAACTATAAACGAAATAATGTAATTAAAGTGCAAATTAAAATTGTTATTAATAAAAAGTGGATTTTAAATTTTTAAGTTTTTTTTAAAGCCTTTTCAATAATAAAAATCATCTTGTTTTACAGGTAAAATGAAAGGCCTGGCATTTATTCAAGATCCTGATGGCTACTGGATAGAAATTTTGAATCCTAACAAAATGATAACTATTATTTAGTTCTGTGAGAATACTACTTTGAGATTTCAGTGAAGACATTGTGGAAGGTAAAAAAGTAATCAGTGTGATTCAGGATACTCAGATAAGAGATATGTCATTGTCCCAATTCAGATTTATTCTTAGGTCCATTTCCCTTTCCTGTTTCAGCTAAGTTTTTCACCTAACTGTTCAGTCATTCTGGTTTTAAAGTAGTGCTTTGTCTTATGTCCTTGAATGTAGTGTAAAACTTTACTTTTTTAGTCAATAATCAGAACAATTCCCTTCAGAGTCTGCATTTGCCTTCTGTCTCCTAAAGAGATATAAGTCCACAAGTCTGCCTTTGGATCATCATTTTAAAAAAAAAATTAACATGTTTTTGTTGTGGTTACCTTGTGGGGTTTCAGTTCCTCAGAAGTAACTTTTCACAAAGGAAAGTAAAGAATACTGAACAAAAAGGAAACTTCATGTATATTTCAAATAGTATAAAGTTTATTTTGCAAAAGAGAAGTTACTCTTGGGATAAATTCAGAATCATGCTGACAAGGATGCTGATAGAAAAACTAATTTCTTCTTCTTTACAAAGTACTTTCAAAGTTCAAGGACTAACCTCTTTACTTTGGGATGGAGAGGAGGATGGGAATATTCTCTACTGGGTATGCAGACACTGGACTAGGCTGTCACATACTTTATCTCACTTAATCCTCCTCACCATCCTGTGAGATAGAAAGCAGGTTAGACATGCAAAATAACTTTAATGAATCCAAGGCAATATAAACGGGCTCAAGTACTCAAGATGTCATCATTTTTAGTATTTAGATTGTACCTCAAAAATCAGTACATCACAATACCTCCTCCACTAGTCTTCCTTGTAAAAATCTTCAGTGAGTTTGAGCATTGTGCTCTCAGCTCTTGGGCCTGAGTACCACAGTGAGGGAAGAAGCAGTGGAGGAAGTCAGGAGCACACGACTGTTCTGGGGATGCTCGATTGTTCCTGTGCGAGTGGTGCTTATATTACTTGCAAAGAGTCCCCTACCCCAAGGTCTTCCGGTTGCCAGTAATCATTTAGGATAAATTACGTTCAGTGATAACATAACTTAGTAATCAGAAGTCAGCTCAGTGATCTTCCCTGCTGTGATTGACATTTGGTTTTTAAAAACCAAACTGATTTAAAAAAAAAAACTGAATTTGAAAATCTCTTATGGCCCAGATAATAAGAACATCAAGTTTGTGGTTTAACTACATTTAGATTGATTTATAGACTTTTGTAGAAGACCTTTAGATAGGCCGTGCCAACTGTACTTACACTAGAGGCACTTTACGTTTCCTTTTTGGATGGAATGGATTCATGTGAGCAGTTCAAACAAATAACAGTACTTATAGACTGAAATAAAGTCAAATTTTAGATAAGACTATATTAATTTGCAAACTTCTGTCTAGCACGTTCTTTGGAAAAAAGGAAAAAGATTGCCTTCTGGGAGTTCTGCAAGGATTTGAAAGGGCTTGCAAGGCTCATTCAGAACTGGGAATAGTTGTAATTCTAAGGATAGGGAAGGGTAGGGAATGTGGGAGGAGGAGAGTAAATAAGGAATAAAGAATTGTGGTAGGAAAAATGCAGAGAAGAAGAAAGGGCAAATATCAAAAGTGAGTTGTGGGAAGTACGAGTGTTACCAAGTTGGACAGTTATCATAAATTCAGTCGTTCAAACCTTATTTCCACAGGAAGAAGCCTTCTCTACTTGCTAAGTAAAACTTGCCAAAAGATAGCCCTTGCTTATTTTTTTAAGTTCATCCCTATATGCATTGAAGGAATATACATTGTATCACCAGGCTTTGCTAGAGATTAGGGCAATTCACTTACTTCTAAATAAACTTACCTGAGAAATGGTGATATGAAAGGGTGAAATAGAGCACAAGAAGCTTTCTTATTTTCCATGATTGGACAGCAAGACTGTAGCCTACTGTCAGTGTAAAATAAATTAGTCTCACGAACCCTACACCACTGAGCCTGGGACTCAGTTATAATACGGGTGGTCTGAATTAATTGCTGATGCCTTAGAATCACGCGTGGCTTCCCCACATCACATTCTGACTAGGATTGCGTACAATGTATATAAATCTTCCTTAGTAACACAACTGTTTGTGAAGAGGGTTATATCAGTAAAGATGCATGCTGCTTATAATGAGAAAAGACCCAATTCTTTGTGTGTGTGTGTGTGTGTGTGTTGAATTGTTGTTGCTAATTTATTGATAATAGCTCAGTGACTGTGAATGGTACCAGAGCAAAGTATACCAAAATACTCTGACATTCTAAAAATAACTAATACGTGTTCAACATTTTGCACAGCATTATTGCAGTGGCTGATAAAACTGTAAAACAAGCTTTATTATAATTCTCATTTTATGGATAAGGAGACCAAGGTTAAGAAAGGCTCTTTGACTTTTCAAAATCACTCAGCCAGGAAAGAAAGGCAGGTAAATAGCATAAAAAAAATAACAGAACCTGGGACCCCTCAAATTTAGGAATAAGTAGGCACAAAGACCAAATATGCTAGCAGTAAATCAAGCCAGCAGGAGACAGTAAAAGCAAGGAATAGACGTCTATCTATTGATGCAAAACCTGAAAGAACCAAGGTGATCTGGCTGCCAGAATTTAGCCTCAGCTGTATCACTGTTAAATATATATTTAAAAATTACCTTTAATTGCTAGAAAATAAAAGACAAAGAACACATGCTTAGTTTAAAATTGTTTTAGCAGTGGGGAAGCAGTGGGTGTAAGGGCCGGGGCAAAGGGACTGCTGCTTGAAAAGTAATCTCAGATCACTAATAGGTTCACAAGAATATGTGAGATCCAAGACGTCTTGGGAACCAGGGTCCAGGTTTTCAATGGATTGGTCTTCCTGGTTGGAGTTTTAGGGCTTTACTTGGGTATGGTGTATCCAGCTGGCAATCCCAGGAACTGTGAACTGGGAATCTCTAATCTGATTGGAGTGATCTCCTTTTAGTTTAGCAGGTGGCTGATCACCCAGGAGGAAGAAAGCTGCTTGACCAGGATAGCACAGCCCTTTATGCTGGCCGCTGGTGTTCCACTGGCCTCATGGAGGGGGAAGGCGGTAGGAGAGATTAGGCTAGAATGTAGAGAAGCTAAGATAATGGGGAATCCGAGTCATTGCACCAAAAGATGTTACCCCCAATAAAGGAAAAGTCCCCAGTCCTTGTCTTAGCCAAAAGACAAGATTATAGACAGGAGATGGAGTATGTTATGTAGCAAGAGATTTTAAAGGATTTAATTAGAAAAGGAAAAATACGCCTCAAAGGCGGGCTAATCCAAGGGAGGAAAAAGCCTATTGTAGTACCATTTATAGTAGCCAAGATACGGAAGCAACCTAGGTGTCCATCAACAGACAAATGGATAAAGATGTGGTGTACATATATACATATATATATATATATATATATAGAGAGAGAGAGAGAGAGAGAGAGAGAGAGAGAGAGAAAATATTGGCCATTAAAAAATGGAATCTTTCCATTTGGAACAACATTGATGGATCTAGAGGATATTACGCTATGAAACAAGTCAAAGAAAGACAGATACCATATGATCTCACTTATATGTGGAATCTAAAAAAGAAAACAAAACAAGAACAGGCTAATAGATAAAGAGAACAAAGGAGTGGTTGCCAGAAGCGGGGGATGTTGGGGCGTAAGTGAAATAGGTGAAGGGGATTAAACCTCCAGTTATATAATAAATAAGCCATGTGATGTAATATGCAGCATAAAGAATATGGCCAATAATGTAATAACTTTATATGAGGACAGACGGTTACTTAATGTATGCAAATGTCAAATCATTATTTAGTACACCTGAAACTAACATAATATTCTATGTCAACTGTATTTCCATTAAAAAAAAAGAAAAAAGATTTAGTCTCTTAGCAACTTTGGAGCTTATAATATAATATTATTGTCTAAAATCACTATGCTGTGCATTAGATCTCCAGGACTTAATTTACCTAGTTGCAAGTTTCACTTTACAATTTTTAAAAATGTTAGGTTAGTTTTAGATATACAGGAATGTTGCAGAGATAGTACAGAGAGTTCCCATATACCCCAGACCCAGTTTCCCTTATATTTAAAATCTTACGTTAGTATAAACATTTGTCACCAGTACTAAACCTGTATTAATCCATTATTAATAACTTAAGTCTATACTTTATTCAGATTTCCTTAGTTTTTACCTACTTTTTCTGTTACAGGATCCTATCCAAAATACCACATTGCATTGAGTCATCATGTCTCTGTAGGCTCTTCTAGAAGGTGATAGTTTTTCAGACTTAATTTATTTTTAATTACTTTGACAGCGTTGAGGAGTACTAGTCAGATACTTTGTACAATGTTTCCCAGTTGGGATTTTATGGATTTTTTTTCTCATGATGAATCTGGAGTTACGGGTTTGTAGGAGAAAAACTGCAGAGGTAAAGTGCCCTTCTCACCACATCTTATCAAGGGTACTCACTATCAGCATGATGTATTACTGGTGATGTTAAACCTTGATCACCTGGCAGAGGTGGTGTTTGTCAACTGTCTCTACTGTCATGTTATTCTCCACTCACCCACTTCCCATACTGTGCGCCTTGGAAGGCAGTCAATGTGCAAAGCCCAAACTTAAGGTTTGGGGAGTTATGCTCCCTCCTTGAGGGGAAAAGCAGGCATTTCACTTATATGAATTCTCAGTGAGACTTTCCAAAGCTGTGCAGGCCTTTACAGGATGTCTTACATCCCTGTCCCTAGTCCACTAAATACCAATAGTGACACCCAACAGAAAATGCCCCTCAAGTTTCCAAAACAAACCCTAGGGGTCAGTACTGCCCTGTTGAGAACCACTGGCCTAAGATTACTGATTCTAGTATCTGTAAATTGGAGTGTGAACTTAAAGCATTTACAAAGGAATCTGAGTTCCAAATCCAAAGTTTTGCTTTCCTCCTAATTTGCATGTTTTGCCACAAATTCACAGCAATTTTATTTTTTTAATTAAAAAATTTAAAAATTTTTATACAATTTTTAAAGGTCACTTTTCATTTACAGTTATTACAAAATATTGGCTCTATTCCCCATGTTGTACGGTACATCCTTGAGCCTGTCTTATACCCAGTAGTTTGGACCTTCCCCTCCCCAACCCCTTTACTGCCCCCTCCAAACCCCCTGGTAACCACTAATAGCAACAATTTATTTTAGTTATTTGCTTTTGAGAGTTCTTCAGAGCATTCAACTTTCCTTTTATATAAACTCACTTTATTGTTTTTTGTAGTATTTCATTAAATAATAGGTTTATAATTAGGAACATAACTGGCTCGAACATGTTGGTAACGGGCACAGCTGATTTGATAAGTATACAACTCATCAGGGAAGCAGAAGTGCACAGGTATTCCAGAGAGTAGCCAACTAGTTACAGTTAATCAGCTTGCCAGGGCATCAGTTCTTTACTGAGAAAATGGTGAGTCAGTTTAATCCAATAGTTAATGAAGTGGAAATTGGTGAAGAGAACTTTGACTGTAAATTTGTTGATTTGAGTCCTGTCCACTTTAGCAAAGATTATAGAAGATTTTTAAAATGCCAATTCCAGGCAGGAGCTGCTATAGTTGTAATGAAATAGGCGCTTCCATAGACTTCACCCAAACTATTGACATACCAATTTTGCAATAGGTTTCAAGAGCCATTAAAGATTTTAAAATGTCTGAGTCCTTTAAACTGGTACGTTGCAATATTCTGGGAATTCTGTGTCCTAGAAAATAATCAGATTTTAGCTTAAAAATCATATACAATTTGTTGCTTTCATAATTATTCATTATAGCAAAAAATTAGAAAATTTAAATGTCTAAAAATGGGGAAATGGTTAACTATTACAGCACCCACATTTGATGGAATATTTATCTATTTAACACCATTAAATTGTATTTTCAAAGAACATTTAAAGGTGTGGAGAAATGCTCATGAGATATTATGTGGAAAAAGTAGTATACAGACATGTGCATTATGTTCTCAATTTTGTTAAAAAAAAAAAAGGAACAAGTCACAAAGAAATGACTAGAAGGAAATATACAAAATTGTGATTGTCCCTGGCTGCTGGGATTGCCAATAATTTTATTTCCTTCCTTATATTTTTCTGTATTCTCCAAAATCTCTAAAATGAGTATGATCATTTTTATAATCTGGAAAAATAAATGAGAAATTGCTGAGAATGAGAAGTTGCTTCATTTGCTAACATTTTCTTTTTTCACCTTTTTGAGTAAAATGAGGTATTTTAACAAACATGTCTCCTACCTAAACTTCTATTCAGAATGGTAACTTATATTACAGATTAGAATATACTTGTATATTAAGTTATTTAAAACATTATACGTGGTTAAAAAGACTTAAAATTCTAAATGAGCAACGTTTTTTCAATGACACTCAAAATTTCAGTCATTTAGAAATAATGTTTAATTAGTTTCTTAAAAATTGAAATAGGTGATAACCCATGAACGACATTAGTTTTTTTTGTCTTCATATCCTGCTCTTAGTTGACTGATTCTGAATTAACTTTCTTTGTTGCTTATATTCATTTTGTATTTTAAGCTGCAGTCTAAAATTGTAGCAAAATCGATGGTGCAGTTCAAGCACAAAAAAACACCACCGTGTGTTTGTTTAAAAAAGTGCCAGCCACTGTGTACTGAAAACGACGTAGTGTATGTAGTCATCTTACCAGCATTTTGAATAGCCTTGCTACTCCAGAGGTCGTCCCCGTACCAGCCACTGAATCACCTGAGAGCTGGTTAAAAATAAGACTTTCAGGTATTCGTGCAGACCTACCGAGTCAGAATCTTGAGTATTTTCAAAGGATCCCTAGGTGATTTGTGGATACGGTAAAGTTTGAGAAGCATTGTTGAACAGATTGCTTTTTAAAGTCATTAATATCAGAGAAGTATATCTGTGTGATATCAAATAATATGAATTATTTTCTCCCATTGTTAAAATATAGTGAAATACTCATTATTTGCTGCAATGAATATAAGGGATATGTATCTAATCTACAAACTCAGGGGTATAAGAGGTGAAATTTTTATTCTACTTGCACATAATTTAAAGCCTGAGGAGGTAGTTAGAAACTGAATCTCAGTAATTTCAGGATCTCTTGTGCTGCTTTTCTCTGAGGTTAAGTCTTAAGTTCCTCTGATGTCTGGAAAGTTGTCAACATCCTATTTGGTCCTTTGTTGTAAATCTATGTAGCTTGCTGTTAGTCTGTCATTCACTCTTATCATTGAGACTACTTCAGGTCTGGCACCTTCCTGGCTACTTAATTCTATTTCCACACTGTCAGACTACTAGGAAGCCTCTGGGGCTAAGACTTCTCCACATTATTTACCCAGGGAGCATTGAATCATTCTGGGGCACTTACATCAAATGAGACCATGAGGAACGTACTCTATGTGTATGAAGTCCTGATTGACACACTTCTATCTTTCCTCCCCTAATTTCTTAGTTTATCTTGTTCTTTTTCCTCACTTCTTAAGTGGAGTGATTATTTTGCTTATTGACACTATTTTTAAATCTCAAAAGTGCATTTAAAAAATTTTTTTTTCCTCAGAATTGTTTTGGCTACATACCAACAGCTTTTGCTATGTAGGCTCTCATTGCTATTCTTTTACAATTTTTTTTTGGTAATTGCAGTTTTGATTTCCTCTTTAACTCAATAAGAAATTTTACTTTGCTTTCCTTTTGATGGTAATTGTAGTTTATTGCATTGTGGCTGGTGAATATGGATTGTCTCATTTCTTTCTGAAATTTATTGTAGTTTTCTTTGTGAATAAGCATATGCTTGTTTTTGTGAATGCTTTTTGGACAAAAACAGTATATATCTTCTGCCATGGGGTACTAAGTTCTATTTAACACTGTTAGCTCAAAGTTGCTGAGAGTTTAATTAAAATCCTCCACAGCAGCTGCTATCGCCTCCCCCTCCCTCTTCTCCTTCCCCTTCTTCTCCTCTCTTCTTCCTCTTCTTCCCCCTCCCTCCTTGAATTCCATATACTGAAATTAATATTACTACCTCTGCTTTCTTTTTACTTGCATTTGTCTGAAACTTGCTCTTCTTCTCTTTTAAAAATTTTCTATTTTATTATTTTTAGCAAGTCAAACATAATATAGAGGAAAAAAGTTAATAGTTTCCTTCTCCCCCAATCACATGATCCTAAAGAAACTTATTTTGAAAAGTTGGTGTATATCTGTCCTTCAGCATCATTCTCTAAGTTTATAAATCAGTATAAACATGTTGTGGTAGGCTGAAAAATGACACATTCTTGTTTTGCTCACATTTTACTCTCCCAAACTAGTCATATGGCCACGCTTGAGTTCACTAGAGCAAGGAAATGAAATTCTTCTACAAGGCAAGTCCCTGAATATCTATGAAGAGTTGGTCAAGTCTATGATGACACACACTGATATGTGCAGGCAATAGAAAAATCGCAAGTCATATGGGAGCATTAAATGGCTTGAAGGAGGTAAACCAAGACCAACTGAAACAGAACAGGCAACTCCTGCTGTCAGTGGGATAAATGGCTTCTCCCAGAGCTGCCTTTATCCTTCTACTGAGGTACACACAGGGCCCTTCAGGCAGCCACTGGACTGAACATTCTTCTCCCCAGGTTCAGAAAGAGGCAGGACTTCTCCAAGTCTTTGGCATAGTAACATCAGTACACGTATGTGTCCTGGGCTTCTGCCATAATGGTCTACACTGGTCTCTCAAGAAAGACCCTGAAGTCTCAGAAAATGTCCCTTTCAGGATCAGATGTCTCTCTGGAAGAAAGGTAACCAAGGATGTTTGTTCAGAAAACACTACCTCATCATTTGGTTCTTGGTCATTTTATCTTGGCTTCTTTCTCCAAGCCAAGAATTTTTCTAAAAGTTCATCCTAGTCCTTTACATCTTGGCCATCCACCTCCCCACTGTGTGCTTCTGCAGGTCTCATCTCTCTTGCAGCTTGATCGCTATGTTTTGTTTACCACCACTGGGATAATCATTAACGTTGCTCACTGATGTCTGGTTCTCCTCTCCTCTGGATACATAGTAGGATCCACTTCCTGGCTCCCATAAGGTTGGTTCTGTGACTGGTTCTGGCATGAATTGTGAGTAGAAATGGGGTTTGTCATTTCTGGACCAGAAAATTTGTTAGTGTGAGCCCTCCAGAGTTCTCTCTTTTCCTTCTGGAAAAAGCCACTGATATTTTGGGCTTATTTTTTTACTGTTGCATAACCTAGCCTGTCTTGACTGAAACTTTCACATACCTTTTCCAGGTATTTAAAATATACATGACAAATTAGAGGCACTTATAGTAATATTTTATAAGTCTAAAGACACACAATGGATAGAAAATGTTCCATAACTCTCAAGGTACAGTTACAGTCCCAGCACTCTTTTCTCTCCAAGTCATATTTAAATTGGCTCAAGCACCCAGATGCCAGTTAGGAAGGAAATTCAGAATCACTCTATTTAGCAATTCCCACTTACTCTACATTGATTTTTCTCAATGTAGTTTACACATCTTCTGTATTACACTCACCCAAGGTGTATGTCAGAAACAGACTCCAATAGTAGCCCTCAAATCAGAATCTCTGGTGGAACTGATATGCCCCCACATCATACTTATGCACACATTACGTGTGATCTTTTTTAGTCTGAAATTACCTTGCTCTACATTGTCTGAGTCCCACATGACTTCTAGACTAGCATTAGCCAACAGAACTTTCTGCATTGATAGAAATGTTCTATACATGTCCTGATCAATTCAGTAGCCACTAGCCACACTAGTAGTTATTGAACTCACGAAGCGTGACTAGTGTGACTGAGGAATTGAATTTTAAATCTAGTTTAATTTAAATAGCCACATGTCATCAGAGGCTACCATATTGGACAGTGCGATTCCAGACTGACTGTTACTCCTTGAGAGCAAAAATTATATCTTCAATTTATATACCCGCTCTGTGCCTGACCCAGAGTAACCCAGTAAATAAAAACTGAAATAGGAAATAGTCTTGCACTACTTCCATTTTTTGAGGTTCCTGGTATATTAAGAAAGGAAATTCCAAAACAGGATTACAAAAAGTGTTTTCCAGACAAGCATTTTAAATCTTTACCTTACACTTACAAAGCAACCCTATTGTCCTATTCTCAAGATAAATAGAGGATTAAAATATTAAATCATAGACACATTGGTGTCTGATGACAATACCTAATAGTCATGGGGCACTCAATTACCTACCTTTGATTTAGCAAATATAAAAGATGTATTAAGACAATGATGAACCCTACTTAGGCTCTTTCCATGTACCTTCAGTTAAAATGTATATGTGTGAATGTATACTCCAGTATATACAAATCAGATCACTAGTACATGAGGTAGAAAGGGGTTTAAAGCAAAAAATATGATTTAGATTAGATATAGGAAAACTAATTCTTCATAATGTGGTCACTGAGAGAGTTATGAGGAAAAGGTTCGGAGAATTTGAGACTTGAAGTTTTCCATTTATGTTTACCAGCCATTACTTTACCTATCTACCTCCCCCAGGAGAAAAAAGCAAAGTTAAAAGTGGCATTCTGTAGATATGCAATACCATTAAAAGTTATTTGAAAATAAATCATTGTTTAGCCAGTATAAAACCCTGGAGACGTTATAACCTAAGCATTCTTATCAGCATGGAAGGATTCGTAAGTTTTAACTCTTGCCTGAAGTGAGGGTAATGGACTATCTATAAGGTAGTCATCATTAAACATTTATTACTCACTCCCTTAGCTTTCCCAAAATCAACCTGAAGTGGCTACTGCAATTATACACATGATGTAAAAATTATAAATAAGTCCAAGCAAGAGAAAACTCAAATTTAAATAGAAGGTTAGAAACGGAATAAATTAGGATGCAGATATGCAGTCCACAGATTCCTATGCAAGCACTAAAGCTGAGCTAAAAATTGACTCAGAGTTTCTTGACAGCCAAAGGGAAAAGGGCAACACATGTAGTTACATAATCTACTTGTCTGTAAGGAAGGCACATCAGTTACTTAAGGGTAGCCAAGCTTTTCATGACACTTGGCTCTGAAAGAAAATTCTCCGATGGGATCTTCCATAAGGAACATAAAACATGACAACTCTACAGCAAATGCACTAGTGTGCTCTGTGGTGCTGTCTCTTGTAGAATCCCTTAATGTATACAGAGGACAACATTCAAAAGACAAGTCAGTAAAACATTCCTGATAGCGGGTGAGAATGGTTTCTGTGTGTATGAGCTCGGACAGTGTGGTCAGGTATGCAGTTTTCTGAGGGACCAGCTAATATTCTGGCTGACTGGAGGCAGATACAGATTGTCTAGAATTCGGTAATCTGATGAGCAGATGGTAGGTGGTTGACAGCCTTTTGTGAAGAGTGAGTCGTCCCACAGAGATTCTCTCCCGAATACGAACATTTCTCTCTACATGGTGGTGGAAAGAGGGAGCATCTGCAGGCAACACAGACTTTTCCTTAAAAAAAAAAAAAAAAAAGTCAACAGTAAGAAAAATGAAATGTTCAAGTGTGTGAAGTTCTAAGCAGTAGAGCAGATGGTCTGCAAACACACAAACAAGTCATGTATTTTAAACAAAGTTCACATTAGTTAATTAGTTACCACTATTTAGAAATCAATAGATTTTGAATCTGGCAACCCCTGACGCTCACATTCCACTTGGCAATGATCTGCTGGCTGATTATAGAGCACTTGCCCATCCTTTAGGCAACTGAATGCCCTGTAAGAGAATGAAGATTTGGGTTGAACAAAAAATGGAATAAAGACAGTCTCTTCAGTGAATGGTATTGGGAAAACCAGACAGCAGCTTGTAAATCAATGAAGCTAGAACACTCCCTTACACCATACACAAAAATAAACTCAAAATGGATCAAAGACTTAAACATAAGACAAGATACAGTAAACCTCCTAGAAGAAAACATAGGCAAAAAATTATCTCACATACATTTCAAAAATGTTCTCCTAGGGCAGTCTACCCAAGCAATAGAAATAAAAGCAAGAATAAACAAATGATACCTAATTAAATAGAAGCTTCTGCACAGCAAAGGAAACCATAAGCAAAACAAAATGACAACCTATGGAATGGGAGAAAATTTTTGCAAAAGACAAAACCAACAAAGGCTTGATCTCCAGAATATATAAGCAGCTCATACGACTTAAGAAAAAAAATACCCAGTCCAAAAATGGGCAGAAGACCTAAACAAGCAATTCTCCAATGAAGAAATACAAATGATCAATAGGCACATGAAAAAATGCTCAATATCACTAATTATCAGGGAAATGCAAATCAAAACTATGAGGTATCGCCTCACACCAGTCAGAATGGCCATTCAAAAGTCCACAAATGACAAATGCTGGAGGGGCTGTGGAGAAAAGGGAACCCACATACACTGCTGGTGTGAATGCAGTTTGGTGCAGCCACTGTGGAAAGCAGTATGGCGATTCCTCAAAAGATGAGGAATAGACTTACCATGTGACCCAGAAATCCCACTCCTGGGCATATATCCAGAGGGAACCCTACTTCAAAATGACACCTGCACCCCAATGTTCATAGCAGCACTATTTACAATAGCCAAGACACGGAAACAGCCTAAATGTCCGTCAACAGATGACTGGTTAAAGAAGAGGTGGTATATTTATACAATGGAATACTATTCAGCCATAAAAATGACAACATAACGCCATTTGCAGCAACATGGGATGTCCCTGGAGAATGTCATGGTAAGTGAAGTAAGCCAGAAAAAGAAAGAAAAATACCATATGAGATCGCTCATATGTGGAATCTAAAAAAAAAAAAAATAGAAGAAGAAAGAAAGAAAAAGACAAATGAACATAAATACAAAACAGAAACAGACTCATAGACATAGAATACAAACTTGTGGTTGCCAGTGGGGAGGGGAGTGGGAAGGGACAGAGTGGGAGTTCGAAATTTGTAGATACTGACAGGCATATGTAGAATAGATAAACAAGATTATACTGTATAGCACAGGGAAATATACACAAGATCTTGTGGTAGCTCACAGTGAAAAAGAATGCGACAATGTATATATGTATGTTCATGTATAACTGAAAAATTGTACTCTACACTGGAAATTGACAAAACATTGTAAACTGATTATAACTCAATTTTTAAAAAAAGATTTGGGTTGAAAATTTTTCAAAGAAGAACTTATCAGTTGTTCACTCCGGCTGTAGAAAAATCTGAATAATGCTCCCATAAAATATATGGCTTTTAGCAAGGTGACTGGCCAGTAAATCTACCTGGAAGAATTACTTGCAAAACATACCCTTAAACAAAAAAATGAATCTGGTACTGAGTTACTGGATCTAAGCCAATTAAATTTCAGGACATGTAACTAAAATAATTATTTTAGTTTTGGAACAGGTGACCTTTATCCATTCTTTCTGACAAATGCTGAACCACAAAATCAACTGTACATTAAAGTTAATTATAATAAAATATCATCAGCATTAAGGAAGATGATTGACTTTATTATCTCTGAAGAAAGGCAGCATATATTCAAATAGTCTAAAAGTGATTTCAAATTTACATGTTGGTTAAAAATAAGGTGGGCCACACTTGCCTGCTTTATGCTACCTGAAGTTCTTTCTGATCTGTCTGAAAACAAATTATATTGTTCTGGATTTTCAAGGTCACAGAAGTCCTGGTTTTATAGGAACTAGGATTCTTTATTGAACTCATGGAACCTAAGCTGAAACTAGTTCTTGTCCACTGGGTCAAAGCATGAGAAATGCAAAACTGCAAACTTTCTTTTAAAAACAAAGTTTACTTTTTCTAATTATAAAACAAATATACAATGACAACAATTTAAAAAGTAAAGAAGATTTTATTCTCTCTCCCCACACTTTTTATTTTGAAAATTTTCCAACCAACCGAATACAGATATGCAGGCCAAGAGTCCTCTCAATTACTAATGCTGAGCCACAAATTTCTCAGAGCTTCTTGGCTCCAAGTGAAAGGAGAAAACAGCCAGTTATGTAATTCACATTGCCTATGAGGAGAGAACACATCAGTTATTCAAGGGTGGCCAAGTGTTTCATAGCAATTGGCGAAAAGAGAAAATTTATCTTGTGTTCATTTAATAAGGAATACAAAGCCATACCATGCACAACAACCCTAGAGTAATTGCCCTGGTGAGTTCTGAAAATGATGTTACTTAGAATCTCTCAATGTTATCAGAGAGTAAGTGAAGGCAGCAGCCTGGGGCATAAAAGCATGGACTCTAGAACCCGACTACCTGACCTTAATTCCTGGCTCCATCACTTTAATTGTGTGACCTTGGGTAAATTACTTAAACTTCCTGTGCCTTAGTTTCCTGATTTATAAAGTATTGTGATTAATAATATCACCTAACTCAAAGGGCTATTATGAGACTTAAATGAGTTAATGCCTGGAATGTACCTGAAACAGTACCTGGCACATAGTAAGCATCATCATTATTACAGTAAATGCTAAAATAAAGGTGTGCACATGATGTAGTAGTACAAAGGAAGGTCACTTAGACCAAATGGGGCCTGAGGGAAGGTTTCCTAGAAAGAGGATGCCTTGCCTACTACTTAACTGCTGTTGGTATGACCTTGGCCAAATTGCTTAAACTTTGTATCCCGCGCTGCAAAAACAGCGATATAATGTCAGTTATTGATACAGTAAGTTGATGTTTGTTAAATTAAATGAGATAATATATGAAGATTAGATGAGCAAATGTAGCAGGTAATAAATGTTTCCTCATGGATCTGGTGGAAAAAAATTACTCTTGCATTCAATTTTTATGTGTCTATTTTTCCCAATTGAATAGTGTACTTAATTTAGAAGTAGCTGTGCATAAACAGTCATTCAGATCACAACAGTTATCTAGAAATAATGTTAAATGATCAGCATTGGCTTAGTACAACTCCCTGGTTTTTTTTTCTTTTTTTCTTTTAGTCACCTTGGAAATGCCTTGGTATAGATACGTCTATTTTTGAGGCACATTTTGCCCACTCAGAGAATAGGTAAATATAATACCTTGATTTACATTTGGCAAAAAATGATTGTATCTTCATCTGTTTCACTTTATACATCCCTCATGTCACTTCACACAGAATTCTATTATAGTATGTAGTATATTGTTACAGTCACAGTTCATTCAATATATACCTTGCTTTGTTTAAAAAAGAGCTATGGCAAGTAGTTACATACTTACATATTTATCCAAACATATCCTTCCAAAACTGAGTTTCTTGAGTAATTGTATCCTATCCATATCCATAGTATCTGGACATAAGCTGGCACATAATACACTGACTCTCACCGTTTGGAGAAATGAGTCGGATTTGAACGTGCTGTTATAAGCAAATGAGTCTAATATAAAATTAGGGAGATTCTAGGAATTTATGTGAAAATCATATACAGCCTGATCCTTTCTCCTTTAGAAAAAAGCAAAGCATGGACTAGTTAAGTGATTTGCCCAAGCTAGTTAGTGACCAGAACCAAGGCTAGAACCTCAAACTCCCATCAACCAGTCCAGACGCCAATCCACTATACTGACCTACATTTCAGACCCAAGTAATTTGATGTCTATCTCTATAGCATCACTAAAGTTGCTATTGTTGGTCACCACTTTTGTGTTGCTAAATCCAGTCAATGCTATTCAGCCCTTATGCCTGACCTATCTGTGGTCTCTGACTCCTGCTGACCACCTCTCCATCCTGCAGTTCTTTCCTACCTTGGCTTCAGAGGTATTATGATCATCTAGTTCTTTTATCTCTTTGGCCATTGTTGCTCAGACTTCTTTGTAGGCTTCTGTTCATCTGCCACTGCCTTTTTAAACATACTTCCTCTTTATTGTTTCTTCTTTATTTTCTGATTGATCTCATCCATGTCTAGGACTTAAATTACCAGTTACAAGTTAATGCCCTCTAAATCTATTTTATTTTAACTCAACTTCTCTCCTCATTCAGACCT
The DNA here is from genome assembly GCF_009834535.1 of Camelus ferus. NCBI lineage: Eukaryota > Metazoa > Chordata > Mammalia > Artiodactyla > Camelidae > Camelus > Camelus ferus. Next base: position 25,865,246 of record NC_045715.1, on the reverse strand, counting down.
GTGTAACTCAACTGCTTATTGGATATTTCCTTCTGGATGTGAAGTTTCCCTCTATCAATCACACTGCAGTAGTCTTTGAGGGAGCCCAATAAACTGCACCCTTTTTTTTCCAGATAGAGGAGAATGCAGCAGGAGACCAACTATCATCTTTATTACTGAATGTATTAGTTTCCTATTACTGTATAACAAATTACCACAAACTTAGTGGCTTAAAACGACACAAGTTTATTATTTTACAGTTCAGGAGATCAGAAACCTTAAATTAAGGGCCTTGGCAGGGCTACATTCTTTCTGGGGTGCTAGTGGAGAATCTGTTTCCTTGCATTTTCCAGGTTCTAGATGATGCTTGCATTCCTAAAGCCAGATATGCAGATTCCTAAAATCCTTCTCTCTGTCCTCTGCTTTCTTCTCTAACTCTGATCCTTCTGCTTCCAGCTCAGCCAAGATAATTCAAGATAATCTCCCCATCTCAAGATCCTTAATTTAACACACCTGCAAAGTCTCTTTTGCCATGTAAGGTAATGTTGACAGGTTCTGGAGATTAGGACATGAACATCTTTCAGGGGCCATAATTCTGTATACTACTGACAGAGTTGGTATTGGCTATTACCTGTGGATAGAGAGCTCCCTGATGCTAAACTCTGGAATTAAATAGGTTTATTAACTTTGTAGCCCTGGACTAGGCACCCTCAATCCCACCCCCAGGCCCTGCTCCTGGTGTATCAGAGAAGAACAGCAAGGCCGTTCCCTGGTGCAGCTTTCTTTTAGGAAGAAAAAAAATGGGATGGGCTACATGTGGGCAGTTTCTCTTTTTAAATTTACCACTGCTCCAGAGAGGGGTGAGCTGGAGGTGGGTGCAGTGAGAGGCCAGGTGTATTATATTAATGGATGTCACTCCTTATGGAGGGAGATATCATGAGTGGAGAATAAGTGTTTCCCCAACAAACATATCCATATTTGAACTCATCGTCATATGCCACAGATCCGATTATCTTCCTGGGATAGTAACCACCACTATCTAGTAACTTAGATCAGAAACTTGTGGATAACCCAGGCTCATCATTCTTCACATCTTGCTAAATGTTTCCACCATCTACCCCAGCACTCATGCTAGAAACTTGGTCTACTCATTTATCCCTCACTCAGTGCTGTCAAGTCTACCACCTTAACAGTGGTATATATCCCTTCTATCCCTTCCTCTGCATTCCCACAGCCAATGTTTTGGTTAAGACTCTGATCCCCTCTCATCTAGAGTACAGCAACGGCCTCATAATTGGTTTCCTTGCCTCAGGCCTTGCTCTTCCTATTTTCACTTCCATTCCTTTACTCACGAAGCTTCCATTGCCTGGAGTTATGTCCTTTCCAGTACTCTCTCCAAACCCCGACTACCCCGGACCTCCAGTTTGCTCAAGGGTAAATAACTGACTGTCCAACATCCAGGATCAGACTTGAATCTAGGTTTTTCTGACTCCAAAGTCCGTGCTTTTAACTGTTTTAGCTCGACTGTCTTTTCTTCCAATACATTTTAAAGTACAACGGGCTTTATGCTTTACAAAGCACTTTTGCATGCTTCGCTCCCTTTTAGCCTCACAACTCTCCAACTTGGCAGGATGGATATTGTTATCCTCATTTATAAAAATGAGGAAACAGTCAGAGGAATCAAGGTTTGGTCCATCACACACTGCTGCTGAGTTATCGAGTGTTACTTAGCAGTCTTCCACATTAACCGCACACTCAGCCTCTTCTGGTCCCAGTCCTTGGAGAACCTTTCTGCATCTGGCAGAAGTGGCCGATGGGTTCACGCCAGTCTAGACGAGGCCACTGTTCTTTCCACCACAGGTGCCCCGGCAATCTCGGCGGGGACTTTCCATTTGCAGTGACGCCACACAGTGACGTATAGTGACGTGACTTATTCGGAGCCAGGTCCCAGTAGGGCAGCCACACCCAGAGGCCCCCTGCTCAGGAGGGCAGAGGGTCGGGAGGGTGGGGGAAAGCGGCAAAGCCCGCGGGACACGACCTCCGGCCCTAAGCCCTGGGATCCCGCCCATCCGCCGCGGACCAGTTGCTAGGTGACGCCAGAGCGCAGAGGCGCGTGCGCGGCCACGGCGGTGTGCGTGAGGGCGGGCGCGCGCCGCGGCGGCGGCGGCGGCGGCGGCGGCGAGGACGGCGGCGTCGGCTGCGGCCGAGGGGGCGGTGGCTACGAGCGGGGCGCGGAGCAGGCGGAAGAGGCGTCTGTGCCGGCGGCTAGGTCGCAGAGGAACATCGTCGGGGTGAGTAGCTCCGGCCTCGTCGGTGAGGTGGGGCCTGGCCGCACCTGCTACTCGGGCCCGGGGTGCGGTGACGCGCGCCCCTCCACGCCCCTCGGCCGTTTTCTCCGAGGGCGGGGAAGGAACAGGGACGGGGGCTGACGAGGGTCAGTTTCTGGGCGCGGGCGCCCCGGGAAGCGGCAGTGAGGGGCAGGCGAGAGCGCTCTAGTCCTAGAAGTTGTCGTGGGAAGGAGGCGTCTGGGGGTCTCGGCGTGGCTCTGTCAGGCCCCCGGACGGAGGAGTCGGGATCCGGAGAAGCTAGGGTTCCCAGAGCAGTCTCGCGTCCTGCCTGAGACGAGGCTGCGCGAGACTGAGACGAGGCGGAACCGGGGACGCCGTGGTTGGGGTTGGGAAAGTTTGGCACTGCTGGGGCCTTCAACGCCCCTGCCCTGGCGGGGCTCCGAGGAGGTGCCGGTTGTTATGGAGAGGGTTGTGAATCAGTGCCTGTGTGCGGCGTCAGACACACCCACGACCTGGGGAAGGCGGTCTCTCAGTGTAGAGAGGGGGCGACCAACCTGTTGCCTAGAACTTCCAACTTCACGTGTGTGTGTGTGCACGTGCTTAATGCACGCACAAAACTTTGTTGGCCCTAAGCATTTTATCGCATCGTTGCTACAGATTTTGAGGCGGAGAGGCGGATAGTCATCCTCAGCTTTTCCTCATAAACTCAAATCAGCTGTTTAATTTCCCCCAAACCACGTTGTGCTTCTGTCATTATTAGGGCCAAGGAAGAACGGAGGCACTGGTTCTTATTTTCCCTTAAAGTAGTACAGGCTTGTTCTTTACTAGGCAGAAAATGCAGATTCTGTTCAACGAATTGATAATGGGACACACCTGAATGTAGAAGTGCAGCATATCATCAGCCCAGTGCTTTCTCAGTGCGGTGGACTCCCTCGTGGGTAGATGTATGGTGGTTGCAGCGACCATCCTTGGGAGAAGGGAGTATTGGAAGTAGGAAAGAAGTTAGTCTTTTCTGATCGTTGATGAAGGCAGTGCCTAGAACTGGTAGATAGACTATACTGAAATTTCATCATGATTTGCGCAAGACAATTTTTCATTCAGCTCTAAAACTCTGTGATTTAGTTTCATAACTGAGGATCTGTAAAGTATGTTGCTTGAGGTTCTTACATCTTGGAACCAGTAATAACTTTGCTCAGTAACTTTAGAATACTCGAAATTCACTATCTCTGGACTATAATAGCTTTTAGGACAGGAATCATGTTTGTTTTCTTCAGGGCCATATCTCCAGCACCTACAAAAGTCTTGTCACAGAGGAGGCACGCAATAGATATTTATTACATACGACACTGTGGAAAAGCCGTGTCAGTGTATAGCAAGCATTTAGTTCACTCCTTCAAGTAGTTAATGCATGTGCCCCCCATGCCCAATATTATGTTACATATTGGAGGGGGATTGTGGGATTACAAATGATATAAGAGACCTGGATTTTTTCCTTTAAGAGCAGTCTAGCTGTGAATATAAAGCATATTATATAAAACAGTTATGAAACCAAATGAGGTGGTATGTAAACAGGTGCTATGTGAGGTGCTGTACTTTAGTACTAGAAATTTAGAAAAGATAAGACTTGTGGGCACTGTTAGTGAACCCTTTGGAAGAGGTAAGATTTGATCTGGTCTTCGAAAGAAGTGTAAAATTTCTATTGGAGAAAAGTCATGTTGAGAAAATAGAGTGAATTTGGTCATTGGGGGGTCGAGGGTTATATTGAGGAGACTTAACAGGCCCCATGAATAAAGCATAAAGTCGGGAAAATTGGAGAGTGAAGGATTAGCAGGTTAAGAAGGGTGAGTGTTAAGACTAAGACAGACTAATCAGCATCCTACTGATAACAGCTGCTTGTTAGGAGGGATGGAGTTGTGTTACTCAGAGTAGAGTCTTAAACAGAAGTGTCATCCTTACTGAAAATGAAATGAGATTATATTTGAACCAGAATCAGGTGGTTGTATACCTCTGATTTCAGTTACTAATTTGAACAAATGCCTCACTAATGTGTGTTTATCTTATGTATTTAGTCAGCAGCGCATGTCCTCATTTCTAAAATCTACTTGATGTGCTTGGGCTGTTCCATTGGAAATTTGCTGAAATAATGTACTCAAAGCAATTATCCAGCCACTCTCAGCGACACAGTTTTGCTTGGGATTATCTCTTATACTGGTCTGTGAGGTTTATAGTTACTGCTCTTCCTGTAAAATATACAAATAATACTAGCTGGGAAAGGAGTCTATTTGAAGAGGGGTACTCAAAAATATTAACAAAAAGGTTTGAGGAAGTTAAAGATGCTGCTGCTGAATATTGAACCTTTAGTCTTTATCTTTTGTTGTTATGTGAGCATTCTTTTGAGTGTTGCATAAACCTGAAGTTGAATTGCTAACCTGTGTAGTGTTGCAATACCAAGTGTTGCATTATTTAACAGCTCAGCAAATATTTATTGGGTGCTGGCTCTAGTAAGCACTGTGTTGGGTGCCGGAAAGACAAATAAGACACATTATATTTGAGATACTAAGTGTTCAGCAGAGGAGATAAATCACTAATCATAATGTTATAAGAGTTCACCACTTTTGGAATAAATAAAATGCTAAAGATTACTTTGGCTGGGGAAGAAATTGGTAGAGTCAGGGAAAACTTTAAAGAGAAGAGGGTGTAAATTAGCCCTGAAAGTTAAGTAGTATTTTGCCACATGTAAAACGGAAAACAGTCATTCCAGACAGAGGGGAGAGCATAAACAAAGTTGCCAAAGATTAAAATTGAAAGAGATTTTTGGAAAACTGTGAATTGTTTCTTTTACGCTTATTGTATGGCAGAAGTGATGAGACAGGAAAGGTATGGTAGGCGCCAAATTATGAGGCGGTCTTCTATTCCATTCTAAAAATCCTAGACTCCCTCCTTCCAGTCCTATCCCCATGTTGGCCATGGAGAGCACTGGAAGGTAGAATCAGACCAGAAAGTCAACTGGCAGTTCATATGCAGAATTGCATTAGAGTAGAGAGGCAAGGACACCAGTTAGGATGTAGGTGAGAGATGCTGGGAGCCTGAAAAGGGACAATGGGAATGGATGGATTGTAGAAATATTTTAGATGTTAAAATCTTTCAATGTTATGAACAGCTAGAGGTGAGAGAGAGTGAGAAGTCAAGGGTGACATGTCTAGTTTGAATAACTGGTGATTATGAGGACATTAAATTAGAAAACACAAAAGGAGGAACAGATTTACAGTGGAGGGAAGAAATGATGGTATGTCAATTTTAAGGCCCCTGTGTGGAGTTTAGAGAGGTCCATTAGGTAATTGGAAATTCTACTCCAGAGTTCATGAGATGTTTAGGAATAATTGTAATGTAACTGACAGCCCCCAAGGGTATGGAAGTAGTACCATTCTAGGAGTTAGTATAGTAGTTAATGCTGTGGATTTTGGAGTTAGGAAAACCTGATGTCACATCTCCGTTATGCCACTCTATTATTGGTTGGGTTGGGTGACCTTGGGCAAGTTATTTAGCATCTCTAAATCTAAGTTTCTTTTGAAAAGTGGGGTTAATAATACTTTTAAGAATTGTGGAGATTAAGATAGAATGTGAATAATCAGAATGGTGACTGATAAATGCTTAATAAATGACAGCTGTTGCTATTGTAAATTATGTTGTAGAGGTAGTAGAAGAAGATATTCCAGAAAAGTAAAGGGTGAGAACTGGAAGGACAAGGAGTAGAACTTTTGGAAATCAGTACTTAGACCAAACTTAGATGGGCTTTCAAACTTGAGCATGCATCAAGAATAACCTAGAGGCTTCGGTAAAACACAACTTTCTGAGCCCCTCTCCCAAAGTTTCTGATTCAGTAGGTCTGGGTGGAGCTCGAGAATCTGCCTTTTGAGCAAATTCTCAGGTGATGCTGATGCTGTTACTCCAGGACCACACTTTGAGAACCACTGATTTAGAGGGTATATGAAAGAAGAGGAACCAGCATAGAGGCTGGCAAAGAGATTGAGGATGATGGAGAACCAAGAGAGAGTTTGGAGACGGATGAGAAAGTAATAGCCTACAGACTCTCTAGATCTGCCAGTCTGCTTTCCAATTCGTGCACCTCATCTCATGCTTATTTCTCTCTTCTCCAGAATTTGGTATATTGCTTGGCATATAGCATTGTTTGAATGAACCTTTGAAGTTTCTTATTACCATCCTTGTGCATGACTGCATGTACTCATACACAGATTTGAAATTCATCCTTTTAGATCTCTGCTGGGTCACAGAGAAGGTACTGTTTCTAATTTTACACACACACACACATACACACACAAACACAATAACTGCAGAAAATTTCTTTCCAATAGCTTTCAAATAGGTGCTTTGACTTTGTGTTAGATATTCTGCCTCCCTTTGTTTTTTTTTTTTTTAATGTCAGGGAGTCCATTTTGCAAAATAATTGTCAATACAAGTGTCAAATTACAATCTTTGGATCTTACATGTCTCATATACTGAGGACTTTTGGCATGTAGCACAAATGTTAGTCCTAATTTCTGATAGGAAGTGATTAGGGAGTTCTGCTGTACAAGGAAATCAAACAATAGTTGTACAAAGATATAAACACATTGTAAAGAGATCTCAGGAGTGAAGCTGTAGCTTGATGACAGACTAGTTAATTACCCACCACGTTTCTTGGGCTCTTGTTCTCTCTCATTTATTCTTTCAGCTAACATTAAGTATTTACTCTGTGCCAGAAACTGTACAGAGTGATGCACATAGAGAAATGATCATTGCTCCGGGTACCTAACACTGGCTTTAGTTAGGGCTGGATACTGTGTGAGTAAGTGTGCACATATCTTGTCAGGTAAAGATCTGATGCCTGAATTTTACAATCTTAAGGCTATATTGATATGAGTAGACACCAAGGACTTGAAGATAAATTCACTCAGCCTTATGCATGTAAGGGGCCATGATAAAAGATAGAGGTATAAAGAAAGTTTTTTAAAGCAGTCAGAGGATATGTAGCTTGGTAGAGGAGAAAAACATTTACTACACAGAATATGTATAACTTAATATGTAGACTATAATAAGTGCTATATGAATATTGATCACAGTCTAGATTCTCCAATACTTGTTGAGTACCTGAGTGTTCGATTTTGGTATCAACTCACAAGCTATTATAATGTTCCAGAAATTATAACATGTCATAAATCCACATTAATCTCCTGGGCTACCTTTTAGATCTTTATATGATAGCAAAAATATTCTGGCAGTCTGTGTCCTTGTTTTTTTTTGGTTTGGGAAATGTAGTGCATATAAGCAAAAAGGTCATTTGACAGCTAGATACAGTATATTGAGTGGCTACATTATAGTAGGCCTTTTTTTTTGAATGTCATTTAATCCTTATAATAACAACCTTGTAAATGGTGTATTATCTTCATTTTACTGATAAGGCAGCTGGGCTTCTGAGGGGGGAGCACAGTCGGCCTGTGGTTTGTGGCCAGTATGCCAGGGCAGGGCTTCAGCTCCAGGCTTGGTCTCCAGAGCCGATGCTCTTCATGTCAGTTCCTGGTGTCAGCATGAGGACCTGGCATGCAGGTGTCCAAAAGGAGAGATCCTATCTTGTTTTTGCTCATTTGGGGAAGGTTGCTGGAGAAGTTAGAATTTTAATAATTACCTGAATGGGGACAATTTGATAATATTGTTAAGGGTAGAGGGAAAAGGAGGTAGACAATTAAAGGTGCCAATGCTGATTCTCCTGTGAAAATATGCTATATTTGACCCCAAATTTTTTAGTTCACTGAGAAGTTATTTTACATAAACATTCAGATTTCCCATTCTCTGTGTATAGGTATATTCTTCTAGAGGAAGAATTGTAGTTTTCCAAGCTAATGACATTTAAAGTAAATCCAGAACTCCTTTTTAAATCACTTAGTGAAAAATATCTTGCTGCTCAATGTAAACTATGTACTTGAGATTTCCCAGCTAATTTCCTCTTCACACCACTTTTTCTTTCACCCATCCAAGTGTTTGTTTTTCAATCTTTTACAAGCTAAATACTTGTATGTATATTCTACTTAGGGTTTAATGTTCTTATTCTGATTTAATTTATCTCTTTGGATCCTATTTTATACATTGATTGCAGTTATCTTTGTAAAGCATAGTCGATTTCATCTAATTCCACAATAAATTTAAAAAGATTATAATTATACAGATGTCTAAATATTAAACCTTATATTAGTTACCTATTGCTATGTAACAAATTACCCCCCCAAATTTAGCACCTTAAAACTACAAACATTTCTTATCTAACAATATTTTTGGGTCAGGAATTCATTTGCAGCTTAACTGGGTGGTTCTGGCCCAGAATCTCTGGTGGGTTGCAGTCAAGCTGTGACCAGCCCTGCAGCAGTCGTCTGAAGGCCTGATTGGGGCTGGAGGATCTGCTTCCAGGATGGCTGCCTCACATGGCTGTTGGCACAGAGGCCTTAGGTCTTTCTAAGGCTGTTTGAGTGTCCTCACAATGTGTCAGCTGGCTTCACCGAGAGCAAATGATGCAAGAGAGAGCAGGGAGGAAAGCACATGCCTCACGTGTCCTACCTTGACTATACACACTGCCGCTTCGATATATTCTATTTGTAATAAGTGAGTCACTTAGTTCAGCCCACATTCAAGGGAAGGCTGTTAGGCTCCACGTTTTTGGGGGGATGTCAAGGAATTTATAGACATATTTTAAAACAACCGTAAATCCTTTGTCTTTGTATAAAGTCATTTCCTTGGCTGAAATTGTCTCTTTTGTAGCACATGCTGTAATTTTTCTGGCTTGTGTATTCACAGTATTTTCTGGAATGCTCTGAAGAAAAGGTAGTGAGTGGTTTTTAAAATATAAAGCAAGTTTTCATAAGTTACAGATTTGTTGGTGATTTCTTAAAGTTTTGCATCTATTTCATTAGCTTTAGTTCCAGTACAGCTGGAATCTTTTCACTTTTATTCTATTTTATGCATTTATCCTTATATAACTTCATTTACATTTATTTAATAGTTTTCATAATTAACCTCAAATAAAATCAACCATTTCTAGATAAATTAATTTATCTTCCAAACTATTAGAAGGAAGTACTTGCCTAATCAGTGTCTAAAGGCACACATTGTAACTTCCATAGAGCACAGACTTGGGGTTACATGATAAGTAACAGATAAGTCTGTTAACTTATATTAAAGTTCTCTGGGTACTTTAGAAACTCTTCTTGAATAAGGTCCTAAAGTAGGTCCATTTAATTCCAAATCTCATTCTTTGAAAGGTGTATATAGAAGATAACTGATTTAGTCAGGTAACCTTGTCAGAACATGTCACAGTTTGGTTCATATTTTGAGACTTTGTTTCTTTAGATGTTAACTAAATCTGGAATTCACCACCCCTACCCTCAACAAGTATTAATTATCTGCTTACTTTTTTCTTCTAACTTTTTCTTTTAACCTAACTTTAGACAAAAGAATTCTCATATAACCTTCACCATATTCCCCCCAATATTAACATTCTTATATATCTTTTCAGAAATACACCCTGTGTATATGGCATATGCCCATGTTCTCAAATATAAATGTCACCCACCATATTACTGTACTGCGGCTTGCTTTTTTCTCATACCTTGGAGGCTATTCCATGTCAGTACACGAAAAGGTGCCTCATTCTCTTTAGCAGCTGCGTAATATTCCATTGTATGGTTGTTGTCAAGGAAAATTGTGAAAAACTATGAAATGGGCGCAGAAGATTACTGACTGTCCTATCTATTGCACTCTTCTAGGTCATCTGCACCTTTCATTGTCTTTGAGCTATTTTATAACTTTGTAAGTTGCAGAAAACTGATTGTAATGCAGATTAGTCTTGTCCATAGAAATACAAGTGAATTTGTTGAGTGGAATGTAATTGAGTATTGTCCTGGAGATGCTGAGCATCTATTTGTAAAGCAGTTTCAGCATTCCAGATAGCCTGTGTACATGTACGTGTGTTCTTTGACTTCTCTTTTGAACTGATTGTATTATCTTACTGGCTGCTTCATTAATTGATGAGTTAAAATCTTTGACATGTTTTATATTTGTATGATTTTACTTTTTTAAAAGTGGCCTTTTAACAGATATAGCAAGTCTCTTTTTGATGGGCATTTTATTTCTTTATAAAGCAGCTCATTCCAATTTTAGACAGTTGTAATCACTAGAAAAATCTGTGCTCTCCTAGAGCAGTACTTTGTGATGATTTGCCAAGGAGATTAATGGATGAGGCAGTTTTGATAATTTTCCCATCAAATATTATGACTGTCTTCAAGGAGTTTGTAGCCTACTGGAGGAGGAGTAAAAGTAATATCAGGTGATTAATAGCAGGGATGTTGTGTAATCTCCAAAGGAGAGCAAAGTTTAACTTCCCCTAGGGGAACTTGCATGGACTTGCTTTCCTTACAACTTGTGTTTTTTCCCATAGACACCTCGTCTGTGCTAGCTGAAGCAGAACCAGACATTTCTCTCCTTGGGAAGCTGGGTTCCAGTGTTTCTGTTTTTAATGCTGACTGTGGAATCAGTCAAGTCTTGGAGACTCAAATGGAAACCCATGGCTCCAGTTACCAGCAGATGGTGGCATTAGCAAGAGAATATAGTGGAGTCACATAGCTGGGGTGATGGTGGGGTTAGTGGTGGTATTCTAAAGTCAAGACAGAGTGTAAAAATCAAGTACTGTCAAAATTTTCTTTGGAAGATCCTTAAATGCCTCCAAAGTACCATGTCATGGTTTTCTTAATACATGCACATCCCAACATAAGCTAATTTGGATTATGAGAATTTAATTTCACTAGAAGTTTGATTTGACATTCCTAATTTTTCTTAACAACACCTCACTTCATGAGTGCCACCATTACTAAGCAATTCCTGACCTGCCTCAGAAGTCCCTCTATGAAGCTATTTTTGCAGTTAAGTAATTGGTGGCTTGGTATAGTTCTCTCTGATACTTGTTTTGCTGTTGTGTAGTAGTCATAATCTTGTGTATATTTGTGTTGTGTTCACTGATTTCTTCACTCTCTCTGTGGTCTGTCATACCTCCATCACACATTTAATCACCTAAACCTTAACAAATATACACTTTGTTAACTACTGAAGTAATTGTGTACCATTTATTTCAGGGGTTATCAAACTGTTTTGACGTGTAGAAATCACCTATTGAGTTTTTAAAGGAAAGTTTAATGGTTAATTCTCCTAGGCAGGATAACTCTATTCTGCCACTTTTCTACCTCTCTTGTCTCTAGAGCCTTCAATTAATTCTTCGCCGCCTCCACACATGTGTCAGTAGTTGAGAGACTTCTAAAGTCACTCTTACCTTCTGTTTCAGGCTTGATTATAGCAAGGAGCATACAGTCATTGAGTGGAGTGATGGGGAGCTCTCACTGTTCCTAACTCCTCCTTCTGGGAACACAGTTGAATTCACATAAGTTAAATTTGAGTATGTGGTGACTCCTTTGTGGCAAGAATTGGCCTAATTCAAGTGGAATTGGGGAAGAGATTCCCAGGTGACTTTCTTTCCTCTGTCTATCTAATACACCTGGGGAGACATTTTAATAAGCTCTGATGTTCAGAGAAGGCTTCCTGGTGAATGTAACACTTCTCATTAGGCCTGAAGAAAAAGGCCTTACTTATGCTGGGAGTGAAAGGAATATGTATTTTTGACTAAGTGTGTCACAGTAAGTAGTTACTAAATTCAGCGTTGCTGAAGCATAAAGTTAAGAGGCAGGGCATTCTTATAGAGGAGCCTGGAGTGGTAAGCAAGGGTCAATTCAAGGAAGGACCATGTATGCACTGTGAACTTGTATACCAGCCCGGTGATCATTACAAGTTTATTAATATGATCACTAATAACTACCATTTGTTAAGCACTTACTGTATACCAGGAACTGTATTACGTGCTTTATAGTTGTTTTCTCGCTTAATCCTCTGGGATATTCACAAATAAAAATATGGAGGTACAGAGAAGTTGAGTGACTGTTTCAAGGCCATGTCTGATGAGTACAGAGAGTGGATCCCAAAGTGCAGAGATCTGATTCCAGGGCCTTTTAATGGGAGAATTATTTAAAAAGTGTTCAGCAGGAGAGTAGTGTGATTATATATTTATTTTAGATTGACTATTCTGTAAGCCGGGTGAAGGTGAAATTGAGTGGAGGGGGAGAGAGTGGGAGGCGGGGAGATAGTTGGGAAGCTGTTGAAGTAATCTGGGTAAGAGATTGATACCTGAACTAGAATAGAAGTTATTAAATAGGTACAGCAGAGATGAATTAGAGGGATATTTAGGAGGTAAAATTAGAAGATCTAACCACTTGATTAGATATGATGGGATCAGGGAGAGGAAGGAGTCAAGGAAGATTTGCAGGTTTTTAGCATGGGTACTGTGTGGTGCTACCACATATTAAGATAAAGGACAGTGGAGGAGGATGTGCATTAAGAGAAGGTTAGTTAAGAAAAAAAGGTTATTTTTGTTTTTAGTATGTTGATTTGAGGTGTCAGTAGGGACATGCAGTATCATATTGTGACATATGACTGTACAAATCTGAAATTCAGAGGAGTGCTCTGGGCTAGAGACAGAGATTTGGAAACTAGTAGGTGGTGGTTGAAACCAGGAGGGTAGATAGATAAAGGAAGCATGGCCCTGGGAAACACATCTCTTAAGGAGACAGTAGTTAAAGAAGAGACACATGGAGATAAAAGCAGAACCAGAAGAGACTGTCACAGAGACTAAGGGCGTAGCATTTCAAGAAGGGTGTGTTCAAGAGTGTCATGTGCTGCAGAGAGATCCAGGAAGGTAAGGATGGAAAAGTGAACCTCAGGAATTCCAAGGAAGAGGTTATTAATGGCCTTGCTAAGAACAGTTTAAGGAGAGTGGTGGGCTGATAGTGAGACTTGAGTGAATTAGAGGTTAGAAAAAGGAGGCCAGGGTATAGATAATCTCGTGAAGTGTTTGAATAAAAACTGGAAAAGGGATTAGAAAGCATGTGTGAAGCACAGGGTTGGAAAAACTGGCCCTAAACTCTGCGTACTGTCAACCTTGGGGAAGGTGATGTCGGCGCAGTCCGACAAATTGAAAGTCTTTGAAACCTTTGAGAACGTAGAAACAGGTCCTAAGGGTTGGAGTCAGCTGCTTCCTCTGTAGCCTCCCAGTAAGCCCTTCAGTTCCAGAATGGACTCTATCTTTCCTCAGTTTGTTGTCAATGCAGTATACATGTCAGAAAATCATCACCAGTTTACACCATCCTAAATGATATTTTGGTTAAAAAAAAAAATGGTGGGAGAAATTGGTGGAGGATACTCCGGGGAGGAAAGTGATAGTTATGGAGTGGCTGTTAAGTGTCAAGCATGTACTATGTCCTTCATGTGTTCAATTTTGTATTATTTCATTGCATCCTCATAACTACCTACCAAGGGTGTGGTTATGCCCATTTTCTGAATGAGGAGATTGAGAACCCATAGCCTTACCTCTCCTTATCTTATCCTGGGTTCTGCCACTGATGGCTGTGAGCTTGGATAGGCTTCTCAGTTTGCTCATCTGTGAAAAGCCAGGGCTGTGACCCTTAAGTCCTTTCCAGCTCTAGAGTTCTAGGAATCTGTAAATGGTTACTAATAGTGTTGCTATTTGGGCATTGAAAAAAGGCCATTTGGGGAGTTTCCCCCTCACAGTGAATTAATGACTTAATAGTAGCACTGTCAGGTCGTCCAGACTAAATAATTTATTTCCCCATCACACAGTGAATACTCATCATATATGTGGCCTTAGAAGGTTACTGTAAAATAAATCAAGTAAATAGGTTTGGTGACAGGCTCTCCATCAGTTGTTCCTAGCCTTGGGCATGTGGGCAGATAGCTACCTGCAAGACTGTGTGATGATTTTAAAGTGTGTTATAGGTTAAGCACTAAGTATTTTTATTAATTTAGGAGGTCCTTTGGCATGTGGCCTTTAAAAATTACATTATTATATTTCATAAATCTTGATTAAGGCTACAAAGCGTATTTACTATGGCCAGCTTCACAGCTGGGGTAAAATATTTTATAGTGTGTGTAATGAGCCACTAGATGATGGTGATTCTTTGTTCACATCTGAAAAATGAGAGCTAGGAAATAAATTAGAAGCTTTAAAAGTCTATTTAATTGTGAAAATTAATTTTAAGGAGCAGTATCCTGTGCCCAGTGAGTACTTAATAATTGAGGAGGAGGAGGGAAGAAAGAAAATTATGAGGCTTTCAAACCTTTTTAAGTCCATTTTGGAAAAAGAATAAAAATACAATGCAAGTATGATTTTCAAAGGCATCCTTTACAACATGATTCATAGAGAAATAAAATTAGCAAGTAATAAGCATTTTAATATTACATATTCTCCCAATTTGGAGCCAGTGTGTTCTAGATACACTGATCCTGGCAAGCAGAGATTATGGTTATGGAATCTCCTCCCCTTGGAAAGCATTGTGAAAATTTATAAGGGGAATTTTGTTTTCTAATTTGGTTGAGATGCATATTATTTTATTATAAATTATTTTAAAAAGCCCTTCCTTATAGCTATTGTATTTTTATGTGATTAGTAGGTTCTAAATCTATGAATTTTATTATAGTACAGTAGGTAACATAACAGGACTGTTTAGAAAAAAAAGTGGGCATTGGGTCTGATAGAATTGATGACCACTATATTTGTTCTCTATTGATGTACCACAAACTTATAGCTTAAAACAATAGCCTTTCATTATCTCACAGCTTCTGCAGATCAGAAGTCCAAGCATTATATAGCTCTATTCTTTGCTCTGGGTCTTACCAGGCTGAAATTGAAGTGTCTCTGGGGGTTATAATCTCATCAGAGGCTTGAAGTCCTCTACCAAGCTCATTGGTTCTTGGCAGAATTCAATTCCTTGTGATTATATGACCAAGGTCCTCATTTTCTTGCTTGCTGTCAGCAGGGGTCCCTCTCAGCAACTAGAGGCCACCCTCAGGTCCTAACCACGTGACCTGCTCACAACCTGACAACTTACTTCTTCAGTGCCAGCAGAGGTATCTCTCCAGTCAACTACATTGAGTGACTAGTCCATATTCACAGGTACTGCCCACACTCGAGGGGAGGGGATTATACAGAGTACATGGGGAGGAGGAGGATCTTAGAGGAGCATCTTAGAATTCTGCCACAACCGCTAGTATCAGATCTTCATACCTGTATCTCTTATCTATGTCAGTGGAGTTCAGTTGTGCTTAGCTCGCTTCGTTTCAATGTAATACTTGTTTATTGAATGCTGTCCTTGTGGGACACTAGGGAGAAAGACTTAGCCACTGCCCTCCAGGAATTTGTGTTTTGGCTCATTTTTAGCTAATTGTTACTTACTTAAAAAAACTATTCCCATCAGTGTTTGCTCATTTCTCCTCAAATTGCTTCTCAATAAAGTGCAACAAGTCAGAGATCATCTATATCAGTGTTTTCATCTTTTTGTTTAAAAACAAAAGCCTCCTTTTGATAAATTTAAATATTTCATCACTTGTTTCTGCTTCTTAAATTTTTTTGAAATATTTAAATAAAAGATAAATCAATTCTTGTTTTAAAAGAAGGAAACACTCCAGAAGTACGTTGAGTTTAAACATAAACCTTTCCATTCACTCCCTCTGCCCCCTCCCCCCAGCCTCTCCCTGTAGATTATACTGTTAACAGTTGATGTATGGCCTTGCAGTCTTTTTTTCCTGTATGTATTTACTTAATTAGCTCAGTCAAGTGCCTTCTTAAATATGTATATACACACACGTATACACACACACATATATTTATATTTACATAATTAGATCCTATTGGACTGAAGGCCTGCTCTCTTCACTGTGTTTTAGAGATTCAGATCAGTTCCATTCTCATTAATGGCTGCATTGTATGAATGCATTGTAATTTATTTCTAAATTTTGCCATCTTGATGAATATTTAATCCCCCTGCCCCAGCTTTTTGCTATTACAAGCAGTGCTAAAATTAATTATCCTGGAAACACAATTGCTGGATTATAGAAAATGTGTGTTTAAAAATTTGACAGATTGTGCTAAACTAACCTCCAAAAAGCTAAACCAATTTATACTTCCAACAGTAATATGAGATCATTGTTTCCTACATGTATGACTTAGTTGTAAAGATTTTGAACTTGAAGGGACCACAGAATGTGTCCTCACCCCTTTTCTAAGGTAGAAAAATGAATCCCAAGGACTTGAAATAATTTGCCCAGATCTTACCCAGCAGAACTATAAGTACTTCTCAGTCTCTGATCTTTGTTCCTATGAAAGCATCTTGGCTTAGACACATTTTACAGTGCAAGATTCTACCGTACTGTTTACCTGTTTCTGTCTCTTCTCTGTTGTTACTCAAAACAAACTTCCATTTTAGTTTCACATTTTCTGACAGTGCTCTGTGACTCCTACCTTTGCCATCTTGTCTGCATGGAACATCTTTCATTTAATATCCTTAAAAGAGCTGCCTTCTTCGATTATTTAAACACCTCCTTATCCATAGGGTATAATGGGTTACTTTACCTCTAGATACAACACAGAAAAGGAAGTATTTTATGAATCTTCCTCATCAGCAGCTGACCCCACCCCTCTTGGCCAAATAAAACATAAGCTTCTTTTATAAACTTGGAGAAGAAAATAGACTGCAGGCATTTGTCTATTACAGCACTTCTACATTTGATTGTTTTATGTTTGTCAAATGATGTGATGGCATTTCAGCAAAATGAACTCCAACTTAATAACATTAAAAATTTTATTAATAACAATTTTTCTCTCTTAGACATAACCTTGACAAAGCAGTCTGCTTATAAAGTATAAATAGTCTCCTCTGCTTGTGTCAGTGTATTTATTCCTGAAGTGTCTGCATTGTAGACTTGTTTCTCTTATAAAGGCATGGTCTCGGTATCTTTTCTTGATGGATTATGAGAATTTGTGTCAGTGACATCCCAAGTTGGTGCTGTACCTGAGTTGATCACATATCAAGATTATGACTAGGTAAAGAATCAACCCATAAAATTCTAGGGAACAGAGATCAACCTTGATGCATATTTTGATCATGATAAAAGAGATAGAATTCAGTATTAGATGTGAATAAATTTGGTCCATGAATTTTGTTCAGAACTGAGGACAGCAGTCTAATCATAAGCTCATCAATTATTCAGTAGCATCTTGAGGGTATTAGTGCATACATAGAATACAGAGAACCCATCCACTGCCCTTTAGAGGCTTTGTTCTAAAACAGAAGGAAAAAAACATACATTATTCTCTTTTTTAATGGTTTTTACTTTCCCACAGTGTAAGTGAAGTTTGTATGTTCACCAGAAGAGTGCACATATAGGCAGGCCACATATTTGCTTATTTGTGGGATGTGGAAGATTTGGGATAAGACTAAGTTTTGAAACATGAAAGGATAACAGTTTTAAAGGAAAGGTCCATTTTCCTAATCCTAAGAGACATGGACTTCTTGAACTTTTTGCCCAAGTGTTTTGTTCCTAAAATGAAAGTTATTTGCTTGACATGTGCTGTTTATCCCCTTATTCTTGTGTTCACACTATAGATTTGGATTTGGCTATAGATTTGGTCTTAGCCATTGAGGGTCAGTGGCTCTCATTTTGGACAGTAACTGCTAGACTACATGAGGATAATTATCTTTGAGTTTTCTTCTTTTCTTCTTTCTTTTCTATTGAGTAGAGAATGGTATGTTGGAGGAATAAAACAATGCTCATAAAACCAAAGGGAAGAGATTATATAGGGGAAAAAAAGAACAAAAGGAGACTAGTATAATTTGTGAACACTTCCTTTAGGTTATGTTCTAGAATAGCAACAAATAAATTTATAAAATAAGATTTTAGGTGAACTGATTTCTCAGAGTTGACCTTTTTTATTTCACAATTTCACAGAAAGTAGCCAAGATAGTGGGGTTTACAAACTGCATCAGAGTATGCTCAGTGGTATATTTTTATAACATCTACAAATGAAAAGCCAATTTCCTTTACACAGACAGTAATGCAAATGTTCACAGTAGTTTTGCTGCAAAGAAATTAAACTGTTGTAATTGATGATTCCACTGCTTTAATGGGAGTTCATGCTATAATAACCTTTATTAATTAGGAAAATATCATATAATTTAAATCTGGGCAAGAATATTACAGACTCGTAAGTTGCCACTGAAGAAATTAAAAAGAAATGGCTGCCCTGTATTTTCAAATATTATTACAACTAATAACCTCTGCACTCATCATGAATTTTTCATTGGTTTTTGGCTTTTGGTGCGTGTATTTTTCTGCTCCTAGCGTACAGTTCATATAGTTTTCAATAGACTTGGGACCAGCAAGGCTGATAACCCAAAAAAGGATCATTAGATAAAATTGAGCTCTATAAAGGATAGCCACTTGTTAGAGTTATAGGGAGTCTGTGCCTTATAGGGGATTACACAGTGGAACAAACAGGAGCTGAGAGACCAGGGGTAGGTTGGTGTCTGGATGATGTAGGTCCTTGGGTAATAGGTTAATAAAATCTGGTGATAAGTTTCTGTACCTTATCCCTTTCTGAAGCATAAGCTCAAGAAGGTTATGCTTTAGGGAACAAAGAAGAAGCAGCAAGCTTTAGTATTTGGGGAAACTTTAAAACATAATATAATGATACTCACTTGGGTCATTTGATATTTATTTTGTTGTAGGATACCTGATTTGAATGCTTTTGTTTGTTTGAAGGTATTTGCAAAAGATTGTTTTAATTAGAGATTGGATCCAGAGAAACTGAAGAAGGATTGAATTGGATAGAAAATAAAAATAATGCTGCAAATTACATATTGGTCTGTTTTTGCCTTGGGAGTCTCGGATATTTTGTGATTGAATAATAGAGTAGCTTTTCCCAGCCACCGTAGAATAAGATGTCATTGCCAAACTGAGGCAGGAGCATTGCCTACTCTAGGATAATACTTCTCACAAGATGGCCTAAGGCCGCTTGGTGAGCCCTCATCAAAAAATGCTGGGAGATGTCAGGCGATCTCAGGGTCTTTCATTTGTATGTGTACTTTGGCAGCGTACTAATAATCATATGAAGCATTAAGGATATGTAAAGTGTGGCATTCATAAATCCATATTAGCACAATACTAGAGTTTATAAAGGATTCTGATTTAGTTATCTGCTAAGAAGTCTGGCTACTGTGAAACCTGTAGCAGCATTGCAAAGCTTTTATTCCACATATGAATGGGCATAAATTAGAATTATTTTACATTTTTGAAAGATATGTATCAGTGTTATGTAGAGTTGGTTGTGCTTTTTAGTTGTTTCTATTATTTTTTTTAATTACAGATTGCTATTTTGCTTTATCTTCATCAATTTAATTTGTTACAGGTTGTTCAGTTAACCCTATACTGTATATTTGTATTAATACTCTTAATCTGTAATTTTTCAGTAGCTAGTTTACATTGTAGTTAAAATGTGAAGTATTCTCCCCATATTAACAAAGCAAATGTATTTGTAATCTCCAAAAGTTGAAATGAAAAGTGGCACTTCATTTTTATCGCCCATGGCATATTTTATCTGGTCTGCATAGGTTGAGTGAAAAAAGTTGGAAAACTGCTGGTCTGAGAAACAAATTGGCTGGACTAGGAGTCAGAGTCAGAATCATTTCTGATTTTCTCCATATTACTACAGCATAGCTCTTATAAGTTCAGGACCTTGACAGATCTTGGTTTAAATCTGTTTATTATCTGTGTCCTTGGACAAGTTGCTTAATCTTGTCTGTCTCTCTATTTCCTATCTTCAAAATAGGACAAAAATCTACCTACGTAATCTAGTTCTTTGAATATTAGGTAAGATGGTGTATGTAAAATGCTTGGAGCTCTGCTTGGCTGGTTAAGCCCTCAATAATAGTAACCATTATTATCAGGTGAGAAGTACTTTCTGTGTCCCTATGGTTATTTTGCTATTAGATTGTAATTTTGTTTTAAGCTTCTTTCTGGGTTAAAATGTCCAACCATATTTATCATTCAATATATGTTTTAATGCCTTTCTTACAGAGGTTCATTGTTAATAATAATGTATGTTTCATGATCTTGACAATTTCAAATTTGGGGGTCACTTTTTATTGAAATGTGTTTAATATATAACTGTAAATTTAAGGTGTACAACATGTTAATTTGCTACATTTATATATTGTAATGTGGTTGTCATTGTACAATAATTAGCTTCTCTATCATGTTACATAATCATTTCTTTTTAGTGGTTGGAATAATTAATTTCTAGTCTTAGCAAGTTTGATGATTATAATGTGTTTATATTCACTATACTGTGCATTAGCTCTCTAGGACTTATTGGGGGAGGGGACACTTTCATGTGAAATCTGATTACTAGGAGTAGAGTTGTCACAATGGCCATTTTCTTGTCTGCTTGTGTTGGCAATGTTACATTATCTTCAATCAGTGGCTTCCTTGGAAGAACCTTTTAAAATTCACTTGTCATTTTATGAGGAGTAATTTAATTTAATTTACCTTTGGTAAATTCAAGTAAACTGGCCTTAGTAAACCTGATACTTCCCTTTAATAAAAGAGAACATCACCTTCAGCCCAGCTTCTTTGTGGAATTCCCAGCCTTCTCTCAAGACCCTACTTATCTTATGGGACAAGTGACTGTTTTTGACATGTGGATCATGAGGGGAAGGCAATGTTCATCCACATATTGAATACTACGAAAGCTTATATTTTCTCATTTTTCTAGGTTAAAAATACATAGCAATAGAAGTGTTAAGATTTTCTTCCCAAATTCTTGTGGTTTCTATTCCACTCTTCCTAGGATGTGACTACCCCATTTTAGACAGCAAGTAACTAATTATTTGAATATTAACTCTTATTCTGATACAGGGGTATAATAGATAATTTTCTGAGTTCTTGTTCATTTAATGTTCTGTTTAGCAAAGATATAGTCATTTTGGTATAGTACTTATGGAAAATAGCTGTATCTGACTTTCTCCAAATCATAAAATCATGGCCTGCTGGTTCTAGAATTGACATTATTTGTCATCTGTTCCGACCGTCCTCAGTGGACAGTGAGTTCTTCAAAGGTAGCAACTTTATCTTTTATTAATCTTTATGTTTCTGTCATCTAGCACTGGGCCTGCATCATAGAGCTCAACAAATCTCTTATCAAATAAATTATATACAGATTCAGAAACTAATTGTCTCTTGGCAAAGAAGTGGAGAATCAACATAATGATTGGTAAATGGAGTTACAGACACTCTCTGTAAAGTAATCTCATCAAATATTTGTATAGTGCAGTTCCTTGGTGTTCCAAGCTGAGCATATCTATAAGCATTTATTTACAGATATAAAATCATAGAATGATAAGAATTTGGAGCTGGACTGGACATTCGAATTCATTTAATCTTTCCCAAAGAAAGACATTTCAGGAATCCCAAGACCAGAAAATACCCCTGAACTCCAGTCATGTTTCTCACTGTAGCACTTTTCTGCCCAGTGATATTACTGTTCTGCAAGATTTAGAATTGGATTGTAGAATATCAGAATCAAGGTTACACCTAACAGTATGGTTAGTCTACATCTGTTTATTCAGACTTTTGGATGACAAGAGGGGAATATATATCAAAAGAAGTGAGGGATCCTTCCCATGAGAAAGTAGAATGTGATTTTTTTTTCTGAGTGTTTAAGATGCAGACAGGACATCATTATCTCCCCAAGCGGTATTAATTTAAAGTTTAAGGAATACTACTTCAAATTATACACCTCATGGGTACCAAGAGCAGAAAGAAATTGCTAAACCATATGCTTGTAAATGCCATCTCTTTTCCCAAGAGAAAGATCATTCATATTTTGCAATTAAAGAGCAGAAGGTCTTTTTTCGCATAAAGTTCTTTCAGTCAGGAAATATGCAAGGCAGAGAGGGCTTCCCAGGGAAGATTTATACAGCATTCAAGGACTCATTGGTGTCTCCACCTGGTGGAACTTTGCTCTTTGTCTATGTCCTGATTAAACTCTGGAGAGTGTACTTTAGTTCTAAAAAATGTGGTAAGCCCTTGTCAAAGAAAAATTTGTAAACAGTTCTGCTGGAAGTGAACTTTAAGTAAAGAAATTGATATTTAGGTTAACTTGGTTTTTTCAAACTCCTTAAGAGGCAATTGTAACATTATAACATTGTGAACTACATGTGGTGCTCTCACTTTATTGATGGATATTGTTTATTTTGGTTAGAGCAAATGGGTGTGAGTTTCTTATTGCATAATAAACAGTCAGTAACCCTGAGAATTTAGTACTGCTGCTTTAGTCTTCTTTTTTTCCTGATGCATTTGAATCCAAGAGAATCAACTAACCACACACACACACACACACACACACACACAGCGCAGTTTCAATACCACCATATCTGGTAAATAAATTCATAGGAAGTCTAGAATCCTCAACTGAAAATTATATATGATAATAATGAACGGTACCATTCCCTCTCTTAGTGTAAGTCCCTGCTCCCCCTGCCTTCCTACTCTTCTCCTTTCTCTTGCCTTGAAGGAACAGCTTGAGTGAATAGATTGCCTTTGCCCTATCCTGTCAATGTCAGCAAGTTTAGACTCTGGGACTGTCAACAGGAGCAACTCTCAGAGCACTGTTTGCATCTGAGAAAATCTGCTGTAAGTTTAGAAAGTCTTACTGAAAATCTCTAAGGTGAAGATTTTACTTGTGATGTGTCAGATAGAGTGTCCTAGTAGGCCATGCTACCCAGGTGTCTGATATTCGTTGCTTTTTGCCTGTCTTAGTGTAATGAACTTTTTGTCCTTGCCTTTAAGTTGTTAATTAATTTTTACCTGTGGAGACAATACATAGTCCCTTTGCTTACCATTCTGTCTTGGTCACTAAATCAGGTCCTGCTGGATGTAGCGATTTAAAACACTTGCTGTCTTATATACAAATTGATTTTTTTTTGTTATTTTATTTTGTAATTTTAGTGACCAGTGTTATGAGATAGTTGTATATAGTTTTATTACAAATAAAGCATGCTTGTTATGAAAATTTTAAACATTGCAGGAATTTGTAGTGCACTATGTAAAAATTTTTCCTACAACCCCCTTGTTAACAATTTGGTTTTTGCTTTTTATTTATTTAACAAAGTGAGACTTTATTATAATATTATTGTACAGCCTTTTTGCATGTAAAGACATGTTTAAGATTTTTTCAATGTCAGTAAAGTAACTTTATTCTTTTTAAATCATTATTATCATATTGCATTGTGTAGGCTTACCATTATTTGTTTATCCAATTCCCATTAAATGGACATTTCAGGGTTTAAATTTTTTTTTAATTTTCTTTTCTTTTTTTTAAAGTGTTACAGAAAGTGCTGAAGATCCAACTTTTTTCATAATGACTGACCAACATTTTTAATTGAAGAAAACCAATATTTTCTCTCACTGTATTGAAATGCTACATTTATGTATACTATACTGAGTTCCTATGTATATTTGGCTTTATTTCTAGACTAATATGTCTCAGTGATCTGTCTCTCAAACATGACATTGTTTTAATTGCCCTAGTTTATGATTTGCTTTCTCATCCAGTAAACTGTCCCCCTCTCATTGTACTTTTTCAGAATATATATGAAATCTCATGTTTATTCTTTCAAATGAATTTTATCCCAATTTACTTTAAAAACTCTGTTGTGATTCTGATCAGGATTAATTTAATTCCTGTATTTAGAACTGTCTCTCTCAACTTAAAAATCCCCTTGATAAATACGAAATTCTCATTTCTCATTCTTAGTTTTCTGGTATGTCTGCCCGTTTTTCAGATTGATTGTTTTTTAACTGTATAACCCTGCCAAGCATGCTTTGTTGAATTTTGCTTTCTTTTACTAAGGCATTGTTTTTGTTCACAGTATGAAGTACAGTAAAATATCAAACATGCTTTTTTCATATGGTGATTTAGAGATGATTGGTCTCTTAACAACATTGGCTCTTTCTATCTCCAATGTGTATCTCTTCATTTATTTTTCATAAATCCCTCAACAGAGTTTTATAATTTCCTTTACATGCTCTATGAGTTTATTCCTAGGTATTACATGTGTTTTGCAATTATAAATTGCAGTTCTTTTCCCTCATATATTCTAGCTGATCGTTTTGGACATGAAAGGATACTACGTATTTTCATTTATAGTTGACCCTTGAACAACGCAGGGATTGGGGCACCTACCCTCTGCACAGTTGAAAATTCAGATATAACTTAGTCAGCTGTCTGTATCTGAGGTTCCTCTGTATCTCCAGTTCCTCCACATCTGAGATTCTAACCAACCGTGGATTGTGTAGTACTGTGGCATTTACGATTGAAAGAAATGTGCATCTAAGTGGAACTACATGGTTCAAGCCCATGTTCAGGGGTCAGCTGTAATAATTTTGTGTGGTCATCTTAGTGGACCTATCTTATTTTGTCATATTTTTTCAGTTGGTTCTCATGGATTTTTCATGTGGCAATCAGATTATCAGGAAATAGCGATTATTTCCCTATTTGTTTCCTAATCCATTTCCCTTTAACTTGGTTTTCTTACTTGTATTGTCTTTTGTTTCTAAAAGATGATGATAGTTACGAATTGAAATTCTTGTCTTATTTTTGAACTTTCTAGGAATGTTTTAGTGTTTTATTAACTAGATGCTTCTGTCTATTATAGATAGCTATGTATATATGTAACAAGTTAAGGAAGTATTCTTTTATTCCTATTCAATTAAAACTTTCAAAATAAGCTTGTTAATGATTCTTTAAAAAGGGATTTTAGCGTTTATTGAGCTAAGTATATGATTTTTTTCTCCTTTAACCCTTTAATTTGATGACAGTTATTTTTCCTAATATTCATATGCCCTTCTAGGAATTGATCAACTTTGTCATGAATCTTTCTGCTTAATTCTATTTTCCAATATTTACATAGCTTTTTTTTTTCATTTATACTGATTTTTGAGTGAATGAGTATGGTCACATCTTCATGTCAGGGTTATATTGGCTTCATAAGAAGCAGGAAACTTTGTTTTTCATGTGCACAGGAATAGTTTAAATCACATTGTAATTATCTGATCCTTGAAGTTTTAAAGAAACCTGTTCATGAAATTTTTGAATCTGGCATATTGGGAGGTCAGGGGTCAGGAATACATTTGGGCAGATGGGGTAGGTTATTTTCTTAGTATCCCTTTCTCTTATCTAAATCTGAGATTTATATGTGTCAGATAGGTTTTTAGGGTTCTTGTTTTCAGTGCTTTTGCTAACCTTATTAGATACTCTGGTTGTTTCTGGAACTACACGGGAAAGAGAACATAACAGGACTGAACCACTATCTTTAGAAAGGTTTGCTTGCAAGGTTGACCCTTGTCTGGCATCTGGGAACTTAGATTTTTAGAAGGCTTTCTGCCATTAATTGATAATACTGGCTCACTTAAACTGCTTATACAAATAGTATGGCTTCTGTTGAACGTTGCTTTCTTCAAGAGTCTGGAATTTGGATATATGCCAGGCAAGGGCTGCCTATGCAAACAGCCCTCATTAAACACCCTGGGCATTGAGTCCCTAACAGGCTTCCTGGTTGACAACATTTAAATGTGCTGTCACAACTTGCTAGGGGAATTAAGCACACTCGATGTAACTCCATTGGGAGAGGACCCTTGGAAGCTTGTGTCTGGTTTGCCCAACTCTTTGCCCTTTGTGCTTTTTGAAAACCTTTGCTGATTTTGCTTTGATTCTTTTGCTATAATAAATCACAGTCGAGTCCAGCTATATGCTGTCATGAGAGTCCTTTTCATATGACAGGACTAAACAGTGGTATTAAAAGGCAGTGGAAGAGTTGTAAAACATAATTTTAAAAATGTAATGTAACTTTATCATTATAGCTATGGAAATAATCTCATGGAAATTAGAACATTTGTCAAAGGCCCTGTGTCTTTAGTGGCTGAATAATAAATTTTAAAGCTTATGAAACAAGTCAATAAATAGTTTTACTCATGTACTTTACATTTTTTTCCCCAGTTTTATTTATTAAATTAAAATTGATGGTTTAAAGTTTTAACTGTATTGGTGTGTGGTTTCTAAAATGTGCTTTTTTCTTAGTTTCCTAAACTGTTTATTAAAACATTAAAATTTTTCATAAAAGTTTATCTGTAAAGAGTGTTAGCTTTCAGATAGACTGGCCAGCCAAATTAAAAACACAAGAATTTAAAGGAAAAAATTCAAAAGTTGCCAAGGTCACCAAATCAACTGTTTATAATAGAAAACAGTGACAACCACATGAGAATCATATTCACAAAGGTCACATCAGATTTTAAAATATGCTTTTTTAATGCAAGTAGATGGACCCAAACTATCATTTAGTTGAAAAGCTAGGGCATAAGATAAAGATATTTTCTGCATACATGCTGCGGCATTGAAAACTTTGTTAGCACCTTTTGCCTCTTTGCGGTAAGATTAAAAATGGAGTCATATCTTAAATGAATTTTCTTAGCAGCTATTTTGTTTGTATATTTATGCTCCCGAATAGGGGATGTGAATCTAAAACAGCAGAGTGTAGATCAGTGGCTGTTTTCTAGTCTTCTCATTAGAATCACTTCAGAATAAGTGATTCCACATTCCAGACCAATTAAATCAATTTCTGATGAGTGGGGCTCAAGCATCTTTTTTCTTTTTTTGAGCTCCTTGTGTGATTCCAATGTGTGCCAAGTTCATTGAGAATCACTGGTCTAATTAAAATTATTTCTCTGTGCCAATAAAAATTGTGTTTATTGCATACTACATGACTATTTTGTATTCTCAACAATATTCGCTTTATGTCTCCAGTTGGAAAAGTGTAATCAGAATGTAAATTTAGCAAAATGAAATTGTGTATCTGAAAAAAAGTGCAGATATGGAGAACCTATTAAGATACATATTTATATGTGTAGTATTAATGTTATGTATCAGTTGAAGAATTAGAAATTTACCATTGAACTAGTTAACCAAAAATCTGTCATTATCCATCAAGAGTCATTAGTTAATAATTTGAGTCTTACCCATGTTCTGGATAAAATTTTAAGATAGTATGATACCAGGGAACATATTCAGTGTGTATATGCCTTGCATCCTTTCAGCCTGGGAAATTGTTTATTTTGTTTGGAGTCATGCACCATCATTGAAGTATTGGATAGTGACGTGAGAGTTCATGTTGAAGGAGAATGGGATTTTGAAATCAGGTACCAGTAGCTTTCAGAATTTCATGGCTGACATAGGAAATGACATGTTATTTTGAACATCATTTGGGTAACCCAGCCAGAAACCAGAACAAAAAGCAAAACCAGTCTGACCCTTAGTGCCTAGAGTACAGTTAATCCCTAATCATATGTTAGAGCAGGGATGGCAAACTATAGCCTGAGGGTTAAATCTAGCCCTTTTCTATAGTTTTTTGGGAACAAAGCCATGCTCATTTATTTACTTATTGTCTGTGGCTGTCTTTTAGGCTCCCAGCGAGAGTTGAATAGTTACGACAGAGACCGTATGGCTTGCTTGCTCTCACGTGCGCGCGCGCGCGCTCTCGCTCTCGCGCGCTCTCTCGCTCTCTCGCTCTCGCTCTCGCTCTCGCTCTCTCGCTCTCTCGCTCTCTCGCTCTCTCGCTCTCTCTCTCTCTCTCTCTCTCTCTCTCTCTCTCTCTCTCTCGCTCTCGACGCGCGCGTGCACACACACACACACACACACACTCCAATCCTTTGCAGAAAGTTTGCCAGTCCATTGTTAGACTGTTGTATCAGTCTAGATACAGAGTTTCTCGTGACCTGCTGACACTCCTAAATGCACTCCTAAATGCATCCTCTTAAGCTGAATTTGGTCTTTCACACACAGGTGACTGGAGATGATTCAGTTTTTAGGGCTTTCAAATGCAGTTTGCAGTTGAGGACGAGGGATTTGCTTGGCAATGAGAGGAGAATGCTGGTAGCTCTCTGATGGTTGTACTGTAGGGGGCCAGGAACTTGTTTACTTACCTCAGGTGAGTGTCTCCTGGCCTGACTCACCTTCCATGTTCCTTTACATTGTATTCCCTGCTGTTGCTCCCTCGGTTGGGGTGGGAGTGGAATAGCGGGGAACTGAGGAGACTGGACCGTGAGGGAGTAAAGACAGTTTTCACATACCTTGTTAGTAATGGATCTGGATGTCAAAGTTTAAAGATTAGGACAACTTAACCTTTAATCCTGGTACCAGTGAAGAATTCAAGGTGTGGAGGTCTAGTGAAAAGAGCATATCTGTCTCAATTCCCTCAGTTTCTGGTGCAATGGAAGGGTAGCTGGGTCATGTATCTTCACTTCAGGCACCTGCATGCTAGTCGGGGCTCTCATCTACTTGCTGGGTTACTTACACCTGAAAAAGTACTACCGCAAATGCAGTAGAGATTTAAGAGTATCAACATTTTTAGCTTTCAAAGGGCATAACTCCTCTTTCTAACATGTGAATCTGTTAATCAAGTTTTAGCCCTTTGATTTTCAGTTACCTTTGTAGAAAGGAATTGCATACAAAAGGAAGTGCCTGTAAATGAGATTAATTTGAGGATATTCTGGTAAACAAAGGCAACCTGATCATCAGAGCTGCAAGTTTGGATACAGCCTTGAGAAAATTATTGGGGTTATTCTTTCTTTGAGGGGGCTTAGAATACTTACTGTAAAATTTCATTAATAAGTGTCCAGTTACTTTTGCAACTTCAGAAGATTAAATTTTTTAATAAAATATTTAAGATAATTTCAGACCAAAACCTCTGAAATTATTTGAAATCTGATGATTTAGTTTATTCTGTTTGTGATTTAGTTCTAGATCTAGGCTGAATGAGTTTTCTACTGGGTCTAGTTAGTTATACCCACCTTATTAAATATATCCACGCTAAAAGAAGAGCTCTTCTGGTTGTTGATATTCCTTTTCCTGAGATACTGAAAAATAAGGGACCTGTATTTTGGGCACAGTTTTCTGGTTTGTGATGGCTCCAAGTGCTGTTAGTGTTTGAAGACCCTGACTTTCCCAGTGTGATAAGGTAGTGAAGACAGTGGAGTTAATGGAAAAAGGCTGAATTACTTCCCAGAATAAATGGGTTAATATAGATACCAGTAATGATGAAATCTCTCTTTTATGACTTTTTTTTAAAAGCACTTTAAATTTTAACTTAGTTCTGTTTCTGGTATGTGACTTTTGACGTGTACTTCTCTACCCTCACTAACTCTCACCCCTTCTTTGTACAATAGATCTGTGACTATCATCTGTTCTACAAGATGAGTAACAGCCACCCTCTTCGCCCCTTTACTGCAGTGGGGGAAATTGATCATGTGCACATTTTGTCTGAACATATTGGTGCCTTGTTGATTGGGGAAGAATATGGCGACGTCACATTTGTTGTGGAAAAGAAACGTTTTCCTGCCCACAGGGTAATTTTAGCAGCAAGGTGCCAATATTTTCGGTAAGTGTATACTACTTTTTGAAGATTCAAGTCACTTGTAG
Organism: Camelus ferus; assembly: GCF_009834535.1. Taxonomy (NCBI): domain Eukaryota; kingdom Metazoa; phylum Chordata; class Mammalia; order Artiodactyla; family Camelidae; genus Camelus; species Camelus ferus. Next base: position 25,835,453 of record NC_045715.1, on the reverse strand, counting down.
AAAACATTGGTATTTTCCACTCTGTGAAGAATATGAAACCATACAAAGCATACAGATAAATTCTAGCAGTCCTTCAATTCAACATCTGTAAGCATTTCATCTTTGTTGACTTTTTTTTTTTTTAACCACCTTTTTCTTTTAGGAGCTATCTTAGAACCATAGGAATAGAAGGCTTCTCAGGCTAGACTGTACACAATCAACCACTGTTCAAGGTCTCAACAATATTTCTCAGGCTGAGTCTTTGTTGCCCTTATCTTCTCCTCACAGTTGATGGCTAATAAGCCTCTTGTATAGATAGACTGACTTCTGGGCTTGCCAATGGACATGTATTCCTTGTAGTTTCAGACTCCTAAGGTCCAGGACTTGCAGGTAGCCCGACAGACCTGTCTCTAAGACATGCAGTTTGACAACCTCCAATTAAAGGAAACTTAAGTATTTATTGAGACTAAGTTTCATAGTTATATTAGAACTAAAACTAAACAGGTATTTAATTAATGTAAAAATTCTGCATATACATAGCTATTGTCTGTTACTTAGACCCTTAATTTCCAGGGTTATAAATGTTAAACTGAGGTCTAATTACTCTGCATTTTACCTAATGTTAGCTAAAATGGAATTTTCACTGAATTATTGATTGAGTGATCATTTATCCTGGATAAACCCATATAGTCCATAGAGTCCTTATCTGTAAAATCATGGATTTGCCTGTGAAACTTGATATCTAAAAATTGAGGTGACAAAGGCTTAGAGAAAATTTCAGTTACCTTCTAGTGAAAACTGCAGTCTGATTTTTACCATCAGAATTAACTGAGACAGCAAAACCAGTAGAGTCACATACATTATAGTATAGTGTATTTCTTGAAAATATTTGCTGTTTAGCTAGAACTCTTATAGTACTTTGTAAACATTTTTGGAGTGTTCTATCTCCATATAAAATGCCATTGTAGATGCAGCCAGGAGCTTAGAAAAGAGAGGAGTCTATTAACAGTTCTAGTTAACACGCTCCTATCAAGGCAAGGCAGCTGGCCTTGGTCTAGTCATGATTTTTTACCAGCCTCTGTCCTCTGCACACTTTTGTGTTCCTTTCCCTTTTCTTTCTTCCACTCAATCTATTCTTTGTTAAGTTAGAACTTTTCAGCCTTATGTTTAATATTTGTTAACATTATATACCTTCCTGTTTTCAAAAACAATTTGAGACAACTGTATTTGGGTATCTTTTAGGTGATCAGTATATTCTTAAACAGACCCAAGTACTTTTAGAAGTTTGAAGGTCATATTGAGTGAATGGAATATACTCCCCTCACTTATTATTGACCTTGTTCTTGATGTCTCTTCCTGGGTATTGAACCTTTATAATACCTGATGGCTCACTAGGCTGAACTCAGAGTCATTGTCATTGCTTACCGATTCTCATTGCTGACACTGTTCACATGCAAAGGAAAGTTAACTGTCAGTAGTCAGGAGAGACCTTCACAAGTATTGTCACAGAACCTATCAATTTCCAGAGAAGGATAAGCCAACTGTACAGGAGAGAACCTCCCACAAGTTGAGGGTTCATAGTTAGAGTTCCAAGGAGTCCTCATCCAAACCGCTTTTAAGGTGTTGAGAATCCAAGTAAGTACCATGGATTACACTGGAGTGGAAATAGGTCTTGGCAAGATCTCCCCAGGAAGGTGTTTGTTAGTCTAGTAACTTTAAGATCATGGTTGGATGCCCTCTGGATTAATGGAAACCTTCACAGTTGTTTTTAGGCAGAGTATAACCCAGTGAAGAGGTATGCTCAGAATATTTGTGAATCTTTTGCTGGGTAGTTTCAGCTATTTCCTTGAAGCAAGCAGGAATGTCCTGTCATAGGGGAGGGTAGAAAGCGTTCTAGGCAAGCGTGGAGGGAAACTGAAATGCTAGTCCTGCTCTGAGAGTCTTAGAAGCAGGGGAATTTCATTTTGCCCCTTTATTCTCTTGCTGTCACTTTTACATGTTTTCTTTCTCACTTGTTACTCTTCCTTTTCTGCATGGCTCCCTTGTTCTCCCCTGACCACCCGTTCTCTCCTGATGGTTGGAAACTTTAATTGGCTCATACAGTTTCTCCTAGAGTAATAGAGGTAGATATTCAAATTCATTACCTGGCTGGATTACTTGTCTAGTTTTCACTTTTTAGATGAGCACATAAGCAATAATGTGGGGATGTTTTTTAATCTGAAAAATACTGAAAGACAAAATTAAAAAGTCAAATCATCCATAATCCCATCATCAATTTCATTTTTAATTTATAAAGTAACAAATGAAGATCCTTCCCTCCCAGCCATCTAATCCTACTCCCTAGGGACAACCACTGTTAATAGTTTAATATGAATTTCCCTCAATTTTTCTCAGTATAAGTAGATACATCTGTATATACCTATGTGCATACAAATATAGTTATGTGGTACACACTTTTTCCCATGCAACACATAGAGATCTGCAACCTGACTACCTACTGTATCCTAGACATCTTTCCAAGACAGTATATATTGATCTCCCTTGGTCTTTCTAAAGGCTGCACAGAATGTGTGTATTACAGTTTTTCCAACCATGTTCCTATTGATGGACACTGAAGATTTTTTCTGTTGTTTCAATACATCTTCTTATACATTTATGTTTACCTTGCTGTATTATTGAGTCCTAAAAGTGAGATTACTGAGTTGAAGGGTATGCACAGTTTAAATGTGAATAGATATTACTTAAATTACTTTCTGAAAAGGGGTACCCCTTCATACTCCCAAAGCAGTGCATGAGAGAACCTGTTTTTCCATTGCTTTTGCAGCATGAATATTAACAAGCTTTTTAATTTCTGCCAGTGTGACAGGGGAGAATGGCACCTGGTTGGTTTAATATTTTTATCTGATTATGTCATTTCCTATAGAGCTTTACTTTTTAAACTACCTTCTTGACCTTTAACAAGTTTTTATTGATTTCCCTATTCCTTTCAAAATGGCACTTTCATCTTTCTATTTAATGAATATTATATCTCTTGAGCTCTTAGGGTATTTCATTAGTTCAGTTGTTTGTAGAATTAAATCAAAGTAGTTTTTCTTTTTCTTACTTTCTTTAGAGAACTATTTAAAATGATTACTATGCATTTCTTCATCTGAATCTTTGTGTCATTAAACAAATTTGTTTTTATAATGTTGTTAACTGTTGTTTCATAATTTTGTAGCAAATCCTGTTTGAAGTTTTCCTCATGTGTTTCATCTCTGATGTGCAGAGCATTACTGTATGGTGGAATGCGAGAGTCTCAGCCTGAAGCCGAAATCCCTCTCCAAGATACCACTGCAGAAGCGTTCACAATGCTACTTAAATACATCTACACTGGGCGGGCGACGCTGACAGATGAGAAGGAGGAGGTGCTGCTGGACTTTTTGAGCCTGGCTCATAAATATGGATTTCCAGAGCTGGAGGATTCTACCTCTGAGTATCTCTGCACCATACTTAACATTCAGAATGTCTGTATGACTTTTGATGTTGCCAGTCTCTACTCACTTCCCAAGTTAACTTGCATGTGCTGCATGTTTATGGACAGAAATGCTCAGGAGGTGCTTTCAAGTGAAGGCTTCCTCTCCCTTTCCAAGGTGTGTCATTTCTTACAAGTAATTTACTGGCATGCATTGTTTTATTTATAGCTGTACAGTAGAAATATAGCAGTGGACTAAGAATAAAAAAATAAAAACCATTGGTGTGGAAGAGGTTGTCTGGCCAGTCACCTGCCTCTGGCTACTGAGACTCTAGGTTATATAAAAGGGAGGTAGATTTCTGCTGTTTTCTTTTAAGGGTCTTCTGGAGTTCTATCTGCAAAAGAGACTGTGCTGCTGGGTGATTGTTTTCAATGTGATGACAGTCAAATAGTCTTTTTTGTGGTGCTGCATACTATTTTTAGTTTTGTGTTTTCCCTGACAGAGAGTGCAACTAGTAATTCACTATTACAAGAAGGAAAATTCGTAAAGGAGATCTGATGTCTCATTGGATGTCTTTAAGTCACTGCTTTTTTTTTTTTTTTGGCTCAAAATTCACTATTGTACAATATTTTATACCATATAGTAGCTAGAATAAAACTATTTTTCTCAAATCTTTTTCTGAACCCTAGTAGTTATCTTTCCTTTCTCTTTCTGTGTCCCTCCTAGAACCTGAATATTTCAAATGAGAAAAACCTATTTGAAAAGCTACACAACTTGATTTGAGTGTAAACTATGATTTTTATTATCCTACTGAATTTTTAGAGGCAAGGATCTTAGAGGGTTGCCCCAGTGTTGCTGGAGATCAGTTTAGAAACCCAAGAACCAAACATTTGGTGGTGCAGTACTAGTGGGGAAAGAAAGATTTTGAATTTTAAATGTGAGTTGTGTCTTAGTGATTTGTAAGTGTAAACTCTTCTGAAGAAGCTCTACGGAATGACGGCTCCTCACATTGCCATTTTCTTGTTATTTTATTAAAGATGGGTGGAGATGTACTAGAAAGACTAGGTACAAGATGCCTACAGCTGTTCACACAGCCATAATGGGCAAGAGAGTATATGGCACAAAGAACAAGGGAAGAAGATGATCAAGAGGAGTTGATTGGTTAAATATAAGTGATACTTGCAGTTCTGTAAAGTTTCACTGATTATTCATGAACATGGTTGAGCTACATAATAACTGGAACTTTTTTCTTTTTTATCCTTTTCAGACAGCACTTTTAAACATCGTATTAAGAGATTCATTTGCAGCTCCTGAAAAAGATATTTTCCTAGCCTTATTAAACTGGTGTAAGCACAATTCAAAGGAGAATCATGCTGAAATCATGCAGGCTGTGCGTTTGCCTCTAATGAGCCTCACTGAACTTCTGAATGTTGTGAGGCCTTCAGGCCTGTTGTCTCCTGATGCCATTCTGGATGCTATTAAAGTTCGATCAGAGAGCCGGGATATGGACCTCAATTATAGAGGCATGCTCAGTAAGTACCTGTTTATGCTGATCTCACCAAGAAGTTTTGTTTGCATCTTATGACAGTGTCAGATACAAAACTCTAGTCCTGGTGTACATGGTATATGTGAGTCCAAGAACATATAGCTCTGCTTCCTGTGGAATCCCTTTCCCTGTTCTTCCCTTCTTAATTCCTCCGGAGACTGCTTAGCCTTTGTAGACCCCAAAATAGATATTTCTTGCTATTCCTGGACAACTTTCTCCAGCTGCTCCCTGGAATGTCAGAAATTAGATACTTTCCTGAGAAGTTTCTTCTCACATTAAGACCTTTCCTCCCTCCTTCCATCAAATCAGTACTGAGTACATGCTATATACTTATTATTATTTTAGGTACCATGAACATGGAGCTTCTAAATAACAACAATAATAGCTAACACTTATATAGCATTTCTAATACTTACATGGTGTTTTTCTTATTAATAAAAATAATAGCAGTGAATACTTATGATATGTATACTTATCGATACATATAAGCATATGAATCAGTAACAGTCCTATATGGTCATTTAATTCTCCCAACTACCCTCTGAAACAACAACCCATTATTGGCTCCATTTTACATATGAGGAAAGTGAAGCACAGAGAGGTTAAGTAACTTGCCCAAGGTCACACGGATGTGGAGCTGAGTAATTAACCACTAAACTATGCTGCAAAAGTGTAAAATATAGTCTTTGCCTTTGACCCTTTTAATTTCATTGTGGAGATAAGGTATACTCCCATGACAAGTTAAACACAACAATATTCAAGTTGAGTACATGCTGTGAACTTCAGAAGAGGGTGTGGCTTGGAATGACTGAGGGAGAAGGAAATGTGTGTCTTAGAATTAATGAAATATGGTAGTTCTTAGAAGAAGATGCTGAACTTGTTCTTAGGCTTATTGAGTTTGAGGGTTTCTGGGACGTCTAAATTCTAAGTTCTGTCTCATGTTAGTCATTTCCCTGAGTGGTCTTTTCCTTGACCATGGCTTCAGACACTTTCTAAATACTGATTGATCTTAAATAGATGTCCTCAGCACTGGACTTCTCTCCTGACTCATCAGATTTACATTTCTTTTCATTGGGCATAGAAGAAAAAGCATAGGTTTTAGAGTCAAATTTGACTTCAAGTCCTGAATTAGTCATTTACTAGTTGTATGACCTGGTATTAAATTATATAAGGAATTTTACTTTAGTTTGATATCTCTGCGTGTTGTTACAAGGATTAAATAATGTGTGTAAGCTCAGTACTGTAGGAAGCCATTGTTTTTTGTGTTCTTCCTCATCTCTGTGTGTCTGTGTAGGAATTATCACATTGATCACGTTGTTCAAACATTTTTATTGTCTTTGGTATTTGAAGGCACACTGATCTTTGTATCTTCAACATTTAACACACTGAATAACATTTAGCAGCCACTTGGTGAGTTAATGCAAGGAGAAGTGTCTAAAGGCAGTGGAAGCATATTACTGGTATTTAGGAAGCAGTCAAAGCTGGGAACAAAAGAGGTGGAACCTGGGCTGGAGTATAGAGAAAGAAGTGAAAATCAAAGTCTGAGGCTTGGAGGAGACCTACAGCCAGGATGCTGAAGGTAGAGAAGTAAGAATTAGAGAGGTAGGAAGAAAACTGGGATAGGGCTATAGAAGCCAACAGAGGAGAGAGCGTTTATATGGAGAAGGGTGGTCACTGGTATCTAGTGATGCTGAGAGGGCAAGAAGAATGAGAATTGAGAGAAAACTTTTGGATATAAATTGTGGTGAGTTGGTTAATAGTCTAGACAGAAGCTTGACTAAGCAGGGAATTAGGCCATGGGTTTGAAAAAATAGTAAATACAATAGGTTGATCGTCTGATGTGTGAATTGGAGTAAAGGTGGTAGAAAACTAGTATGGTAGCTAGAGGGAACAGGTTGGGAGAGGTCTGGGAAGAGATTAGAGGTGCTAGAGAGTGGAACTAATTGAAAGTCAGCCTTAGATAAAGTGTGGGAGGATGCAGAAGGGAGAAGTAACAAGATGAGTAGTATAGTTTTAGTCTTTGTAAATCTTCATTGCTGGATCCTTTCTTATATAAGCTCCTTTCCCCACTCTTGCCCTACTTTTGATTCAAAGTGTTGGTAGGGCCCCAGGACTGGTTTCACTGTTGCGATAGGCTTGGGACATTGCTGCAGAAGTGAGGAGATGCTTTGGACATATGATATAGTTAACTGGTAGCTAGGAATTGATCAGCTGGTCGTATAGTATAGGTGTCAAATGTGGGTTCTAATAGACCGATGAAATGACTGTGAAAGGGACTAATCAAGGAGAGGTGTACTCAGTTCCATAATGATGTACTTACTGTAATTACTGCTCACAGATGTTAACTTCTTCATTTTGGAGTAATTCAGTGGGAGTTCAGGTAGATCAAGGAAGAGATTATGCATGTTTGGGAATTTTTTATCTAACTTCTAAACTTGAGAAATGATTAAGTAGCAGACTTTTTCTGACTTTTGAATTATATGAATAGTAAATCAATAATAGAAATACTAAGGAAGCATATTACTTTTCCTCTCAGACCCTACAAAATAGATTATTTGCTAAGTAAATGTTATCCAAACATTCATACCATTTTTTAAAAAGAATCAAGTTTCTTCACTGTTAAGGAAAAAGGGGTCTAAAATTTCAGAACTGTCCCTGAGCTGATGATCTGGAAAGATAGTTCTGTTTATTTAGAAATTATTGATCAAATTTGTTTGTTTCTTTGTTCATCTCTGGGAGTGGTTCTGAGTCTTTGCGGACTTTTCATGAAATGTAGAGAGGTTCTATCTTGGGACTAGGGATTGGTATCTAGTCCCTAGATACTAATACTAAATATTTTTCTTTCAGTTTATTAATAGTAGTTACTGGAAGGTTTAATTATTGGAGCTGTATATCCTGAGGCTTTTTAACCAAATTATAGTGATTCCCCTCCCTCTCCCAAAAAAAAGGGGATCCAAAGGATGTTTTTAACTTACCAGTGGTGGTTAGTCTTTTTGAGAATGTGGTTTATATATAGTTTTGTACATTTATAATGATGAGCATTTGTCCATATGCCCAGGGAAAGGGAATTATTCTTTTAATGAAATTTTTTTTCCTTAGAATATTTGAACTACTTGTATTCAGACCATTCCTTAATATTTAGTTTTGTCTTAGCTGTAGAGCTATTTCTGCCTTGAAGGTTAGTGCTTTTCTATTCAAGCTGAGTTACACTTTGTATTGTGTATCTCAGATTTTAGACTTTGGGAAAGAGAATAGTAATTTCTTGTTTCTTCATGTTTTATACCAGATAGCACATCACAACTTCCATCCTCAAGATTTCTTTATTGGCTCAAAGTTGATCTATTTCTAGGCTTGTTAAGTTACTGGCTGGGGTGTGTGTGTGTAAATCTGTGCTATAGGTACTTGGTACCATGTCTATTCCTGTAGTTTCCAATAACTAGGCCTGGGGCCTTGCCACTGTGACATAATTGTTCCTTACACTCCTACTTGAACTGAGCTTCTTGAGGACTGTAATTAAGTCTTCTCCCCTGTGTTTTTCCAGCACCTAGCACAGTACCTGAATCTAGACTTTTCCAAATAAGTGAGTTACTGAATGAATCTATCCCTTCTAAACTAGAATTTAAAATTTGTCTCACTTAACACATAAAGAGAGTACTAACAACAATGAACCTTTAATACTTTTAAAACTCTTTGACTTCTATTAGTATTCTGTCTTCCCAACTGTAATTTTCAGTATCTTTATCTGTAAACTAGGGGGTTCACAAGTCATCTCTACTGAAGATACCTCCATGGAGGCGTTTTGTGTCTGATATGCACTCTTGTCTCCATCAGACGGTGAGCTGCTGGAGGGCCAAGCCCAGCACACTGAATAAACACACCAGAGACAGCTTAGGATTTTTTTTTTCTTTGAATAAGTAAGATGAAGATCCCTTTCAGCTCTTACATGTTTTCATTCTGTGATCTGTATGAGTAACTTGCTTAGAGTTAGAGGGAAATCGATGCTGAGCTGGAACTAAAGTGCTGATCTGACTCTGGAGGCCAGTGCTTGTTGATAGAGTTTCCTGCCTGGGCTGTTTTCTATTTCTGTTTTGTGGTGTGTTTGAGTACCAGCACTGTCAGATGTGGAAGGGAGGCCTGCAGAGAGTGGAGATAACAAGGGAGGTTGAGGCAAGACAAGAGTGGTCAAGTCATGTGTACTGCCTCACTTGTTGACAGGAAGGTTCCACACACTCTTCAAGGAAGTCAGGTTGGGGAGTAGAAGATGATTTAGGGAACAGAATTGGGTAAAGAGATTGCAGAGGGCAGAGAACTAAGTGTGGATCCAAATGGTTAACAGCCATCTCAGCCTAGGTGTAATAGGGGGTTCAATAAAGAATGGTTAAGAACATAAAGCAACTAAAGAAAAACACAAGATAGTTAACCCAACACCACTCAGATTTTGGACCTGTGTAGCTAGGGACAGGTCCTGCTCCATTTCTCCTTAGTTTTTCTTTCTAATAATTGGCTTTTTTCTGCCTAGATATGGAACTTCAATGCTTGATTTTCCTTTCTTAATGTTTGTAAAATGCATCAAAAATTACAAATATAAAGAAAACTATTATTGCTGTCTACAGTCTTGTTTAATCCCTACCACCCTATGTTTTTTGAGAGCTCTTCTATCTATGGATAGACATAGACAAAGGCAGTATGAATATTTAAGGCTTGAATGATTTTATTATGACTTGAATTTTTTCATGATTACTTTCCCTCTTAAATTCATCATTTAACTACAGATTTTGAAAAAAAAATTGGAGTTGTATTTTTATCCTGTGAGATACTCAAGATTACAGTTACTATGAGAGAATTTCCACTTGTATAAATGTTCTCCGTTTTGATTGAAAGACACACTCAGGGAATCTATATCAGGAACAGTTTGATAAGTTCTCAAGTCCTCTTGAGATAAACTTCAAAAGAATTCTTAGAATTGTGGTAGAAATTTGATTTCCATTTTAGACTTTTAGCTACAGCCACTTGAAACTCTTGTGCCTAGTGTTATTCCTCTCTTGATATGTTTTAGAGGTGAAGAGGCTTATGTTAGAGAAAATCAAAGAATAACAGCAATCTCGAAGTCTGAAAGCTTAGATGCCCCCTCTTTTTGCATGGTCTTGACTAGTGCTGTCAGATCCCGAGGAGTTAGTTCCACTGGTCAGCAGCTGCAGACTTTGGGCATCCATACTCTGTTCAGCAGTACGGGAACAAATGTTTGTTTTTACCAAGTGATGACATATCATTAATCCCTGAAAAGCACAAATTTGAAACTTTTATTTGCTTGCTTTATAAAATGCTTCATCTCTAGATCAGAGGCATCAGAAGGGCAGGGCCTGTCTGTGTAGTTCACTGAGGTATTCCCAATGCCTCACATGGTGCCTGGTACAGAATGAGTCCTCAGTAAATGTTTTTTTGACTAATTGAATGCTTATACTTACAGTACTTTAGCGTATATTATTTATAGTATAAATATTACAGTAGCTCTATGGGTAAAATATTATTCTTTTTAGAGGAGAAAACAGATTCAGAGAGACTAAGAGGCCTCGTTCAAGGGTAGTGGGTGATAGAGCCTGAGTCTCAAGCTTAGGTTTCTCGTTTTAAGTCCAACTTTTTTTTGAACTTTTTCATATCAGACTGTTTCTTTCCTTTGGGTCTAAGTAGCCTTAGAAGGAAGGGGCTAGTATGAGAAGTCAAGTATGGTCTTCCCATCAGAAACCCTTCATGAGGGAGGTAGCAGAGCAGGGCCCCTAGAGACAAACTGCCTGGGTTCTGAGAGCACCTCTGCTTCTTGCTGGCTGTATGACCTTGGGCAGCAAAGTCCATTTAACCTTTCTGTGTCCCGACTTCCCCATCAGTGAAATGGATGCATAGTAGTACTACACTCAAGGGATTATTATGAGTAAGTCAAAGAAATTAATAAAGTGTGTTAAATAAATGAAAAGTAAATATGAAAAATATGTATGATTTCCATGAACTTATACAACTTAGGAAGTTATAAATCTGTAGTACTTAAGCTTCTGGTGATAAGAAGTTGATTATGACCAGATTTTCGTTTGATTTGGTTTGGTTTCTGAGCTGCTTTAGTCTTTTAAAGGTTAACTAAACCTACCCTAGCCCCTATTTTTCAGCTGCATTTATTATTGTCAGCTGGAGCTACTCTCCTTACCTGTCTTCATTTGAAAAAAAGATTTAAACCCACATTTTCCAAGAAATCTGCTATGATGAATTACTCACTCCTTTTCCCTCAGAGCCTCATTATAGCTCACACTTTCCCCTATTCAGATCACACAGCCAAGATGTGTAGGTACTGTGAGAATTCAGCATTTACAGTCTGTAAACTTGCTTAGTTATCTTATTGTGTGCTATTTTTGTATGTTTCATAATAGTAATGGCAATCTTTTTTAGAGCTTATTCTGTGCTTTGTAAACATCATCTCATTTAATCCTTAAAACAAATAAACAAAATACCTGAGGGGTAGACATTGCCCTGTTGAGAAATTGAAGTTTGGAGAAGGTGGCATCCCCAAAGTGATACACCTGGTTTAAGGTGGTGCCATTATTTAAACTCTGACTTTGAAGCTCAGCCTCTTAACATCTACTTTATGTTGCCTCTTGTCTCTCCATGAAGAGAGTGTCGATTTGGAATGTTAGAACCTGGAAGACAGGTTCCAGACCTGGGAAGCAAAATTTCCATAGAGGACTCCAGAATCCCAGGAACCACTGATTCTTAATCAATTCTTAATAAATCTTGGAGAAGGGAGGGGGTTTAATTATAACCATAATATTGATTTTGATGAGAGACTGTCTGAATTTTTTTTTTTTCTTAGTGGAAATACTGGAATTCAACCCAAGAACTTTGTGCATGCTAAGCATGTGCTCTACTACTGAGCTAGCTATACCCACCTCCTGAATTTTTATTTTAAAAAATACTCCAGTAAAGTAAAAAATATGTCTTCTTTCAAACATTCTTGTTTTTTAACTAGATTAATTGATTCAGCATGTCCATGTATGACCAACAGCTTTGCTGTATTGGAACCTTTTTCTTTCTGTTGTTTTATCAGATGTCTGACATGTCTGCTTTGCTTTATATTTTGTGCTCAGTCCAGATGGCAGGTACAAGTCATTTTCATGCTGTTTTGTATAGTAGATATTAAATTAAAGCTATTAATACTATGAACTCAGCAGAGCTGATTTGTTTGCCCTAGTACATGCTTTTTCCGGTATTAACAGCTTTTTCTTAGTAACATTAGTCCCAGGCACTTTGTGGTTGTGATGGTGTCATTAAATTTAAACTGTGATGGTATCTTAATCCTCACAGACATTCTATATTTCCTTTCTTCATAGACTTGTCTCTGCCATTTTAAAAATAAATACATATACTGGAATCAACTGGAATGCTAAAATTTTATCTTTTTCTCCCAAATATGGAAAATTTAGTAAGTAACCATTAACCTTGCTTTTTCTATTTTTAACTATAGTACCAGAAGAAAACATTGCAACTATGAAGTATGGAGCCCAGGTGGTAAAAGGGGAGCTGAAGTCTGCCTTATTAGATGGTGACACTCAAAATTATGATTTGGATCATGGATTTTCTAGGCACCCAATTGACGATGACTGCCGTTCTGGCATTGAGATTAAGCTAGGTCAGCCGTCCATTATCAATCATATACGGATCCTCCTGTGGGACCGAGATAGCCGGTGAGTCATTAGCATGACTTGGAGAGAAACTGACGTGTTTGATTGAGATGGCCTAACTTTGTGGTCATCTGCTTCGGTTTTAAAGGTTTGATAGTTTATATCTTTGCCATCAGTTATTTCTCTTGAAGTTTAATTTTTGGGAAAAAGTTAAAAGATGTATTCCTTAAACATTTTTTTGATTTTTTTCTACTTAATAAAGTAGTGAATATGCGTTTATTGTGGAAAACATTGAAAGTACAAAAGCACAAAGAAGAAAATAAAAATTGCTAGTAACCTCACTGCCTATTATTAATTTTTGTATATATCTAACCAGTGTTTTTTTGTTAGGCATAGTCACACACACACACACACACACACCCCAAAAATTTGTAAAACCATAGTTTATATGTGGAATCCAAAAAATACAACAAACTAGTGAATATAACAAAAAAGAAGCAGACTCACAGATACAGAGAACAAACTAGTGGTTACCAGTGGTAGGGGAGAGGGGCAGTATAGGGGTGGGAGAGTGGCAGGTATAAAACATCTGGATGTAAGGATAGACTTAAGGATGTCCTGTACAACACAGGGAACATAGCCAGTATTTTGTAATAACTGTAAATGGAAAGCTACCTTTAAAAATTATATAAAGTTAAAAAACAAAAATAGAAAAAAACACCCATAGTTTTACAAAATAAAAATCAGATGTACAAAAAGTAACTTCACTTTTTACTTAATACATTGTGAACATTCTACTTCTTTCAAAAATATTTCTCTAAAATGTTACTTTTAATGGTTGTCTTACCATTATTTGATTCCTCAAATTTGGATATTATTATAACTTTTAAAATACATTTTTATGCTATGGATAAAGAAAAATAGTGTGGATAAATATCAGTATCAAAACAAGAAATTTGTGAAAAAATTTTGGTGGGCTTCAGCCTAAGAATCCACCAGTTCCATAGTGGCTTCAAGATTCTGCCTCCTATGCTTTACAGTGGAATTTGACACAACATTGTAAAATGATTGTAACTCGATAAAAAATGTTTGAAAAAAAAGATTCTGTCTCCTTTTCTAGCCATGCTGATGTTTTCACCCACTGTGGTTTCTAGGATTTAGCCATGATGGCAGAGAGTACCAGGTCAGTAGGGTGACCACCACCTGAACAGTCTCCTTTGCTTGTCATTAACCTAAATCCTACATACCCAGACACTGGTGTATGGTCTCCTAGACCCTACTCAGTGCCTTTTTGAGTCTGGGCATGAAGGGCTTAATTGTAATGGTGATGACACCCTGTGAATCTTGCTGGTTAGGTCACTTCTCTGGTTAGCACTGCTGGCCACCACCCTGTCCTTTCAGGCCATTTGAGCCAAGTATGAGGGAAGCTTTATGAAGTGGGAGTCAGCATCTCCCATGTGCCTGGGTATTGGAGGTTATCTCCAGGCTATCTCTATCTGTTTCTTTTTTATTAAGAATATATTTCCTGATACGTATCTTGTTGGATACAATATGATGGTTAGTTGGCAAAATGGAACTGATTCATGTGTTATTTCCAAGAGTCTCTGATAAATAATAATAGTAGACATTGTTCTAAAAGCTTTACATGTATTTACTCATTTAATTAATAATGAAATTAGTATAAAAATAAGAAAAGTTTAGTACATTTGGAACTAAAAGTAGTTATCATTTCCAAGATGTTAAATATTTATAGGCCATTTTATTTTAGTATGTCCATTACTTTCACAGGGAACTTAACTTTACCATGTACCAGTTCTTTTCTCACTGAATTATCATTCTAAGCAAAGGTGAAAAATTCAGGATCTTAAGCCAAAAAGATTCTGACATGTGATGTAAAATTATATCCTGCATTGCTGATAACCCAAAGAGGTTCAATAAAAGGTTATAACCAGTCTGAGACTGAGCAATAAAATGAATGGGAGTGAGGGGACAGCAGAAAATGAGGAGATGACACAAAATAAGCTGACCTTTTCTGGTCACAACTGTTGGTTGCAGGCTGACATTTATGGTCACCTAAATCTTCTGAGATTGTTCCTGTTGATATTACAGTACAAGTAATAACTGCATCTCAAATTTAAATTTGGCTTATGACAGGGGAATATAGATTTGTTCAGTATGAGACCAGCATGTAATGGTCCAGGGTAGCTGACCAGGGGAGGATGATAGGCTGTTTTCATTACTGCCAGATTATTAGCTGCCAGATTTTAAGTTGTACCCAAAAGAAACACGTATTATCTCTCTGCCCATGTCATTTATTTTTCCGCAGGCTGCGTCTGTGTGTGGGATGGTAGGAGACTGGGAGGAAGAGAGAGATAAGCGGGCCTCTACAAGGAACCAGTATGAGTTGGCTTCCTTCCTGAGAGAGCAGCGCTGAGCACCTAGGCCAGCGAAAGTAAAGGGCGAAGGCACACTTCTCTGTTCTCTGTCTTCTCTCTGTCATGGCTTTATTAATCTGCTAATACGGTGTGTGCAAGGCATTCTGGTCCTGTTATATCTTCCATGCCTGGTATGTGCCAAGCACCATCCTAAACCCTGGATATATGCAAATAAATGTGGCCTGGTCCTTGTTCTTAAGCAGCTTGTGACCTAATAAGGCAGACAGACATGCAGAGGGATAATTTCAATACATTTTGGTGAATGCTGTATTAAAGGGATCTATACAGATTTCATCATCAATTTGGGTGTTACGAAGAAGATGTAATTCATGAATAGTGTATTTTTTGTACCTCTTAACACTTTATTAAGATACAACTTTGTACTGTCATTTTT
Source organism: Camelus ferus (assembly GCF_009834535.1). Taxonomy (NCBI): domain Eukaryota; kingdom Metazoa; phylum Chordata; class Mammalia; order Artiodactyla; family Camelidae; genus Camelus; species Camelus ferus. The sequence goes on along the minus strand of NC_045715.1, from coordinate 25,819,986 downwards.
AACATGGTACCTTTTTCTGCCTTTTTCCTTTTGATTCATAGGTCTTATTCATACTTCATTGAAGTGTCAATGGATGAACTTGATTGGATCAGAGTGATTGATCATTCACAATATCTGTGTCGTTCTTGGCAAAAGTTATATTTTCCAGCCCGTGTCTGCAGGTTAGTCCTCGTGGCTTATAAATGATTTTGATATTTGTTTAAAGAGATTTGGATGTAGAGAAACAGACTAGGTTTTTCTGTCTCATGGAAGAAGAGTTTTTTTAGGATATCAGCTACCAAATGCATCTCAACTAAAACATTTAGGGAAACTATGGAAAATTAAGCATCTTAGTATTTAGAGTGTACTGTGGAGCTGTTTATCCAAAGTGTTTGGTATCATATTTATGTGGTAGTCATGTAAATGAACAAGAAGGGACAGGGCACACTGAGAAGTGGAAATGCTTTTTAAACTCCATGTTGTACCTTGAAAACAGAGTTTTTGTTGGGGGCTGCGTTCTTTCCATAGAAGCCATGAGAGATATTTCTGGAGACTTTCCTGGAAATCATCAGGGCCAGGGGATTTTTGGATGCTGTTGTGCACGTTCTGAATACCTGTGTTCTTTTTGTAGGTCAGTGGGTGTTTAGTGGAGTTTGACAGAGCCGGTGTTTATAGTGGGATTGGGTTTGGGGCAAGGGAGGCTGAGCTGGTGGGGCTGCAGGCTTACACCCTCACTTTAACCAGATCATCTTTGCTTTTATTGTGTTTTATGTTGCAGCTCCATGTAAGTTTGTTTTTAAAAAGTATTGGTAAGCTGTTGTTCTAAAATACCATGTTCTTACTTAGGTATAAGCCGTCTTTTAAGCTTTCTTTCTGAAATTCTGAAAAACCAATATGAATAATGAATCTGGGAGTTGGGAAAGGTGGATAAAGCCCCCTGAAACTCTGTTGTGCTTTTTCTATTGTGATTTTCCCTTTGGAAGTTTCCCTTACATATTCTTTATTTTAAAGCCAGAAGATCAAAGGCAGAAAGTGATTGGTTTGTTTAGTTAGGTGTGGCAAGAGAAGGGAAAGGGGTATGGTGGGCGTAAGCCAGGGAGCATGTGAGGCTGGCGCCTTACCCACTCCCTTCCACACCCTTACCCGTGACCCCACTGACATCCCGGTGTGACCGAGTTGAGCGGATGGGGATGCCCCCCAGCACTTACTCTTTTGGTCAGAAGACACTCTTATACCTATTAAATGCATGGTCTAACAGCATCAGGCTGAATTCTTATTTCCACTACAGGAACTCCACAAAACCTTTCAGCCTTTGGGACAGTAAAGAATGTTGCCTCTGTTTTTTTTATTATGGGTATGACCAGACACAATATTGTTACCCAGGGATCCTCTTGTGTGGAAATGAAGAAAATCAATTTCATTTCCCCAAAGAAGGTCTAAAGTGTCTCAAGTCTGGCTGTTGCTCTTTTATCAGAGGAGTTTTGAGTGGATTTAAAAGAGAGGGACAAGAAATTGAGTGAAGATTCTGTATCTCAGAACTGCGTAGGGATACTTGGAGAGTGAAAGAGGAGCCCCGAAGTGGAGGAGGGGATTGAGTCTGCATCAACTCAGGTTATTATGGTTGTATCGGATTAAAACATAAGCAGCATAATGACCAAAATGTCTGATGTTGGCCCGTGAACTGTGTGTTTGTATTTAATTTGAAGCACTAGGAGCATGACTCCCAGAACAAATTATCATGACTGTAATACCAGCTATGACAGAAGCTTGCCCACCTTAACACTACTGTGAAGAGGGAGACGTACCCTCAGTCATGATGTCTGGCTTTCAGGAAATATAATTTCTCTTATTTATTAATGGGTATTATTTGTACTCCCCTTTGCTTATTTAGTCTCCCCTGTGTGACCTTGCCTTTGTTGATGTTGCTTTTATGTGTTGTAGAGCCTGGATGTATTCATGAGGCTGGTTTTTGTCTTGGTATAGCCAGCCCCCAACTCTGCTCAAGGAAAACTGGGCAAAGGTGATATGTGATAACCAGAAAAGGAAGGAGTCTTGATAACCATTTTAGTGAAAAAGAAATTTAAGATTTATAACAACTTTACTTATTGTATTAATTACTACATTCCTTCATAAACTCTGCCTTTTGAAATAGATTGGAATTTTGGTAGTATTTGAAAATGAACTTAATAAGTCCCTATTGATTATCCAAGGATGTCTTAGCTTTGCGTTTCTTCACAATCATTTATTGACTACCTAAACAGTGTTCTGAATACACTTCTTCCAGGAACTTCACTGGGCACATATAAATTCTTTATTTCCTTATCACATAAGCAGTCATTTTGCATTAGGTTCATTAATTTGCACATTTGTATGTCACCTTTGTTCTTCAGTGTCCTTTGTGTGTTTGTCTTGCCTCTGATACTGAAATTACAAGCTCTTGGAAGCAAGGAGTATGGATTCTAATCTTCTAGTATTCTTGCATGGTACTCAGGCTATGACCTTGTATACAGTAGGTACTCTAAAATGTTTGCATAGGTTTGGGGTCAAGGCATTGACCAGGTAATGAAGAGAGATTGGTTCAATATTAATATGTATATATATTCAGTGGTGCTTTTTATCCAAGTATTTGTTAAAATGTGTATCAGTGCTGGAAAACTCTCTGGAATAGTAAATAAATGGTTCTGTACTGTTTGCAAAGGTTACTTTCTGTTTTTTTCTTCGGGAAACTGAATTTTGAGGTTAATCCTGAAGGATGTGTCATGCATTGATGAAAGATTACATCAAATATATTCACAAAAGAAGAGATGCTCTGTGAATTGAGAGGTGTGAGATTATCCAGCCTTCTCTCTGAGTCTAGGCTGAACTGTGTGTAAATCAGCATCGTGCAGTAGAAAAACCATGGGCTGCGGAATTAAAGCTCTTCTCGAATCCTGGTTTCATCTAGCAGTGACGTTGTAATCTTAGTAAAGCTGTGCCTCTCCGAGCCCTCATTTCTACGCCAGTGAAAAGCAGGAATAAAACTGCCCTTCCTGGGGTCTGCTGTGGAGGGTTAGATGACAGAGCGTGTGTACAAGTACTGAGCACAGTGCTGGGCCCAAAGTACAGGCCCAGTACATAGTTGTTTTTATGATTTTTTCCTACATTCTGAGACTGTGAACTGGTGGTTGGCCTTCAGAGAAACAGCAATCCCTGCCATCCTCTGCGGCCATGGTGGCTCCCAGTATGACAAAACTGTTCCTTATCTCAGGAGCGTGGTCTGTTCAGCACTTTTCCGTATTGCCAGTCTACACACATGCCTTACATGGTTCCTTTGTCTTGATAACCTTCCCCTTTGTATGATTCCAGCAGTTTTCATGTATTTTTGCTTTGGTAAACCATTTTTTATTGTTGTAAAAATATATATATAACATAAAACTTGCCATTTATATATCCTTTGGAATGTAATCTGGTCAGCATTTCCCCTCACCAAGATAGTGGACTTGATCTAGTGGCAGTAAGGATAACTCCAGGCTTCAAAGCCAGAGTGATTGTTACAACCACAGTAACAACGGTCAGGAAATGGTCATTTCTTTCTGGGCCCTTATTAGGGATAATGCATTGTGGGTTAAGTAGGAACTGCTCTATGTAGCCAGAAGCTTAGACTAATAACAACCCTCTAGCCCCCAACTATGGATGAAAAAAAGTGACTTGCCAGTTTTGGTACAATTTTTCATATGGTACTCAGAACCATTTTATGTCTCATCAGCTTTGTCTTTTTCAGGAAATGGCAATTTCTGCTTTACTCATAAACTCCCCAACCTTTATGCTGTCTTCTTGGCTGTCTAGTAAACTCTCTTCAAGTCCTTCCATGGCTTTCTTGGATGGTAGAGCCTAGGACTGAACAAAAACACTAATAAAGATGGAAATATTGAGTGACCTGAGAGTGTTAAAATTTTTTCTGGCTTTTTCTCGTATCGTGCTGATAATTTGGCAGTTGTATAATATTGCTGAAATATGAGATGACTTGACAACATGGATGTGAATGGGTAAAAAGATAGCTTGTATGTGGCTGGTAGCTGGAATTACAAAAGTGATCTTAGTGTAAAAACTGGGAGTTGAGGGAGAAGAATAGCAGGCCTAAAAGCAACATCCGTAAGGATATACCTATTGAGAGAAGGAAGGAAAGAGTAGATGGCATGGGCTGGTCTGAGAGATCAAAGGAGAATCAGGAGGAGCACAGTTTACTGAAGACGAGGCCAGAGAGGATAATGAGAAAGGGGCGACTTTATGGTTCAGAACGTGGCGCACCACAGGGGGGATGTACTCAGCACAAAACTGAGCTGCTTTCTTCCTTTCCTTTTGTTTTTAATTATCAAAATGGAAATGTCTTTTTATGACATTTTTATTGTAAAATTATAATGTAGTATATATTTTTAATATTGATAAAGCTTGCTCTCTGGTAAGGCTATACCGAGTTTCTACCAGTAGCACATAGAAACGCCCCTTCTGCCAACCCCACCAACACAGGCATTGTCAACATTTTGCCAGTGTGACTTATGATTCATAAAGAATTGTCTTATTTTAATTTGGATTTCTTTTTATCATCAGTGAAGTAGAGTATCTTACAATACTTGCCATTTGCTGTCTCTCATTTATAAAAAGTCTATCTTTGTCTTCTGCATGTTTTCTTTCTGGGCTGATTATATTTTTGTTTTTGGCTTGTGAGAACTTCGTATTGGTATGTACATCTTTATTTATATATATAAATGTCATATATATGTGTGTACGTATACAGATAGGTATATGTATATGTATATATGATTATCTTTTTGCCTATCATGTATTGTGTTTTTAGTGCTATCATGTATTGTGTTTTTAGTGCTCTATTGATACTTTTTACCATATAGAATTTTATGTTTGAATGAGGTCCAATTTGTTAGTCTTTTTTATGGTTTCTGGTGGTCTGATACCATGTTTAGAAAGGTATTCCCCACTCTGTTAAAGAGTGTTAGACTTTTATAAATTTTTTTCTTCCTTGCTATTTTTATGTTTATATGTAAATATTTAATCCAGCCAGAATATTTTTCATGTATATTTTCAGATAGGGATAATCAGTTGACTGAGATCACTTATTTAATAATTGTTCCTTATCACACTAATGAGAGCCGCCGTATTTATCATGTGCTAAATTTTAGCATATACTCTATTCCATTGATTTCTTGATGACTCTTAGTGAAAGTGTTTTAATTATTGTAGTTTCCCTTCCCTCCTCCTTCTTCTTCTCTTAGATGAGAAAGTATAATGTGACAATTTGTCCTGAAGAAAAGGGAGTTGTGGAGCATCTGCTGGTCTGTCTTCTGGTCTCAGTGGTCACGTTAGAGGTCATAAATGATGATAAACATCTCACTTGAACAGTTCTCCTTTCAGTTATAACAAGAAACTTAAATGTGCTTTACCAGCTAAGAAAATAGATTTTTCTTCATTTATTCATCTGTTTATTCATTCATTACTCTTTTCACAAATAAGCTCCTAATTGTGCTATGCATTTTACTTGATACTGAGGCAGTAACACCGAAGAAAACTGCCAAGGTTTTTGCTGTCATAGAATTTGGAAGAAACAGATGTAAATAAACAATAAGAGCATATCAGGTAATTGTAAGTGTTGAAAATGGTACTGTGATAGTGACCAGGGTCAAGAGGCGAAAAGTGCTTGTTTAAAATAGGTGATCTTTGAAGGCCTGAGAGGGCACCTGGGTGTTTTAAGCTGAGATGAAGAGAGTGATATTCTCTGGCCATTGTTTTAGATATTTAGGCTTTCTTTGGTGTACACTGAGTGTTATTCAGGAGTAACTGGTCTACCGTAGGAGGCCTCATTAGATGAATACTAAAACTGTACTTTTTTTTGGAATAGGGCACTTTAATCTCTTTTATTGCTGCTGTACATTCCAGGTCCTCTCTCGTCCCTGCCATTATTAGATGCAGCATAATTTTTTTTTTTACCCATTTTCATTAAATTGTAGTACCTAACAGTGCTATAGATCTACAAGACATAAAACAAATGAGAAAATAAACATTGCTATTTATGGAAGCATTCTTTCTCTACGATATTAACATTGTACAAGAGCATGTGTGTCTTCTATCTTTTCTCTTTTGTTCTCCCCCTGATCCCATATTTGGGCATTGATTTATTTGTTTACTTTTAAAGGCAGGCACTTTTACATTATTCAGTGGTTTACCAGGATGATTTAGAATCATAACTAGAATTATGCTGAGCTTTTACTTTCCTTATATGATTGATGTCTTCAGAATTCAAGAAATTCCTTATTCAGATGTAGAGGAAGAAGGAACAGTTGCACTTTTAAAAAGTAATCATTTTAGTTCGTACTTAGTTTGAATTGTATCCCCACCTACAACTTTGATATCATAATTGAACTAACACAGAGCAACCTGCAGACAGAGCGTTTTTTTCTAAGAGTGCAAAGCAAAATGTAGCCACATGGTGTCACTAAATCATAACAGTTTTACATGGGGCTAAAGAGCGGTTGAAATTGCTTTTTTTAAATATAAAATCATATTTAAATATAAATTGTTCTGAATACTGTAGTTTGTGAAATAATATGTGAAACTATTTGTACTTTTTTAAGTCTTTCTACTCATGTGGGGCATTAATTATGCCTGAAGTTCATAGAAGTCTATTCAGGTGCTGGCCAGCCCTTGACAGTCATCTGCCAAGAATCACAGATACGTGGGATTCTGTAGTACAGTTATTCAGTTTCATACAATAAAGTTCTTTTTTTTTTAAATCTTCCTTTGGAATTTTGAAATAAATAGGAAAGTAACTCAAAGGAGATAGAGCCATTAAATATTTATAAGGAATCAGGGAGCAGAAGAAAGGAGGAATGAGGAAAAAAGAGAGGGTTTCAGGACCTCAGAGGAGAGACAGGAAGGGAACAGTTTAACATCTATTGAGTATCTCCTGTGGGCCAGGCATAGGTTGTTCCCTTATATGATTCTCACAATAGCTCTGGGAGAGAAATACCACTAACTACCTTAATTTGACAAACAAGAAAACTGAACTTTGGAGAAGATAAGGTCTATCTGACTACAGAGTTAACGTCACAGTCCTGCGTTCCCTCTGCAGGCTGTGTGTGAGGTGAAGAAATATCTCTGCTTTAGAGCAGGGGGAGACGTGGAGCCTGGAGAAGCTCTTGCTGCCTCTTTGGCAGGAGCAGTTTCCAGGAATGAAACAGAGCCCCTCCCAGTGTGGCCATACTCTGCTTGTGCTGGGCAGAGCCACCTGGATGATGAGGATACTGAGGAGGAGGAGGAGAATAAACAACTGGGGAAGTTTTCTCTTTTAAAATGCTTCAAAGGGGTTGTGGCAATCCTTTCTGTAGGTATGGTTTGTCAGTTTGTCAGTAGAGCTTTGAACTTTCCTGCCTCTTAGTTCCCCATTAGATCACTTTAGACTATATTATTACCGAGTGAACTTTATGTTCTTAACTCCTGATTTGTTTTGCTTCACTTGTGTTTAGAAACAAGTTTCTTATATTGGGGAATTTCTCTTCACATGATCCCTTTACATCTTGAATTACTTTTTTTTTTAGTTGAGGAATTTTCTATTTATTATTTTCACCTAGAATTCTCTCAATAGGCCAAAAAAAAAATCTACTGTGTTTTATATTCAGTAAGACCTTTGAGACATGGCTGTTTGTGTTTAAGTTATTCAGTTGAATCCAGGCTTTTTAATTTTATTTTGTTTAAAGGATAATAACATGTTGAGCTGCTTTTGTGTGTAGTGAAGGAATTGGAACATAAGAAAATAGAACAGAGTTGTCCTTTTCCTTTGCATTTTATTTTACAATTTTAGAATATAAATTAGTATCCTTTAATAAATGTGAGATGATGTTATTAACACTAATGACCTGTTATTACTGCCACAAACAGCCATTGTCTGTTTTTCATTCTGGAAGGGCAAGAGCTATATTTGGTGGTGGTAACAGTTGCTTTCCAAGCGATTAGTTCCAGGATTAAGTTCAGATAGTAACTCCCTAGTTGATCATCAAACATCCTTTTTCCCCTTTCTCTTTCTCCGCTACTACCCTGCTACTTACAGACTTATTTATTCATACATTCATTCAACAAACAGATATTTATTGAATACTGGCTATATTGCAGGCACTTAGTTTAGGTGCCAGGCATAAAAGGGTGAACAAGACACAGTTGCTCCTCTCAAGAATTTCATGATATAATAGGAGTGCCAAATTTCAAAACATAGATAAAGTAAAATAAGTGCAATAATGAAGATCTGTGTAGGGTATGCCAGAGCAGAGTTACAGGAGGTCCTGCTGAAGAGAGGATTTGAACTGAATCTTAAGGGACCAAGGGGTTGAGCAGGCAAAATAAGAGAGGAAGGATGCTCTGTATTCTCTTCCCAAAGGCAGAATCTGCAGTGGACGTGGCCAAATCTAAACTCTTCACCCATAGCTCTCCATCATTGGGTCTTTTCTCTAGCTTCATCTTTTGTTCTTATCAAAAATACTCTGGTCTCACCAGTCAAAATCGTCTACTTACCAACTATCTGCCCATACTTCCTACCTATGTCCCTAAGCTCAGAGACTGTATGTGATTGACAGTTCTCTCTTTGTTTTACCCTGTAAAACTGTTTCAGGTATCTGGGGATTGGTTTTAGTTAAAGTTACATGTTTTTTTAAACTTCTTTCAACAAGACTAGATTCCCTGTGAAGAACCATAAATTAGGTTAATTTTCACAAATAATATTCAGAGAATAGTAAAAGTTCCCAAGAAGTGAAGAAAAAAAAAATCCCTCATTTGGGAGCCAGGATTTGAGTCATGTGTCTTTTGCATAGAAAAATAATACATTTTTGTTGGTACTTCATTGTTGGGTACATGCTGCCTGTAAGGAAATTAACATCAGTATATCTGTTTCCTATTCAAGATCTCCTTTCAGAATCTGTTTTGACACTGCACCTCTCCCAACCGTTATTTGGGACTTAAGAAATCCTGAACCAGAAAGCCAGGTACTGAACTATTGGTCATGGGACTGTGGGTCCATCAAGTAGAAAGCAAGGAGTAGAACACAAAGCCATCTGGGGCTCCAGGCTCCTTAATATGAGCCATGGGCCTTCAGCATAGGGAGCAGAGGCAAAGGTGAGCTATGGAACTGGGACCAGGAACCCAGTAATTAGTGGAAATGGTGCTGGAGCTTCCAGGACCACAGAGATCCCAGCTTCTGGAGTGAATAACAAGATTACATCAGTGGAGTAAAGCTTCACTGACTTTGCTTTTTAGAAGACTGAGAGGAAGGAAGGACTACTAGATCTTGGAGGTATAAAACAAATAAACACAAAACTTGGACACAGATTTATTTGTGAATTACATAGTTATTTTCCAATCCTGTTAATTTTGAAAATGGTTTAATCTAAAAAGATACTGGCTAAGTAGTTAATAATTCTCTCAGTGGAGAGTTAGGCCTATGTATATTCAAATTTTACCCCACACTGCGTAGCATTGATTGCTCTGACCTTTCATAATATTTACGTCTTGAATCACCCAATTTAGCCATTAGTTACATAATATATCTTGTATACCTCTCTAATTATTTTGTGGTTCCCAGACCTCACTTTATACTTCTTTGATAGTAGGTGCTCATTAGATATCTTGTTGTATCTCTTTAACCCTCCAACATCCCTGAAGGCAGGTGCCTGGATAATAATCACTTTTTCCTGAAAAAATCCTTTTAACACTGCTGTTATTTCCAATGTTAGAAGGAGATACTAGGAAATAGGAATATTTTATTCTCTCCACAGAAAATATGCTTCAAGAGAACTGTATGTACAAGTCCCATGGTTAATAAAATCATCAGAGCTTTCTCAGCCATCATTATAAATGGTATAAGTTCCCTAGATCAGAGTGCTTTCTGTAGATACAAGGTTAGCTCAGGCGACAGTGGACCAGAAGTAAAACCAGATTGCTTGTTGGCTGCCAGGAATTCTGGGCAGAGTGCCAGACTTGGTTCACCTTTAAAAATTTATCTCCCAGTATGAAAATAGAGGGCTCGATCCCTGCAAGGAATGGTGGTAGCATGAACACTTGGACTTCCTTTGGTCCAAAGTATTTTTATTGATGTGAGGAAAGGTGGAGGAACCGATCGATGTGGACCAGCAGTTTTGACCTCATTTAAGAGTTGCAGTATTTTCTCTAGCAGCGTTACTTCATTATGTTTCAAATTACAATTTCATAAGTTAGTAATTATTCTTCAATATAATGTGGGTCGTATATACACATGAATATATTCTGCCTGATAGGAAGCTGTAGGTTTAATTTCTAATAGTCATAGAAATTCTATGCACATTATGAAGCTATTAGGATGTAACAGCTGTTTTAGTTCATTTCACCCTGCAAAAGAAATGTGATGCAGGCTAAAATGATCAGTAATTATGTATTTTGAAAGCTAAACCTCCAGTTATAGAAAGAGCTAATTTACACATTAGATACTGATAAAACTACAGTAAGCTGTGAGTTTCAAAGTTAGTGTTATCTCCTGCCTAAGACTATAAAAGAGAATCTGTACTAAAAGACATTTTTTTTCTCTTTGAAATCCTCTTTTGCATTGCCTATTGTAATTTTGAAGTTGCAAATCAACAGTAATGAAGAACTGCTTGATATCTTTCTAAAGAAAAAATTAGAAGGAATGTTAGGGGGAGCAGGATTTAGAAGGATTTCACTTTATTTCTGTTGATCAGTGCCTACCATCTGCCTTCCATTTAATGTTGTAGAAGCATGCATGCGTTTCCCAGTTTTGAACAGATGATGTGCATGGTTTGTTGAAATATATGTGTGTTCTGGATGTGTGTGTGTACATATACCTATGGTGCTTAAAATCGCACTTGAAGTGTAAAACAGATAATGAGTCTCCATTTTGGGCTAATTTGCATAATCAGCTTTTGTACACAAAACGGAAGTCTACAGTGACACTGATTTTCTTTTCTACTTTAGAATCAGCACTAACCAGCTGTCAGCAAATATTTTGATTAAACACTTTTCTTTATTGGGGAACTTTGGGGAACATTCTTTGTATAAACACTGTGTTCTTTGATTTCAAGGGGCATATTTTCAGTATGATTCATGGGTGCATCACACCGGTAAGCTGCAATGCACAAAAATATATTTTTCTCTGTAAACTTCCTTTTTACCATTTGATTTCTCCAGGGTAAAAATGGCTCAGAACAGAATATTCCAACTCAGAATATTTGCCTGAAATAAAGGTAGTAAATAAATATATAAGCCTGCCTTAAGTAAATTGAGAAATTTAAAGTGTGGATTCATAAGCTAGACTTTCCCAAGAGATTTTAAAAGAAGATTGAACAGTTCCTTTTATACATTTAAAATATGATGGGGATATAGAAATTGTGTTAATATTTTGACACACATTTGTCTAGTCTTTCCTGTGTGTAAACATACATAAACATGTTATTTATAAAAATGGTTTCATATACTACACATTATTTTGAAACCTTGCACATACGTATATTCATTATGGCTGTTGTTCCATGTCAGTACACAAATATCTGCTTTATCCTTTTTGACAATAGCACAATATTCTAAATATATTGATGTTTACCTAACTAGTCCCCTATTGCGGGACTTTTAGAATGTTTCCGGTTTTATTATTATAGAACAGTCGTATAAATATGTCTTTGCACAGGTATCTGATTCTCTCTTCATATAAGTAGAGTGAAAATGTAAGATCGTATTCAAGTGTGAAACAATGGTAAATGCCAAAGAAAGCGTGTACCGGTTTATTCCCATCTGCAGATTATGATAGTACTTTTCCCCCACATCCTTGTCAACAGTGGGCGTTATCATTATTTCTTAATCTTTTGTCAAACTGGTAAGTAAACCATGGTCTCTCATCTGTTTTATTGGCAAATTTTTGATTATTTGTAAAGTAAAACAACTGTTCATCTGTTTGTTGATAAGCATCCATGTTTTCATAGAAAATGAAATTTGAGTTGACCTGAAAGGATGGGTTGAATTTTGATTGGGTAATTTTAGAGGGCTTTTCCTGTGGGGTCATCTGGGAAACTGATTCTCAACCAGGGGTGGTTTTGCTCCCCAGGAAGACATTTGGCAATGTCTGAAGACATTTGTGGCAGTCACAGTCAAGAGTGCTACTGGCCTCTAGTGGGTAGAAGCCAAGGGTGCTGCTAACCATCCTGCAGTGTACAGGACAGCCCCCTACAACAAACAGTGAATCATCCAGCTGAAAATGTCAGTAGTGCCAACGGTGAGAAACCTTGATTTAAGAGAAGGTTGTAGTAACTCCATATGTGAAGGGGGCTTGAATTAGGATATCTGGTTAAAATGGAGAAAAAGAATAGCTGTGAAAGACATTTCAAAGGAAAAACCAGTCAAACTTGGTAAATGATTGAATAAGGGGGGGTGAAAGAGAGCTTCAAAGTTTAGAACCTAGGAGGCTGGGAAGTGGATGACATTGGTGGAGAGAAGGTGTGAGGGAGCCAGTTTGAGTTAGTTGCAGAATTATTACTTAAGAAATAAATGGTGACATTTTGCTATTTCATCTGCTTCACTTTTCTCTAGTGAGATTTTTATCTTACACTTGGTGCCAGAATTGTTTTGGATTTTGAATTACAACATCTCTAACTAGTACCAAACATTTGGTTGCAAACAATTTCCTCTTTCTGAAATGTTCTTTGATCTCTACTGCTGAAATCTTGTCCCTTCATTTAGTAAGCTAAAAAGCCATTTCCTCCAGGAAATCTTCCTTGATCTTCCCAAATGAAATAAAAGTATTTTTTCTTTGTTTATTCAGCGAATACTCATCATATGTCTGCTACATGACAGGCACCATGCTGGGTACTGGAGCTGCAGTGGAGAGCTTTAAACATACATCCCCTCCCTTTTTGAAGTTTATAGCTTAGTAGGAGAGTCAGATGTTAAACAAAATAATGACAAGTAGAGGAAGAATCATAGGCTATGATAAATACAAAGAAGGAGAAATAAAAGTGAGCATTAGTGCCAAAGCAGAACGCAGTTTCAGTCGGACAAGCCAGGGGAGGTCTTTGAGGGAAGTGATGTTTAAGTAGAGACCTAAGTGATGATTAGAAATTAAGTAGGTAAAGACAAAAGGGGAAAGTATTTGGAGCAGAAACAAATAGGAAAGCACTGAGAAGGGAAAGAGCTTGGCCTGTGTAAGGAAATAAAAAGAAGTCAGTGTGGCTGGAGAACAGTGGTGAGGTAGAGGAGGAGGTGGGTAATTACCAGGTTGTTCAGGACCCCGGGGGGCCACATTAAAGAGGTTGTAGTTTATTGAAAGTGCAGTCCCTGGGAAGGTGCTAAGCAAGCATGTGACATGATCTGATACAAGTTTTTAAAAGACCTTGTCTTTTTTGTGGGGACTGCATTGAGGTGGTGGGAGTAGAAGCAGGGAGATCAGTAGGGAAGTTGAAGAGGGAAATAAAAAGATAGTCAAAGAAATAAGGGATGCCTTAATTTTGTGTGGAAGGAGGAAAGAAAGAGAAGACTAATCCCATTCCAGACTGGAGTGCCAGTGTGATGGCTTCTCTTTTCTTTAGGATGAATGGAACAAAATCCTCAGCTGAGCGTGAGAGGGAAGTTGGAGGTTTGAGTGGCTTGGAGAAAGGTAGGAAATAGGTGTTGCAGACAGTGGGAGAACGTGCTTTTGGGGAAACTGTATCATGCAGGCCAGGATGACTGAGACTGGTCAGCATGATCTGTCAGTAGTGAGGCCATCTGCCTGGTGTGGTTTTCCCTGGTGAAATTCAGTTGCTTAGGTTCAGAGAAATAAGTGGTTGAGGGGTGAGTGGGTGTTGGGCTAGTCCTGTGCATTAGAAGATGGGAGGGGCAAGAAAGTGAAGACTGCAAAGACCCAAAAGAGGAGTGTAGAGAAAACTGCTCCTGGACAGTAATAATAATTGCTCACATCCAGGTACTGTTTTCTGCTTTTTGTTTTTGTCTTATGTTGGCACCACTGCCTTGACCACCACTGCCATTTTAAAATGGATGTGAAAACAGCTTTTTTGACATGACTATTAACTATGAACAAGATGTAGCTATTTTCTGACTCTCGTACAGTTCTTGAAAACAGATCCTAGGGCTTATCTTTAAATATAAAAGTTACGTAAACCTATGTGTGTGCCCAGAATCTAGAAAGAAAGCAAACTAAGAAAAAGCAGTAGGTTTAATTGAAACAGAATATGGCCCAGATGGTGCTTATTGCCATTGCCCACATCCTATCTAGAAGGATGATGCAATGTTTGCAGACTTGTCAGTTGCTTGGTCATTGGAGAGATTATTTTGAACATTGTCATTGAACAGTACTCATTATTTGACTGTTATCCCATTGAGTTCATCGGTTTGTTATTTATGTTGTCATCTTTGAGAAGAAATGACCAATAGATATGACATCTTAGGAACAGACCTTTGGAATGTGTTTTATTGCTGTCATAATGTGTTTTAAAACATACCCTGCAGAATCTGAGTCGGTCTGAAGGTCTCTGAATCACATATTGATCCTTGAAACATTTTGGGTTTGTTTTTTTAAAATACAAATTGTAGATGTCTTATTTTTAAAATGACATTATCTGTGGAGTGTTGGTGATAAGATGGATGCCTTCTGAGTACTAGGTACTTTTACATAAATTGTTTTATGTTCTTAAACAGCTTAAAGAACAAGATTAAGTTCTTAAAACAGCTCTTGAAGATAGGTTTGATTATTATCTTTTTACAGAGCTTTACAGATCTCTGCTTTGCCAGAGATCTCAAAACCAGAAAGATCTAGGATTTTAACACATGTATGTCTAGCTTCAAAGACAGTAATATCATATGTCACTGGGAAAGAACCCATTGATATATCTAAGTAACATCTTCCCTCTTAGATGTAAGGCTTGGCAGATATGTGCTTGGGTGTGTGACATCATTGCTTCTTAGAAGTTTTGTATATAATTCTGTCTTTATCAAGGGATTCTAACAAAGTCCACATAATGATATCATAACCTTGTTTTGATAGACAGATGAAGCCTCATCAGAGACTTTTGGAAGCTTATATACTGTCATAATGCCTGGAAGAAGGAGGAAAGTTGTTGTTTATTAGCTTAGATATGATTTGTAGCATAGGTAATACCCTCAATTTCCCAGACACTTTAAGTATTTCATTTGGTCTTACCTGGGAACTAAGCATTATTGTCCAGCTATTGTATTTAACAAATGAGAAAAGTGAGACTTGGAGAGCGTAATGAACTTACAATTTCACAGCTAGATGGCAACATCTGGGATTGAAGCCCAGGTCTGTTTGACTCTAAAGGTTTTTTAAAACACAGTAATACTGTCCTTTCCATCTCTATCAAGTTGTGGCATTATCTTTGTTTTTTTGTGAATCTTCAAAGATTTTTAAAAAATTGTTTTATTCTGGACTTCAGAATAGCTTTTACTGCAGGATGATCAAAACACACACACACTTCATAGGATAATGTCCATATGCTACATATTTTTTTAATCTTTTAAAAGCACTTAGTTCCCTCAGTAGATCCAGATCCTGGCAGCTGCCAGATATAAATTTGGATGCTTAAATTAATAAGTCAAGATTTCAATTTTGCTGTTATGCTTAGTGAGTGGTGCCAGATTAAAATCATTTCCAAAGGGTGAGATGCGTACTAGGTATCATTTTATTCAGTCTGTTTATACTGTGCTGATGGGATATGCAGGCAGGCAATATTAAAATGTAGAATGTTAGTATGTGCTTCTGGGATATGCTTCTAGTCCCCTGAGAAACTTTTCTAGTTCCTGAAGACAGAAGTATTTCTGTGATGACTGTGGCCTTTTATATATGGGTACCCTTGTTATCTGACTATTTATCATCTCATACCATGTGGGCACAAAGGTTGCTGAGGGAAACAGAAGTCGTCATAATATAAAAATGTTCACTGTTGAACTGTCCACATGTAAAATTTGTTCCCACTCAAACATTCATCCCTGATGAATACTATTCATGCCCATCCTTTTAGTTATAATGTTTCACTGATTGTTGGAAAGATATAAAATCATCGTACTTGATTGCAAAGTCAAATGGCAGATTTTGCAAAAATACAGGAGATAAAAATTTAATAAAACCAAAAAGAGTGATGTTGAAGAACTGCTGCCAGACTTGCACACAGAGCCATTGGCAATGAAATTCTGGCAGCGTTGACCAGTGAACAACTGAAGAAGAGAAAATCCACCAAAATAATGACATGTTAGGCATTTCAAGAGAAGGATCTGACTATTAAAAATTAAGGGAAATTTCATGATATTCAGGTATTTTTGGAAGAATCTCTTTCACTATAATTATGCCAGGGAAGTTAGAAAATGTTTGAAAAACTGTATCAAAAGATATGTAACAATTGTTTACTACTGCTGTCACCACTACTGCTACTACTTTGGTTTGTATGTAGTTGCACTTATTATTCAAATTTTGTTACATAGAAGATAAAATACACTTATATTTGATCTCTTAATTTTTTAACTTAATGAAAACCCTTTTTCCCACATTCAGTGTGAAATTTTGATCTCTATTTTAAGTGAATTGATTTAAAAAGTCCTTTTTAGATAACTGTTGTCCTTGAATAATGAGGACATCCTGTAATGCTTATATATGTGTTTCATGTATCTATATGCCATTCCTCTCCGCTTATGCTGGTAATGAACAGCAGCAACAAAAACTGGTGTGGTGAGTTAGACGTAGGGGTGTCATCCTTAGTAAAATTGTCTTTTGACCAGTAATGCAAAGAAACAGAACTTTGATAAGCAATAGTCTCTTTTAAAAGAATGGCTAACCAGCAGATTATACTTCTGTCTTGGAGAAAGGACTTCACATCACTCATTAAATCAAATCAATTACATAAGTAAAGATTCCCAGTTTGGGGTGGTTGAGGGGAATGCAGTAGTATTGTTTTTGAAGTCTTTGTTCCTATTTAGTAGCACTGCCCATAGCTTTAATGTTACTCAGACTTCAAGATGAATATATTTTGGAGGCTCCTAATCCTTTTGAAAAGAAAAACATATTTGTAACTTTACCAGCCTTAATTTGGCCCACTGACAGACTTGGCAGGCCCAGCTGCAGCAGCAAGAGTGGAGTCTAATGTGCCCTGCTGGCTGCTTTCACTAAAGTCAAGGTTCTGGATGCCCATTATTTCTGGAGATGTTCATTTTTGGATTTTTTTTTTTAAAGTCTTGAAGTCTGTGGAATACCCCAGGGTAGTGTCAGTGTGAGAGAGAATTCAGTATTGTCTTGGTTTTGAAATATATGTAAAGAAGGTGTATCAATTGAAATTACAATGCATAGTTGATTTTCTAGTAACTTCCAACAACATGTAAGCCCTGTTCTTAGCAAAATCAGAAGATTTTTTTTTTTTGAGACCTGCAAAGTAATGTATTTATCTTAAAGCTATTCTCCAAATAGAGCTCATTCATTAGGATCCCCATTTACATTCATGCTTCCCTTGAACTTAGGCCAGAATATTTATCTGTGCAATTTAAGTAGCAACACGTTAGTTAAGTGCTTGATTTAAAGTAGCTGGCATTTCATTTATTTTTCTTTTATTGGAAAAGTTCGTCCCTTTGAGAGGGGTTGAATTAGTCATTGTGTGGTTTAGATAAGTTCCTTGGCCTGGGGAAAAAACATTGCAGGATTTGTGGAGTTGTCTATAGTACCTGTGTGAGAGACATGTCATGAATCTCTTAATAGTTGTGGGATTGCTTTTCACTGAAAAGTCTGACACGTGGGACTGGCTCCTTCTCCTCTTTATGGCAAATCATGTAGCTCATATATCATGCTAACCATAAATCTTAATTCATATTTGTCCAAGGATTTTACTCTGAGATTCACCTTCTTAGAGCTGAAAAGGTTCAATGCCATATGGTTTCTTTTTATTAGTATGATTAAGAATGTATTTTCATCAAGCTGTACCATCTGTTATAAGAAGAAAACAGGTAGATACAGTGATGTATTTTCTTCAGTTTTTTTTAACCTCCATCCAATTAACTTATAAGTATAAAGCTCTTAGATTGGATTATTTAGACAATTTTTAAATGTATGTATTGGAGCACTCGCTCTTTCAGGGCAGAGCTTGGCCATCTTTTTGTCCCACGTACACCTTGTATTGTGTCACATATATAGTAGTTTCAGGAAGCGTGTTGAAATGAAGTTATCTGTAACTGCAATGTGTTATGTAATATTATAAAATTACAGAAGTATATCATCTGTTTGGAATTACATTTAGCAGACTGAATAATTGATGGTTTCCCATTCCTAGTCCAGTGTCTGGCCCAGAGTTGGCATTCAGTGACTGTTTCTTGACTTAGCTCATTAATTAATTGATTGATTCTTGGGATAATTTAATCTGATGACTAAAGAAGATTTACAAACAGTCATGTAACCTTTATTATAATAATGTATTTTAATTATCCTGAAAGAACAGAATTTGAAAAAAGTTTCCGTTGTTGTAAGTTTACAGTATTTATAAGGGTATGAAATATTATTAAGAACATAATTTGTTTTTAATTTACTATTTAACCTCCTATTGAGTTTTGCTTTTTTTGTTATTCCTTCCATTGAAGCTCATAGGTAATATTCTTCTTGCCTAGATCTGTGTTTTTAAGTGAGCCTTTAAGGGTCTAGTTTATATATGTGTAGCCCAGGGGTCATTTGGAGTCTTCCGGTCCATGCAGTCCAGGTAAGAGTACCTCAGATCTCCCAATTCCATGGTTTTGGAAGTTCAAAACTTCTCCCAGGCTATCTGAGAAATCCCAGTCCCAGGACTTAATTCTTCATAGCTCTTCTGGCCTCTGATCTCTTTTCTCTTTAAATGCCAAAGTTGTGTTGTATCATGTTGTCCCAGATACGAAACTCAAGACACCGTCTGATTCCTCCAATAAAGTCCTCTCCAACAGAAGTATTAGAGACTGATGTAGACTTTTCTGAGGCTCTCACTGGGAGAGAGAAGGAAAGGTTTAACATTATCCATCCATTATTAATGCCTTTAAAAATCTGTATTAGATATTATTTTTCATTTATTCATTGAAAAATATTTAATGAGTCAGGCACTGTGCTGGGTGCTGGGTAGTCACAGATGAGTAAGAAATAGGCAGGTTCCCATTTTCGTGGGGTGTATAGACCAGTAGGGGTGCCAGGTAATTAAGTAGGCACACAAATTGTTGTAAAATTCTAATGTGATAAGTGCTATAAAGAAGGTATAAGTATTGGAGAATATTTAATAGAGAGCTTTGACCTTTTTCAGGGATGGGAGCTGGTGAAGATTAAGAGGAATTATCTGGCCAGGGAGGGTGTGGCAGTGGAGGAGGGAGAAGCACAAGCAGGTTCCTGGCCTTCCCTGCAGTGCTGCTGTCTGTATTTTCCTCTTGGACAATTCCAACTCTAAGAGCCCAGGCTTGTTGGCTACCTTCTTCTCCAGAATTTCCCCTTAGAACTTCCAAATTCTTCTCCCTCTGTTAGGCAGAGCAGTTCTGCTAATCTCCAGGTCCTATCCAAAACTTAATCAATATTTATAAAATATTCCATGTTCCTACTAAGATTTCACCCCTAGATCAAGGGAACTATTCTGAGCCGCATATTGGCAACATCATTCATTCATTCAACAACTATTTGTTGGACTCTTGTTTTATGCAATTTGCCTTCTAGGAGCTGGGAATATACTCCTCAAGGAATGTATGGTCCAGTTAGGGGAGCACTCAGTTAAACTCCTTACAAGACAGTTGGGTTTATGAAAAGCAAAAATACTCTTTTGTGACATATGAAACAGTTACATATGTATGAAATATCCAAAAAAGTGACTTTGAACCTGAAGTAGAAGTTTAAAAGTTGAAAGTTGCATATGATTTAATTTTCTATTTTATCAAATTACCAAATTAAATACTATGTAAATCTTTTAAAATTTATGCGTCAACAGAATTGTTTTAAAGCAGACTTTGTTGTTGTAGTTCTATCATTTCTGCCCAAATGAATTCTAAAGGAAATAATGTCAGATATGTGGGTTTTTGGCATAATTGGAGGAGTTTTTTACATTTTTGTGTTCTCTGTGTATTTGTTAGTAAAGCCTCATTTTGTTTAGTATAATATATTTTTAAAGACAAGTAGGCTGTATTGAAATCATTAATTTTCTGTGATCAAAAGATACACTTCCTTGGATAGGATATAGCTCAAGTGTTAGAGTGCATGCTTAGCATGCATGAGGTCCTGGGTTCAATCCCCAGTACCTCCATCAAAAAACTAACTAAATAAATAAATAAACCTAAATACCTCCTCTCTGGAAAAAAAAAAAGTACACTTCCTTGATAAGACTAATGGGCTTTTCTTGAGGGATTATTTGGTATGAGGGGTGGGGAGGGGTAAGCCTCTTAAGCAGAAGAATTGACACTAAGAAGACTAAACCAGTAAAGAGTATATTTTGTTGAATGTCTTCCATATGCCTAGTATTAGAAATAGTCTAGAAATCCACTGAACTTAGAACGCTCTCTTCCCCGTAGCTTAGTAGTCAGTCTTAGGTCTTTTAAGTTGTGTCATTTAGCTGGATTACTAATGGGAAGTCTTGCTATTATCTCTGTTTTTTTTCAACTGTTGAAGGATTATTATCTGCTAGTACATATACCACGCAGTATTTGCATTGTCTAGAACCTTTGTAAAAGTTTTTTTGCCCTTGATCTTCTAGAGAGGCCACGTGTCCCACCTGTTACCTAATATTAGGAACTGAAGTATAACGTCTATCCAGTTTTTTTCTTTTCCAACACTCAAAATTCTCAACCTTAAAGATGCTAGAATTCAGTTGAAGCTTCCAGAGGTGACAGCTTTTTTCTTGGATCTGTTTCAGTGACCAGCCTGCCCCCTCCAGATGTATTTGATATTGGATGAAAATTATAGTCCCCTCATCACTGTCTTGGAGTTAACTAGACTTTCAGATTGACAGACCATGATATGGTGATCCTGTTTGTCTTTTAACCCTTCATTTTCATCACACTTAGTGGATGGTGGCTTTTTCTAATGTATCGATAGTATGCTCATCTTAGTGGCTGGAATCTAGGACATTGGCTATATTTATCAGTGAGTGAGGTTGGTGGATAGTAAATAATCATGCAGCCATAATGTCTTCTTTCATTTCCTTTATCTTTGGACTCGGGCTGGCCTTGCCATCTTGTTCTCCCTCTTGAGGATTTCCTGCCTCCATGGGTAGTTCTGCTATCATGTTCTCTTTCTAGGCCTCTTTCTGGTCCTCCTTCCATATTATAAGTTACATCACATCACTTCATGTAACCCAGGCACTCACCTCATGATCATCACATTGTCATTCTCTCTTGTTCTCCCTGTACGTGAGCCTGAGTGTGCTGGACACTGCTTTAGGTTTCTGTACTTGTGGTTGGTCTGAAGATGGGAAAATCTCAAGATGTAGAACTGAATTTAAGGAAAGATAGAGGCCCTTCATTACTTCTTGATCCTAAGCCAAATACTCTAGTCCAGCATTAGTAGGTTTGTGGTGCTTGGGTGCTAAACTAATGATAGAATAATACTTTTGATTTTCATTCATTTTTTATTTCTTCTTTTTTAAAATGTAAATGTATTTGGAGAGAATGGTAAATGGCAGAGCAGGAGTTCGTATGTCTTCAGTCACACCACTATCAAAACTCCTAGTTTCTACGTTTTGAGTGTTTTTAGAATCTGTTCTCCTTCTCCCTACTCCCTGAATCCTGCCTTCAACATCTCTAGCTTAGACCTTGCTTATTCTCTTGGCCTTTTGCTAGTCCATTCTTTAAGCTGCTGTAAGTCATCTTTCTAAAATGCAAACTCATTATGTTATTCCTCAGCATAAAACCTTTTAGTGGTTTCTCTGTCTACCACAAAATGAAACCCAAGATCCTTTGCACAAAGTCAGTATAGTACAATGGTTAGAGTCAGTCTGCCTGGCTTTAAATTTGCCTTCCATTTATTAGCTGAGTGACTTTGGCTGAGTCATTTAACCTCTCTGTTCTCAGATTACACACCTCTATTATGGCGATAACAATAGTGGCACCTTTGTAGAAGAAGGATTGCTATGATGAATTAAATTGCTTAGAAACAGTATAAATGAATGCCTGGCATATAATAAATGTTTAGTAAGTGTTAGACTTCTGCCTGTTTTTCTAGTCTCACTTCCTGTTGAAACCATAAGCCAACTAAAACCAAACTACTTAGATTCCAAATGTATACTATATTACTTCATTATTCTGTTTCTTTAAACATAATATATCCTTTCCCTGGAATGAACTTCATCCCATGTGATGGATGCCTAAGCATTGCCTTCCCTATGAAGATTTCCCAGACTACTTTGAACAGCCTGAGTATTGTAGGCATTAAGGATTCAGCAAAGTACAGATTGTGCAAAAATGCCTGTCTTAATAGAGATTATGTTCTAATGGGAAGAGGCAGACAATAAACAAATAAATGAGTAAAACAGGGAAGAGGGACTAAGGTATTTATGGGATGGGATTTGTAACTTCAAACAGGCAAAGCCTCTTTATAAAGGTGACATCTGCGGAATGACCTAAAGAAAATTAGGGAACAAGCCATTGTGGTCAAAGAGTGTTCCAGGCTGCCAGAATTGCAGCTGGCCCTGATGCGGGAACATACCTGGTGTCTCCACAAATGGGAAAGAGGCCACTTGAGCTAGAGCAGAAGGGAAAGTAGTATGAGACAGTGTCTGAGAGGAAATGGGCCCAGACTGTGTGGGGCTTGGTTGATGAGATGGGGTGCCAGTGGTGGGTACTGAGCAGAGGAATCATGTGATCTGATCCATCTAACTGTGGGTGGGGGATAGGCTGCAGAGGGGCAAGGATAGCAAGAATAATTAAGGCAAAAGATGGTGGCAGTGGCTTGGATGAGGGTAGAAGCAGTGAAGGTAGGGAAAAATGCTTGGGGGTCTGATATATTTTGAAGGTAAAGCTTGTGGCATTGGCTGATAGGTTTGATGTGGGCTAAGAAAGAAAGGATCAAGGGTGACCCCCAAGGTCTTTTACCTGAACAACTGAAAGGATGGAATTGCAGTAAGTGAGATAAAGGACTATGAAGAGTATGTTTCAGAGTAGCTCAGTTTGAACGTTTAAGATATGAGATGCCTTTTAGATGTCCAGGTGAAAATGTTGAATAGGCAGTTGAATATGTACCTGAAGTCTAAGGGAGAAGTCTGGGTCGGATATATAAATTTAGGAGTTACCAGCATACAATGCTTCTTAAAGCTGAAACCGGATGAGATCACCAGTGTTAAGAGGTTGAGGTTAGAAGAAGGACCCAGCACCCAGCACCCAGCACCCAAGACCAAGAAAGAAATGCTGGTGAGGTGGGAGCAGAGTCAGGGAAAGATAGTGTTTTGCAAGCCAAGAAACGGAGTGACCCACTGTGTTGTGCTGCTGAGAGATCACGTTAGATGAGACCTGATGATGGACGACTGGATTTGGCAACATGGAGTTTGTAAATGCCCTTGTGAAGTTTTAGATGTGTGGTGGGAAGAAAGCCTGATTGGAGTAAGTTCAAAAGAGAAGAGAAGAATTGGGAACAGGATGTATAAACAACATTTGAGAAGTTTAACTGTGAAAGAAATAGGGCTGTGTTTCCGTACTTTCTGGAGGCTTAGCTCCATAGTCACTTCTGATATCAGCTGTCTGGGAAAAGTTACTTTTGCCAAAACCTACTTATTACCCTAAGATTTTTTTCCCCCTCTCCTGACAGCTGTCATTTTGGGTTTCTTTCATCCTTTACTTTGACAGTGCCTAAGTTAGGACCTATTAAAATCTTGCTTTCTTTCTGATGCTCAAATAGGATGCAGAAATACTGAGCCAGCCTCTGTTTGGGACCAAAGATACTATCCTCCACAGCAGGTTAATAAGAGGGTCAGTTTGGAGACACGACATTTCCTAGGACTTGAGGCAGCGCCATGTGCACAAAGAAGATTAGCTCACATTTTCAAGTGCTTCTCTGTGCCATCACAGTCTGGGTGTTTTACATCATTATCCATTTAACCATAATAGCTACTTGAGGTGACAGAGCTTCATAAAATCTTACAGGTAAATAACTGGGATTTGTGACAACCCTCTTTGCATTGTGTTTTATCTTACCAACTTTGATAGCTCATTGGAATACCCAGGGATGTTTTATGAATGACTGTGAAGTGCCAGGCACATTTATGGCACGAAGCATTAAAAGGAGTCACTTTGTGGGTTACTTCTAAAAAATATTATGAACTTCTGATTAAAAAGATAACTTTCTCTCTTTTTTTAACTGAGAGGCTAGATTTTTGGAAAAACAGCCCAATCCAATGAAAATCTTCCAAAAGATCTTAAATCCTTAGAATTTACAGGTCCCTTTTACCCATGGGTTCTGTTGTCCTTTTCTGCAGTTATTGATTTTTCCTGGTGCCATTTCTATAATGTCTGCCTGGCCATATCCATTCCTTATGGATTTATTGCTCATCTTTTTACCCTGATCTCTTTAGAGGAATACTATATCAAACTTTTATCCCTTTCAGCAGGTTACAACAATTTAAAGGTAGATTGTGCTCCTGGCCTAAACATGTTGGCAATGACCCTTAACAGTATTTGAATTATGGTGTAGTTTTCAGGTAGACATCTTAGTGTACCGTTTTCTTTTTATGTATGGACCTTGCTTCTTTACTCATTTACATATCTCTAGGGAAAGATAAACCCCAGAATGGGGCAAAAAAGAAATTTGGCTTTGAAACTGCACTATTCTTTTTTTTAAAGTGTCATCTCAGAATGCATTATTTAAAATTTTTGAACTTTGTAGGCATATTTTCATTTTAAAAGAAAAAGGAAGATGACTTTAAAAAAAATGTGTTGGAAAAACCTGAGAAGAATGCTCTAAAAAAAAGGACTATAGTCTGACAAGAGAAAAGGAAGAAATGATTACTGATGATTTCAATTTCCAGTAAATTACAAAGCATACGTAATAGGCTTCGAAGAGAGATGATTCCTAAGGCATACTTCATGCTGCCTTCACAGATAAGTGTGTAAATTAAAGGGAAATGAATTGTTTCAGCCTGGAAAATCTATACCATTTTTGTGGAGTGAAAATGAGTGAAATTGAAATAATTCTGTAACTCCTTACTAAAAATAAAACATAAATGTTTTCTATGTGTTTCTAGAGGCCACTATGCTTGTGGATTTGTTGCAAAGAAACAATACTGAATCAGAGGTAACTAAATAATTATCAAAAAATAGGAATATAACAGTATTTTATATAATTTATACTGCAAAATTTGAAAATTTGAAATACTACTTTGTGGCTGAGAAGAATTCTTCTAAACTTCTTAGAACTTAGCACATTTTTCACAATGGAAAAAAACTTCATTCATGTATTCATTTAACAAATATTTATTGAAAGTCTATGATGTACCACATAATAGTAATAAAACAGAAAAAGTCCCTGATATTAAGGAGCTCATATTCTGAAGGTGACTGACAATAAACAATCACATAGATAATTGTATCATTTTACTTGTCACAACATAAGGGCAGTGAAGGAAAAGAGGTCCTCCCCGAGGAAATGATGTTTAAGTTTAGACCTGAGGAATGATAACAAAAAGGTAACCAGGAATAGGGAGAGGGAAAAGGCTTCAAAGAACTGAGAAAGGCAGAGTCAGGCAGTGCAGGTAGAGCAGTGGACAAGGGGAAGGAGCACAGGGGTGAAGCTGGGGTAGGGAGCTCGGAATAGGTTACACAGGGCCTTGTAGGTCATGTGGATTTTGAACTTCATTCGAGAACAAGGAGATGCTCTGAAAGAATTTTTACTGGGTTTGCATTTTCAGAAGATCACCCTGGGCAAAGGACTTGAACAGACATGTTTCCAAAGAATGTATACAAATGGCCAGTAAAAGATACTCAGCATCATTAGGGAAATGTGAATCAAAACCACAACGAGATAACATTTCACGCCCAATAGGATAGCTGTTTTCAAAAGCAAACAAACAAACAGAAAAAAGGAAAATAGCAATTATTGTCAAGGATGTGTAGAAATTGGAACCCTTGTGCGTTGCTGGTGGGAATGTAAAATGGTGCAAGTGCCATGGAAATAGTTTGGCAGTTCCTTAAAAAGTTAAACACATAGAAATTTTTATTTAAAAACTTTGGTTTAAAAATATGTACAAAAATTTAAACAAACAATAAAATGTTAAACTCTGTAATCCAGCAATTCTACTTCTAAGTATATACTCAAAATAGCAGAGACTCAGACACCTGTGAACAATGGTGCTGTGAACGTTAGTGTACAGTAGGTAAGAGGTGAAAACAACTCAAGTATCTGTCAACAGATGAATGGATAAATGAAATATAGTCTGTTCATACAATGGAATACTGTTACACCTTAAAAAGTAATGAAGTTGAGATACATGTTACTGTTTTTAAAGTTCATCCATGTTGTATTTTGAGTGAAATAAGTCAAACACAGAAGGAAAATATTGTATTATTCCACTTAGAGTGAAGTACTTGGAATAGGCAAATTCATAGAGACAGAAAGTAGAGCTTAGGAGGGCCTCAATGTGGTTGTGCATGGGGGAGTTATTGTTTAATGAGTATAGATTTTCTCTTTGTGATAATGGGAAAGGTTCTGGAAGTAGGTAGCAGTGATGATTGTATAATCTAGTGAATATACTTAATGCCACTGAATTATATACTTAAAAATGGTCAAAATGGTAAAAACAAAACATAGTGTATTTTTTAAAAGATTACTATGTATCTCAGTTAAGAATGCATTTTAGTGCGAATCACAGGAAGCCCTACTAACCATAGCTTAAATAATCAGGGTGCTTACTCTTCTTGTATAGTACATCTGGAGGTTGGCAGTCTGGTGTACAATACATTAATGCCTCTGGAGCCAAGCTATTTCTTCCTTTCCATACTGATATTCTTCATATGTTGGCATTGCCCTCATGCTTATCTCCAAATGATGTCTCCAAATCTCAGACACCAGATGTCTGTTCAACCTTCAGGCCCTTGTCAGTATTGCAGGCAGGAAGGAGCAGCACCCGTATCACCTGTGTCAGGAAAACTCTTTGGCTAGAACTTTGTGTCACTTTGCATTTCTTTTTCTTATGTACCATGTCTAATCCATCAGTAAATCCTGTTGGTCCTGTCTTCAAAATATATCCCTGTGAATTGGAATCACTCTTCACTCAACCTGCTGCATCTGCCCTGATCCAAACTACCACCGTCTCCTAGATTATTATAGTGGCCTAATCCCTCATCTCCCTGCTTCCACTCTTGTGCTCCTATACTCTATTCTTAGCCCCTAGAGAGCTCTTTTTTTTTAAATTATTAAGACATAAATCACATATCTCTAAATTCACCCTTTTAAAAAGTGTACAATTCAGTGATTTTTAGTCTATTAATAAGGTTGTGCAACCATCACTATTATCTAATAAGCCCAGAGAAGTGTACCTTTTTAAACATAAGTCAAAATCTTCTCAGAACCTTCCAGTAAATCCTCATCTCATTCAGAGTAAAACCCAAAGTTCCTGAGAGGTCTGCAAGGCTCTATGGGATCTGGCTCCCCCCACATCCCAGATCCCACCTCCTGCAACTCTCTCCCCTTGTCACTCTGCCTCTCCCACACTGGCCTTCTTGCTGGCCCACACCAGACGAGGTCCTACTTCAGGACTTGTGCACTTGCTGTTCCCTGTACCTGGAATGCTCCCTTCTTCACCTCCTTCCAGTTTTTCCCAAAACGTTAACCCTTTCAGTAGGCCCCTTTTTTGACCATTCTGTTTAAAATTGCAGCCCACCTCTTTGTCCTCACACAGACACACTGACACACTCACTGACACACATTTACCACACTCCTTATATCCCTTTCCCACAATTTTAAATTCAGTCTTCGGCTCCTTCTAATATACTGTATTATTTACTAACTTATTTTGTTTATTGTCTGACTCTTTCTACTAGATTATCAGCTCCTTGAGGACAGGGTTGTTTTTACTGTTTGATCCCAGTACCTTGAGCAGTTGTAGTACGTATTTATTGAATGACTGAACTGTGTTACGTGGCACTCCAAACTGCAAAATAGGCTAGCCTCTAGATTATGAGAAACGAGAAGGGGGTTGGGAATGGGCGTTGACTGAGCCCATTTAAAGTTGCAAGAGCTATTTTGGTGGTATATTATTCACCTGACAGATATTTATTACTAATGCTAAGTAGTGGAGTTACAATGGCAAATAAGACATTTGTGGTTCCTACTGTGATGGAGTTTACATTCTAGAAGTGTGGTGTATGTAATAGGTAAATAAATAAGCTAGATAATGTTAAAAAGCAATGGTTGCTGTGAAGAATATAAGACAAGGTGACGGAAAATGGAGGTGAGTTATGAGGAGACACTGCTTTATATTCTATAGTTAGAGAAGATCTTTTTAGAAGGGGACATTTGAGCTGAAACCTGAAGGACAAGGAGGAGCCAGCCAGGTGGATGTCTGCAAGAAGAGCCTTCCAAGCTTGGGAATAAGACAGTGAAAGAAGGACAGTACAGATGAAGCATGGTGAGTGAGAGGAGTGGCAGGAGATAAAATTCGGCAGGCTAGATCACACAGGTGATGTGAGGTGAGGGGAAGCATTTAGATTTCTATTTTAAGTCAGTTGGAAGTCATTAGAAAGT
Organism: Camelus ferus; assembly: GCF_009834535.1. Classification (NCBI taxonomy): domain Eukaryota; kingdom Metazoa; phylum Chordata; class Mammalia; order Artiodactyla; family Camelidae; genus Camelus; species Camelus ferus. Next base: position 25,791,290 of record NC_045715.1, on the reverse strand, counting down.
TTAACCAGGGAAATAGCATGATCTGATTCATATTTTAAATGGGAAGTTGTAGTGGAATAGGTTCACATACTCATTTGCTTTCAGTGGTCAGGTAGTATAAAAATATGCAGCAGACCCACGTAAACAAAATAATACTGAAACTACACTGATAAAATGGCAACTTTCCTTTGACCTAAGTGTTCGTAGACAGTGAAGAGGTGGCTGGCAGAGAAACCAGAGGGCAGAGGTGTAGCGTCTCCTGAGGCCCACCTAGTGTAGACTAAGTGGAATTATATACCCAGTGTTGCCAGATCTTTTACTTTTCCAGGAGAGGCCAGGAATCTAAATTGTTTTGTTAAACTTTTCAATTTATAAATGTCACCATGAATCCAAATAGTTTATGAAAATACTGTGGGCTAAATGAAACAGCCGTACAGGTAGGATAGGGTCCCATAGATAACACTTGGCAACCTCTAGATAAGGATGATGACGGTGGAGATGCGGAGAAGCAGAAGGGACTGAGACATTCTTGGAAGGTAGTATTAACAACAGACGCGATGACAGAGTGGATGTGCAAGATGCAGGCGGGAGGGCAGAAGAGGGAGGCCTCATTCTTGGCCCTGAATTTCCAGCATGAACAGCTGGGTGAATGGCGGTCAGTTTACTGAGGTGGGGAAATCTGGGGAAAGGCAGCTTGTGCGTGCAGTAAGACTGAGCATTTAGTATTGAGTCTTTTCAGGTTTGAATTGCCCGTGAATTATCCAAATGGAGGTTTCCAGAGAGAGTTGAATATATGGGACTGGCGCATGGAAAACAGATCCTGATTGAGGATAAATTGGGAGCTACTGACTTACAGTTGAGTTGAAGCTATGGGAGTAGATGAGCTCAACTCAGGTGAAGGGTTGAGAGAGTAGAGAAGAGGGTGTATGTCCAGCATTTGAGTCATAACTGTTCCCTTGATAACCGTCTCTGCTCTCCCTCACTGTGCACTCTCGCTCTCTATAAACTTATAGGTTAAACAAATAGTTAAATTTGTATTTCCTACTTGAGGCAATAAATACTAGGAACAGAGGGAGAAAACTGGGCTTTGACTAATTCCAAATAGAGGTTTCAGGGTGGGGGTCAATCCCAGAATGAAAATTTTATAGCTGGCCTTAATGTCCGTGTTTCACTTAAAAAATTCTCTGCTGTTTGAATTCTGCCCTCCTTCCTTTGCTTCCTCCCACCTTCCTCAAATATTTGAGCACCTACAGTATGCAAGGCATTGTATAAGCATAGGTAATACAATACTAAAAACAAGGAAACAAAAAACCTGTGAAACTTTTTATCTATTTTCAGTAATAATATATGTTCAAACATTCTGTTATTCTGACATCCATTTTGTGACTTTTTTCATTCTTTTTATATGGGAGGAGGGAAGTGTGGAGGTCTGAAAATAAAAATAAAATTAAATATGAATAATACACATTTCACTTTAGGAGTCTTTCACCTGAGACTACCAGAAACATTGTCATTAAGTTCCTATTTACTATTTCACCTTTGTCCAACATTAAGACAGCTGTTGTGTTTTCTTGACTTACTGTCTTTCTGATCAAGCTGTGAATGTATGTGAAGGGAAGAAAAGACCTGCTCAATTCAGACCAAGTGAGGGTGATGCTGGTGCAGAGAGTGTCACCATTCTAGCATTTAGCATCATAGAACACAGCAGGAGATACATCACAGCTCTGCTTTGCTTTGGAGTTAAATTCAGAGTAGTGATTTTTTTTTTTTTAATTTGTAGTTAAACCTTTAGGTATCTTAACACTTGCTTCCAGTGAGGCACCACCAAAGCTCTCTTGCTAGTTGGCCCAAGTCTTTAGTGTCCAGAGATAGCAGTGTTTTCTTGAGATAGCCTTTTTATTTTATAAATCTTTATAAAGTTGGCCCTTTGGGTTGACCTTCAGGTATAAGACATACTACTTTTGTTTTAGTGCTTTTAAAAAGAACAAAAGCAAATCTGAACAGAGCCTGGCTTTTTCTTTTAGTTAGAATTTTTGTATTCTGCTTTATACCCTATGAATGCCTGGAGGCATCTTAAGATAGACATGATTTTATTAAATCTTAAATAAAAAATAAATGCTTTTATAGGTTTGGGATTTGCAAGTGTGTAACATGCTGTAAGTCAGTTGAATCGTTGTAATACAATAAGGTTTATTGTAATACAAACCAATTTATCAAAAAATATGGCTCCTGGATACTAGCCTAATCCATTAAATGGGCCCCCACTGTGGAGCATTTCATAGTAATTTATTATACCTCCACTATGTGTATTATTACTTAGAACTTACTAAATGCCAGAAATTTCTTAGGCACTGAACAAAGTCAGAAAATTGAATTTGACCCAAGCCAGAAGGTTTTTGACACACTGGCACAGGGGAGGTAGTGAAAGAAAATCCTGGTTCTCTGTGTGCCTCCTCTCTTGGTGTCTGCGCCCCTACTATACTGTTGACTTCTAAGGGATTTGAGACCCATTTTAAAATTTGGAGCACATGTAGCAATGTACGTGGTCCATGTGTCCTATTCATTATAGGTATTAATAAGGAAACCTGACTTTTCGGAGGAAAGCACCGATAGCTTCAACATCCCTGTCGTTTAGTCTATGAGAAACTTTTAAGACTGGCAGTCCAACTGCCAAGAGGTTTCTAGAAATGTTTATTTCCCTGAGCTTGTGAACTCTAATACAGCACAAAATTTTTCTTTAGTTGCACCTCTGTAAGTGTAATTCCATACAGAGTCTAAAACAGATTTGTGTTTCTAAATATCTTATTTTTAATACCTGCAGTCAAGTCTCATTTATCTCTTATAATCGGTCTGCTTTCCATTTTATTTGTGGTGAATTTTTATACCCACACTGAATTGATCTAGCCACCAGGTGTGCTCCCATCACTTGGCTTGTACCCAGGGAATGCAAGTCATTTTTTATATTATCCTGAGAAAAATATAATCAAATAAATCTCTTTAAAAAATTAACAGATATTTCAAAGCCAACTAGAAGTGATTTGCAGATTGTTTTTGATCATCTGTGCTTCTGCCTTTGGTTAACATAAATAATCAAAGTTGGCTGTGGCACAATATAATTCTTGAATGGAACAGTGGTCATCTGGTTATAAATACTTTCAAGACCAGCCATGTGTCCTAAAGGAATTCAGGCAGCAGAGTCTCAGATTCTTTACTTAACTTCTACCCATCTTGGAAATTAATGTTAGCCCTGAGTTCGTTTGGTTAGAGGAATAAATACATTAAATAAGGCTGATGCTGGTAATATTCAGTTGAATTAGGATATAAATATTAGTTAAAATAATGTTAGTTGTTGACATTAATAGTCAGTATTAGTTAAATATGGTACAAGTGATTAAAGAGAGTTGGTAAACAAAAGGCTGTAGATTCAGTGAATTTAGATTAAAAAACTGATGTAGATATCAGAATTTCTCCTACTTACATATAAGAAATGTTAAAAGAATATTACGTAGATAACACCTGTCACTCCTAAATGTACTTGGATTTCAGAGTTAAAATCACAGTGAATACTTTATCATTTCTCCCACTCCTCCCACTCCCATTTGCTTTTTTACTGTTAGCGTTGACAATACATGTGTTCCTCAGAAAGCCCTTAATTTCCCCAAAGTGAGTTGTAATTTTCTCATCTTTTGGGTTTAATATTATGGACTCAGCCATTGCTTTTTATCTTAAGAAACTAATGAATTCCTAGGCATCAAGTATGTAAAAATAGATTCATACTGGGTGACTTTTCCTGCCAAATTGGTTCCTCAGTGTTATGAAATTACAAAGAGTGGTTATAGGATCACATATGCAGTTCTGATATTTAATTTTATCCATATCTGTGTCAGTAGGGGTACAGATTAAGCTATTGTGTCAGAGAGACACAATGTCTTTGATAAAAATAGGTTATTTTTCTCTCCCTTAACAGTTGAGGGCTGATAAGCAGGTTTTCCCTCATGACCTCATGGAACTCACGCTTGCAAAGTGGCTCTGCCAGCCTTTAGATGTGACTTCCATGGTTCCTCTGGTGGACTCTATGCTGGCAGAGGAGTGTACGCCCAATGTATCAAGACCAAAGGTTGGAAGTGTAATTCATTACTTACATTCACATTCTGTTGGTGAGAACTTAGCTCCTGGCCACACCAGGGAAGCTGGGAAATAATAGTCTCTGTTGGGTAGCCACGTGCCAGCTAAAATTTGTTGAAGAGGAGAGAACAAGTTTTGAAGGCTTGCCACTTCATCTTATATCTAATGTTTTCCTTGTTCAACATAAAATTCAGTGTCAGTTCAAAGTGAAGCACTTTTCTCTAACTCTTCCCCCATTCCCACCTCTCAAAAATAATAAAAATGAAAGGGATATGTTTGCCCTTGTCTTAAAATGGAAGATTAACTTGATACATTAGATCTGCAAAATCAGCAGAAATTGATAGAATTGCTCTTTGCCCTGCGGTAGTCTTTGATAATCTGTGTGTATTTGTATATCTTAAAAAAAAAAGGAAAAAAGTCAGTCAGAAGGCCTGTTGGCCACTTGTGAAAGGATAATAAAAGGAAATTCACTGAGAACAATTCTGAGTGAGAATATCCAAGTACTTATAGGGGAGGGGTTGTTTCTAGTCCCAGCAGTAAGGCTGTTGTAGTCTGATGGCTTTATTCATTTGAAACCTAACTCTCCATTTTGGAATCCAGATTCATTAAACACCTTCCTGATTCCCATGCAATTCTCTGTACATAGAGAGAATGCACCAGTCATGCCATCTGTAGCTATTTCTGGCTTCTGTGAAAGTGATTTCTTATGATTTAAAGAAAAGTAGTTGGAAATCATAGTGATATATTCCCTCCTAATTCTCTAGGAAATTAGTTTCCAATTATGATTTTGACTTCTACTGAAGTGGTTTAACTATACAGGGGTGGAAGATACTGATCATGCCACCATGTATTCTTTTACCCTTGTGACAAAATATTTTTATTGTAAATTAGTAAATCATTCTAGTGACTACTACGGTTTTAATTTTACTAAGAGCAAGTCTGTTTCTAAGGGCTTGATCACCTGGACACTGACAAGATAGCCAGATTCAACTTGCTTGCCCTTGTTTGATACTACTACCCTCTCCAGATAGACAGGAAAGGAGGCAGGGAGGGGAGGAATGAATTATTCTGATCTCTGATGACTCATGCCTCCATCATGAGTCTTAAGAATTTGGGCTGGAGGGCAAAGACTATCTCTTTGTGGTTTTATTTTATAATGTTTATCAAGCAAGAGTAGCTTTAAGAAATAACTGAAATATTTGCCTAAATACTATCAAAATAAGTATCAGCTATGCCAAAACTAAAACTAGTTTCTGAATGGGTAGAACTAAATAACCCCATGTTATTTAGTCAGTGTGTAGAGTTTTCAAAAGATTCATAATGTTAAATTTACTGGAATGTAGCTTTGCATACAAATCATGTTCTGCAGAAGACAACTTAGATACTTTTGTGGTCAAGGTGGCTCATCCATTTATTAAATAAACATTGATTTAAGTCTTGCCGTGCACTTGCACTCACTATTCTAATAATAATCCATTTCTCTATGTTAGGCAAGACTACTTAATTTTTCCTAGGCAATTTTTGCGCTTAGGGATCTAAAGAGAAGAAATTCCTCAGCCTGTCTTATAGCATTTCATAGTATATAATCATTAAAAACTTTCTTGCTATTCCATATTTATGGTTATGTTCTATCATCTGGAGATGGAAACTCAGCCAATAACCAGCTTTTAAAAAACAAACCATCTATACA